>NC_070640.1:8668658-8988658 GCF_947347685.1 Pleuronectes platessa | reverse complement strand
ATATTGATGCTGTTAGGGGCACACCCCCACACAGCTGATGTTTTATAGATGTCCCACAACAGCAGGCTTCCTTTATTTCCCTTCAACCGAAAACTGACTCTCTCCTGTCATTTCGGTTTACTGTTTGTTCTCTTACTTTTACCATATGGCAGGTTTATGGAATCTACTTAACAACGTTTCGCTTATTGTTCATGTTTACACAATGATACCGACATTAACCTGCTTGTATCCATTTGTACTCAAACATAAGGGGATCAAGAATCCAGGAGATTTAAAGTGGATTATGTATCTGAGGAAAAATGTTTAAACGGGTTTCTGGTAAAAAATGAACCTACAGAGAATGATCCCCTGACTCTGCAGCTCCATCACAGAGTTTTATAGCCAGTTGTAACTCAGTGAGTAGATGTCCAGCCGAACGCTGCTCTGGTTCATCTTCACTGCTTTCATATAGAGCCTGACTGATTTATTGTTTGGCCAGAAGAAATTTGCAAATATAAGCCTTTCGCAGACATATAGGATCAGCATTATTGATGCGTCGATACTTTTGTTAAACTTTAATTTAACACAATAAACAGTGCAGAAAAGAATAGTATTTGTGTTTTCTTTTCATTTAGTTATATAGAATTAAGTTTATGATTTAATTGTCATAACAGTTTGATAAAGGCCTTTTAGGAATCATTGCCAAATGATTGTTTTTGTAATGTACATATAGGCTGTTATATTGTATAGGAAATTAATCCGTAATATCAGCATGCGCCCCAAAAATCCATATTGGTTGGGTTCTAATCGATAGCATTGTCTGTGACTGCTGCTGTTTTCAGCAGGGAACAGCAGACTGAGACAGTGAAAGACTGACTGCTGAACTTGGTTAAACATTTAGTAGCTATAGAGTCAGAGTTGGTTTCCCTCAGGAACTCGTAGAGACCAAAAATAGAATTGAAAGAGAGTGAAATGTGCCATAGATCCACCAGGGGGCCTGATTGACGACTTGATTAACGAATGATTATGTTGCTCCGGAAATGCAGAATATGTATTAAAAATAAGCAACTGTTTGTTATCAGGTCTTTCATATATAAATTTAATTGTAAGGTTGATCGTGTTTCTGCTGCCCCCAATTGGCCAGAGGGAAATCATCAGTTGTTGTAGACCTAACATCTTTAAAACAATGTTCAAGAAAGGTTTATACCTACTAATGATAAGTGGCTTTTTAAGAAGTTGGATGAACTAATATTCATATAAGTCAGTCACTCCTGTTATTTATGAATAGTATCCAATAATTTATGTCTTTTAGTTTGCTCAGGGTGTAGAGTCCAATAAGATTAAATGTAAAATGAACAATTTTAAATTGGCCGTTGTGAACAACATTTCAGCGTCAAAATACTTCATCTTAAATTTGTATTCACCTGACGTATTTGGTTACAGTTTAAAGACATGTTCCTCTCTATGTTTTTCCACACATAATTTTATTTTTATTTTTTATTTTATTAAATTTAAAGGCGATTCATTACAGAGTTCTTGCTCTTGAGACATAATGATATATTGTCCTGTCTGTCTCACCCGTCTCTGTCTGTCTCTCTCTCTCCTCAGCTCCCCGGTCTGTCTGCAGCGCTGACAGTGGTGAGTGGTTCATCAGTGTGTTTTGATCTGTGAGGTCACCTCGACACGGCGAGCCGCCGCCTTCACTCTGATCCTCCTCGCTCTGCAGGTTCTGCTGTGACGGAGGCAGAGCTTTGAAACTGGAGATTGTTATCAGCTCATACACACAAAGACGTGTGCACACATACACACACATCTTTCTTTTCTTTTACTTGTGGGAAGATGAATAGCACTGGTGTTTTAGCCTTCCCCCAGTCTGTGTTTATCAGCTTTAGTTTTAGCAGCAGCACAGATCCAGGATCAGCGACCTGAACCCCTCAGCCATCTGTTACAAAACCCACAGTAACACTTTTTAGATTGTAAAAATAGATACATTTTATGCAGTGACATTATCCACATTTGGCCTTAAAATCCTTGTAGCTTACAAGTTCAAGCACCATGATCTCTTTATTTTTCTTGAGAGTATTTCAGCCCAATGGCATCCCAACTTAGCTTCCAAATGTATTTTGAAAACCCTGCAATTCTTGTGCAGATAAAATAAAACAGATTACTATCTAGAATAGCAAATTTCCCTTAGATTAAATTTCACTCACTCAAAAATATGAGTCCCTTAAATCAGCAGTTGAAGAAATAGAAGAAGAACTGTTGGCTCTGCCCCCTGTGTTTTAAGGAAATTTTGTTTATTAGTTATCGATACGTAAAGTCAAAATCAGTGAATATCTTTCCAACTCTTCCACAGTCAACTATCTCCTTTTGCTGTCATTTCCACACAGACACATAACAAGTCGAGATGCACTGTGGTCTGGTAGATGTCACGGGTCCATGCAGAAACTTTCATGTGAAGCAAAAACATTTATTTTGCCGGTGTCACCTTGGGAGCTCCGTACATTGCTGTGTTTCTAACACACGCATCCTAATCATTAGAGCCTGTACCTCATCTCTGGTTGGAAGACGAAGCTCTGCAAGATGACAAACTCATTAATGTTCAGCAGATTACACACCGTGTGCCGTAGCTCACACCGGCCAATATTCTGCTGCATCATCCTGTTTGACTTCACTGTGTTATTTAAATCCTTTTAACATCACAGTGAACCAGAGAGAGACGGAATGAGTAGATAGACGGAGCGAGGAAGGCAGAAGAAAGAGAGAGGAAAAGGAGAGGGAGGTGCAGAATGATTGATGAAGCGAAGGAATCAGAAGCAAGAAACAGATAATGAAGAGGGGGCAAGTTTAAGCAGAAGAGAGGAAGACAGGAGGGACAGCTGAATGACGGGAGGGAGTTGGTGGGACTCCACTGCCCCCTGCTGCTTCAGCTGCAGCAGTGCACACCAGGGATAAAGATGCTGCGGGTTGCCACTGGTTACAAGAGATGCAACCATGCAGAGTGATAACATCAGTTGACTGCAGTATGTTTCTGTGGGTACGTGTGCTGGAGTTTGTGTTTGATCAGAGTGAAGTCTGTCAGCTCGAGGTTGATATAGCTTCAGGTTAAAAGTTAAAGTTGAAGTGTGGTGTTTTTAGAGAGTGATTCTATGATCCTAAATGTTTTGATATCGCAGCGTCCTCAGAGCCACATCTCTGCCTGAGGAGCGTGGTTTGTAAGCAGTGATAGTCTATAGGTTTAAAGAGGAGGTACAGTACTTGGAAGGAGAGCTGTTGCCTCGTTTTCTTTTTGTACTGTCGGTTTCCCCCATGGCAATATTCTCAGAGACTGGATGACAAAGTATTAACTTAGAATTTGAAAACCGTCCAAAATTCACTAACTATCAGTAGGAAGGAGTCGAATCGTTGAAGAAAATGTTGCTAAGAATATTCGAGACCTGCTTAACAGTGTTTTCAGTCACAGAAACATATGAAACCGCTTTACTTCATTTTATTTCTGCCCTTATGGACTCAATACCTCATGGACACCTTCAGGAAATGCTTTTTGATTTTGACGTTGTAAGTTCGTCAAATGCAAAATCCCTTCAAAAATCTAAACTGTATCATCCTACCTACAGACTGTGTGTGTGTTTGTATCAGTTTGCACAACTTCTGTTTGTTCATGTAAATGTGTTCATATTTGTCCCTGCAGATTCATATGTTGCCAAATCGGCCTCGTTGCCAGGATATGGCAAGAACGTGCTGAACAGGGTGAGCGATCCTGATTTCTGTTGTGAAAGAGAGTGAGTGTGTGTGTCATTGTGTGTGTGCGTATGTGTGTGTGTCTGTGTGCGTGTGAGAGAGGGAGGCAGGGCCATCACTACATTATAATAAGCCACAGCAATGTCCTCCATTTCCTACTGAACCTTCGAAACTCATTTTTATCAGTTTAGCTCCTGAGGTAAGCTGAGACGCTAACTGACAACTGGAAATATTTCAGTATTACATTTCCCAGTGTGATTGACAGGGAGACGCAACATTTAATAGATATATGAGATTATTCGATTTCTGTCTTTTTTACGGGATCCTTTCCCTCCATCATAATGATCAAATGCATCTTCCTGTCCCACGTTTGCTAAACTGGCCGCGTTGTGTGCCTGCAGCCTGGGAGTGCCGGTGCAGATTATTACCAGTATGACAGTGGTAATGCAGTTAATTGGCAGATCAGAGGTAAGTCTATTGTTCAGATGAAATGTGCTCATCCCCAGTTGATTACTTCCCCTCATGATGCTATTCAGCCATAGACTGTGTACAGTGATGGAGTGGAGATGTTGGTGAATGTAGCAGTTGACTCATCGCTGTGTCTCTCTTCTCTTTTCTTTCAGAATACAAGGTAAGATGCTCTCCTTGGCAAAGCTGGTGAACTGTTACTCAGCCAGGGATGGAAGGTCTGGATGTGTGTAGAAAAGATAAGGATGATGTGTTTCCTATTTAAAGTTCATACCGAGTTGTGTATCCATCCAACTCAGTCGCGCCCACTTGGCTCAGTGAAATTGACTCATTTTATTGACACAAGAAAAGAACAAGACAAAGGGTAATTGTACACACAGGGTTTGTGTGATGGGTCAGGGATATTCAATATCCTTTCACCGCTTTGACAGTAATAATTGTCTTATGTGCGTTATTCTTTTCGGGGAAACTTCAAAATATACAGTTTCAAAATCGACTGTATAACTGTGCTAGGAATAATATTAATAATATAATATGCTTTTTTTAAATCCAACTTTATTAGGAGCATTTGTATGCGTCCACACCAGCGATAGCCAATGGCTGGAGGCATTATGACACAATATTTCAAAAATGCCTTGAGTGAGTTAGCTCTGAACAGATAAGCTTTTGGTGTTCAAAGGTCAAAGGACAAGCTCTCTGTGACATCAAAAATCACATTTATATCAGAAACACCTCAGGGAATCTCTGCAGACTCTGTGCATACGTTCGGTTCGACTCAGGAATAAACTGATTAGAGTTTGGTGGTAAAGGTCAAAGGTCACAGTGGCCAAAACATGGTATCTCAAGTCTTCTGGAATTTTGAGCAGTCATTTGAGCAGTTACTCTTTGAGTCATTTGGTCCCAAAGAGTAATTGATTAGATTAGAGTGGTCGAAAGTCAAAGGTCAGGGTGACCTCTAATGAGTCTGGGAAACAAATGTTTTTGATTGAAACTGCACCGGTTGGTGGAGGTATAAAACCGCAGGGCAGTAATTGTAGTTTTTTTTAATTGTCATTGTTTGAAAAGTTTTGGAAATAATTGACAAGCCGACTCTTTATATGTAGTCGTATAAAATCAAAGTCTTTATAAAAAAATAATAAAGAAAACTGTATTTTGGAGTATTATTTATATTTTTATTAACAATGTTTTAGGTTTCTCTACTGTTGTAATAAAAGCTTTTGGCCACTAGAGGGTGACAAACCATTTCTGTCTATCATAATGTTGCAAAAATAGTTAGAGATTTTTTAATGATGCAGTTTGAATCATGTTTCAACATGTAGTAACACTTCCTCACCCAAAAAAATATTGCCTTTATATTTGATTCAATGTCTCAGTTATACTGTTTCTCCCTTTGTTAGATCCATCCCTATGAAGCCCTAGTGGTGTCTGTCAGAGGGTGTCTCCCCAGTGACGTTGACCGAGCCAGACTGGAGGTGAACTACTGCACAACACTGTTGTAAAAGCTGCTTCACTCACTGCTCGACCTGAACATATCAAGACCCTGGAATATAATGAAAACACAGATAGAAACAGCGTGAATAGAAGCAACATTCAGTGCAGTCAGTCCACAGTGTTAAACTATGAGACCCAGTGAACAATCAGAGAGCCTCACCTGTACTGGAGCTTAAACAGGTGAAGAAATTGAACCAAAACATGTAGGAATCATCCTGAGCAAAATAATATTCAGAGTCAATTTAATCTCCAGTAGCTGATAAGATGTATGAATATAACAAATCAATATTTCCTGTCTTTCTGACTCTCTGCGTCTCTGTCTCTTCCGTCCTCACAGCGTCACCTCTCACCAGAGGAGTTCCACAGGGTCTTTGGCATGTCCATGTCGGCCTTTGACCGCCTCGCTCAGTGGAAAAAGAAAGAACTTAAGAAACAGGTCAGACTCTTTTGAGAAAATGAAGTCATCTGGGACCGTCTGACTGAGTGCAGGTTTAGTGCACTGACTGTGGGTCTCAGTGGAACAGGCTGAAATGAAAAGGACTGAGTTTCCTCAAAGTGGCCAGAGCAGAACTTGGAGCAGAAGTATTAAGGTCAGCCAAGCGGCAAAATTAGATGAAGAAGTGTCAGGAGAGAACAAAGACGTCCAGAGACACCAGAGAATCTACAACGGGACTATGATGAGGAGGGGGAGTTGCCTGCTTTTCCTTGTTCTACCAGCAGATGTCAGTGGGTTAACATGATCTACAGGGAGGCATCTGATATCACCATGTTAACTATAGACTCAGGTTCAGCCTCACTGAGTCAAACTACCCAACAAGAAGGAGACGGTTTTGGGAATCGGCCGCCGTGAAGACAGAGGGCTTATTGTTTAAAAGGTTCAAACACAAACACTGTGGTTCATAAGCTGACACCACAGGTAAATGAGCCCAGTGTGAAGGTTACTGAGCGTGATGTATACCTGGTGTTTTTATAATCTGCTCATACTGAAAATCAAAGGTTTTCTTTTTGTATTACAGGCATGTGTTTGATTTTAATATTTAAAGCCATATCAGTGTTTAGAGTTAATTCCACTAACATGAGCAGACTGTACAGGGCACTGAATTGTGTTTCCAGGCATGATGTGATTGTAAGTTTCAATGAGAATGAGCCGAACCATGTCACTGCCATGAGCTCAAAGCTGTTATTTAAGTTCCCAAATCAGGTTTTAGTAAAATACACCCTTTAAAAGAGGATATTTGCCTTTAGATTTATTTAAAGAACTGAATGTTTGCCGGTTCATAATTGCAGCTGGTCTCATGGAACAGGTCCGAATTCTTTCTGCTGGGTTACGATTAAATCCTGTGTTGGGGGGTGGGGTCGGGGGGGGTCAAGTGAGTTTTCATGTTTTGGGGGTTAAATCCCAATCACAAAATGGGAATTTGTCTTCCTAAGGAGTCATTAGGCCATGTTTTTAGGTTAGTGTGCAGGGTTGTGTGTGTGTGTGTGTGCGTTAGTGTGTATGTGTGTGTGTGTTTGTATAGAGGAATTCTAGTGAGAAGCCCCTTAATAAAATCAATTGTCAAGAGTCGGAAGGAAATAGGAAAAGGAGAATGTGGAAAGGAAGGATGGCGACAAGGAGAAACAAGAGGGATAACAAAAAAGAGAGTGTGTGTGTGTGTGTGCGTGTGTTTGTGTGTGTTTATCATGTCTGACACTACCCAATGTACCAAGGAACTTAAAGTCTCAAGTCTACAAAAAATGTGGACTAGCAAGAATAATTTACAAAATTGTGTCTGTCACTACAACCTCTGAATAAATTATTCAAACATCACTATTGTATTATTCATTGTGCTTATTATTAAGGTTCCTGATGATAGTTGTGATGGTGAACAGGCATCTCTTGTATCCCACAGTTTGTATTTCTTTCCTGTTGATTATCTCATGCACCCTTATCAGGATCCTGACTGCTACGTTAGGATCCGCAGCCACTGTATCTGACTCTATGACTATATCCAATATATCCACTTTTTTAATTGTACTTATTGTTGGTATAAATATTGTATGTTTTACTCAAGTAAATGTACCACCTTGTTAAAAAAAACAACAACTCTGTTAAGTATTCACGGTAGAAAAATGGAATCCATCAATCCATCCTTCATTTTTAACAGATAGTTTATATTAATATTATTTATCAATGTCAAATAAGTTGAGTGAGAAACAACATATAATATTCCCAGTGTTGTGCATGAACGAACGCAAAAGAACGCGTTCATTGAACATGTTCTTGTTCGTAACCCCGACATGGATTCATCTCTGATCCATGCAGCTTCCTTCTACCAAGTTGTGTGGTTATTGGTCCAGTAGTTTATTACATAAACCTGTTGACTGACAAATCTGAGATGAAAACATAACCTCCTTAGCAGAGGTAATAAAACCTCCACCCATTTATCAAGGAAATGTCACCAACAGGAAATTAAAAGTAGAATATCTAAATAGTTGACGGGTAATTTTCTGTTGGTCGACTTATCTATTAATTTATTAAAAGCAAATTTTTGTCATGCACTGATTGCTGGTTGTACATCAAATTGCCCTTGAAGGATATTAAAGATTTTCTTTTATGGACAACTTTAGTTAATCACAAGCTGCACAAGCCAGCAGGGGGCAGCCTCAGGACATCACAGCAGACCGATTCTTGTAAGGCGTCCGAAGACAAGGTCTGAAGTACTGGGTTATTCTCTAACAATAAGTGTTTAAAGTCTGTTAAATCATCCAGTATCTAAAAGCCAAAAATATAAAAGTAACTTTTTTCTACTTTACTATATGTAGTAACTATATGTAGTGTACTTCAGAGAAAATATTTTCTCTGAAGTGTTTATCAAAAGCAGCATAAAATAACACGGACACACACACACGATAATTTGTCCATCGTCTTAGAGTGCTTAGTTCCTCGCGGCAATCACCAGGCGGTGTGGCCTAGTTGGTAAAGTGTCCATTCTCTAACAAGAGAGACCCGCGTTTGAATCCCACTCTCTCCCATCTTCAAGATGGCAATATATTGAACTCTTAAATTTCTCCTATTAATTGCTAAATATCTTACACTATGTAAAATTAAATTAATTAAATATAAAAACAGGAAAATTTAAATAAAAAAAAAAAAAAATTTATATAAAAAAAAAAAAAAAAAAAGGCGCAATGGGCTTCTGCGCTGGATCTGCGCAATGGGCTTCTGCGCACATCCTGCGCAGTGGGCTTCTGCGCAGGTTGTGCGCAATGGTCTTCTGCACAGAATGTGCGCAGTACGCTTCTGCGCAGGATCTGCGCAATGGGCTTCTGCGCAGAATGTGCGCAGTAGGCTTCTGCGCAGGATGTGCGCCCACAGTTGTTTTTTTTGTTTTGTTTTTTCCCCATTTTAATTTAATTAATTTATATTTGATCTAATTTTTTTATATTTAATTCTGCCCCTGTCACTGGTTATCTTGGCTCGCTGTCTGGCCGGTAACCAGCCGTCCGGACCGCTCCGTGAATAAGGAGGAGGAGATGTTTCTTTACTTGGAATTTGGCCACTTTATTTCTCGGATATACAGCAGGAGCAACACTCGAATCACCTCAAGGTGATTATACACACACTTTTAGCGTCTTTCCCACAATGCCCAGGTGAACTACGTCACACACTACAAACTTTCCTTAAAGGGGCAGGCCATACCTGCAACAGCTCTCATATACAGATGGCAAGAGAAAGCAGAGACGCAGACTCAGCAACTACATCCGAGGTCCGATGATGATATTATTATCTGAAGGATTTTTACACACTGTCTGATAAAGATTCCGACATGGATAAGGTTTTCTTTAACAAGTTAAGTCTTTCATTCTCACTTTCCACCTTAAAACTATGAAATGAACTGAACTATGAACTAATTCAGAATTTAAATGTTGAACTATGAACGTGAACTATTCATGTTTACTTGTATGAACTGAACTTTGAACTAGTTCATGAGGTATGAACTTGCACAACACTGAATATTCCCCAGTGTTTGTATTGGACAGGAAACAAAGTGGCATAAAACGGAAATATTCCCAACCAATTCAAGTTTATTGTGTATAACTGTTTAAATACAACAACACAAATAAACACGTCAGATCCTCGATCCTCAGATTGACTGGTATACTCGGAGGAAACCTGGACGAGCACTAGGACCCAGTGGTTCCTCCAAGGACGAAGAACCGGGCGGTAGCCGATTCCAACTCCAAACCGAAGCGGCCACTCGGACTCATTTCCCCGCAGAGAGTCTGACGGGGCCGGCGCTGCGTCCGTGGCGGTTCCTACTCACACGTTCCCAACTTTTTTAAATGAAACTACCGAGGGAGCGTTAGAGGAAACTCGCTGGTGGAGCCGCTGTCGAGCAACGGACATGGAGCCCAAACCTCAGAGCGGTGAGTAACAGTCTCAGCGTCTCATCATATGTGTTCGTCTGTGGAATAAGTTTGAGTAGAAGCAGCACTTCCGCTTCATGAGTAACAGGAGAAAAACACACAATACATCCATGAGTTCACTTCACACCTACAACTCCCCGTGAGACACGAGCGCGTGTGACGGTTAACAAAACAAAGAGACACAGAAGTTACTGTGTTTTATTTGAATTCTCCGTCAACTTAAAGCGTCATCACCGGGTTTATGTGACCCCACGTTTTGAAACAAGTCAGATTTGTTTGGAGGTAACGGGCGCGGTGACGTCACGCACCTACTACACGGGGACGGTGCGCCGTGATTGGCCGTGAGGTGGAGGAGTCCTCATTCAGGTGGTGATGCAACCGGATGCCAACGAGAGAAAGTGGTGTGTTGGAAGTGGAGGTGCAGGAGGAGAAGCTGCAGGAGGAGGAGGAGAAGCTGCTGCTACTGCTGCAGGAGGAGAGAAAGCTGTTGCAGCAGCAGCTGGTGAATGAAAGCTCTGTTTCATCTGTCGCCCTCAGGCAAACAGGAAGCTGCGTTATGTGACACCAGGTGACACCGAGCAGAGGCTTAAAACTGCCACTGTGCATCACAAGTGATCAGGTTGAGGTAAACAGTGGCAGGAGGTTACAGCAGGACATCACTTTGCCTGCAGGTATTTGTGCTAAGAAATATCAGACTGTAGAATAGCAGCTGCCTAAAAGGTCCTATCGTCCCCTTATGAAACCAGATGTTCATTTGTATTTGGATGCACACACTCATAAACATTAGTCCCTTAAACATGCCAGTTTTTTTTTTCCTATCAAGATCCATGAGCTACTCAGATTTTTCAGTGTTGAAAGTTGAGAAAATTAAATAAATACTGAATCCGCCCCCTGATCTGGATCCCAACCAGAATGTAATGTCTTCTCCCCGGGGTAATGCCGCACCCCTCCACAAAATATCATGGTAATCGGTTGAGTCGTTTCTGCTTAATTGTGCAACCTTAACAAACAGACAATTACAGAAGAAGTCTGAGGTTAGAAGAGTCCAAGGCCCAACAGTTTTCTTAAATTCAATCATATTGCATTACATTGCAAATATAGATAGATAGATATATCTACCTATATATTAATTCCTGGATCACTCGTATCTGGATCCGCTCAGAAATTTGTCCCATCCCTCCACCAAATTTCCTGGGAACTCGAAACTTGTGTAATCCTGCTGACAAACAAAACAACAAAAGGACTGAAGTAACAAGGTTCACATAAAATCAATGTCTTATCAAATCCTGAGTGTAACTACACTCTGACGGCAGCTATGAGATGATAATCATAATGTCATGATGTTGAAAATAATAATACTTGTAGGATTTTAAGTGCTTACTACTAAGCAGCTGCACAGTGGGTGGACTGTCATATCATCACAAAATCACAGATGTTAGTAATACCATTAAAAAGGGCTGTTTTATTCAAGTCTCCCAGGATGCATTGACAAAAGGAAACACAAGCAGCTCCTGGAGTTTAACTCAAGTGATTTATGGTCAATGACTGTGCAGCTGTGTTGTGTAGAAGAAAAGGAGTAACTGATAATAGACTTCTGTGAGAAAACACAGTTTTCACTCAGTCTTCAGTGAAATTTAAATGTATTATCTTATAGCTGCATGCATCTCATACAATTGATAATTCTACTGTTGGGTGAATTAATTAAGTGAATTCATACGTCTACACACAGACACATAAGTCCTCTGTGTTTGACAACTGGGACAGGCTTTGACCTCGAGCATGGTTCCCTCACATTTCCTCTTCCCTCTTCCTTCTCCTCTACCAGTGACTCCCCCCTTTTTCCTTTCTCTCACAGAGTCACACAGTTTTATTTATTATAAAATTTTGGGATTTGATATTAATAAATAGGCCTATTTTACACAAATAATCTTTTCCTAGAAGTCAGACTGAGTTGTTCTGCAGTGAAACTTTCTGTTGCAGAAATAACCGAAGCAGCAGGTCTGTGCATGCCACGCATGTTGCCCTACCGCATGTGGAAACAAAGCTGATGTGGTGATAACAGTTTTGTATAAAACAGGAAAAAGCAGTGCCTGATGTTTTGTCCATTTGTCCATTTGTTTCATCGTCACAACTATATCACTTTGGAATAGAATAGTTACGTTTTTGTGCAGGGCATGGGTCAGTGACAGAGGGGCTGTGCCGGAGGTTCTCAAACTGGGCAATGGGACCAATTCATCTGTTGGTCAGGGATTTTTTTGACAGATTTTTCGCACACAAGAATCAAAGCGCAGGTGAAAAAACTCTGAGGGCACAGGATAAATCTGAGCAGCGCGAGTGCAAAGAGAAGAACTGAAGCTGGGGAGCAGTAAATCTGTCCAAGCACCAAAATATCTGAGTACCAGCAGAGCCAATCAAAGTGCCATCAGGGGCTGATTGATTATGAGTGCATGGTTTAGATTGAAAGCATTACAAAATCTGAATGTGAAATCAATAGGTCCTGCTCTCAAATTGACAGACAGGGGAAAAAAACAACATAGGAAACATCGTAGAGAGCAGCTGAGCGCAGGTGTATTGTCCAATAACATCCCCTGATCGCTACTCAGGCTCCATGTGCAATAATCAGTGCAAGATGGCGCCGTTGGTATGCAGGATTTACTTCATTTCTGGATAGCGGGAGAAAGTGTAGACTGGATGTCTACCTCTGATTCCTGAATGATGGCGTGCTACCTACGATCACACACAGGCTTCTTTGGGTTCAGTGTTAAACAAGTCGAGGCAGCATAATGAGGGGATTTTTTTCAAGGAAATATGACAGCGTCTCTCGTTTAATGGATGCTTCTGTTTCCTCTGTCTCTTCACTGTTTACTATCAGAGGAAAGTGAGAAGATATAGAAAGAATGTGAAGAAGGGAACTTTTCCCCCTCAGCTGGTTCTTTTTAAAGCTCTTGCCAGCCTGCTTGGCATGGAAGGGACTTTTTAAATTGTCTGACTGATGGCGACCACTGACATCATCTACTGTTGTCCCCAAAAATATGAATCAGGGGATGGTGCATCTCTTGAAGCAGGCTTTTGTCTTAGAGGGAGCTGCTGGGGCTGCCAAGACTTGACCTCTGACCTTCTGTCTGAAGAGAATGGGTGTCTGGAGAGGGGATGGAGAGAAGCAGACGAGGGAAAAGGAGATAAAAGGAAAAGATCAGACAGGGAGAACGAGGCGGGAGAGAGCGAGATGAGTGGAGGGGAGAATGTGGGATCTGGAGGGACGTCAGCCTCTGGGAGTGTGGGGGAGGCAAGAGGAAGATGCCTTCTGGAGTCCAAAATACTGGTTTAAACACTTTGGAGATCTTGAAATCCTCTTAATTTGAAAAAAAGGCATGAAAAGCTTGTTTTTGTGTGAAAGGGAATCTTGTTCCTTTGATGGATGAACAGAATTCATGGAAACAACAAGCATATGACTTCAAGGCACCCACACAATCCTGGAAAAGATCATTACTGGGAGGGTTCTTCTGGATGGGTGAGGCAAGTCAAGGTTTGTGAGTTATGGGTGAGGTATATAATGGGTGGGAGTGAGAGCCTCAGATGAGCAAGAGTTGACCGTCTTTTTCAGTGTCACCCTGAGCTGCCCATGAGCATGTGGTGAGAGAAACAGCGGCGGCGATGGCAGCAGTTCTTTTGTTGTGAGCTGCAAGCAAACACGCTAAATCAGTACAAATGAGAGTCGCATGGCTCAGGTCCCATGACTGACCTTCTCCTGGAAGGCTGCCTGCGAAAACACAGAAAAATGTATGTAACAGTACAAACACACACACACACACACATACACACACACACACTTTCCGAAGTAGTCTTGTGAACGTACATCTGCAGTGTTGGATAAGTGAGCACAGTCATATTTTCGGTTTATGAAGGAATTTCTGTGTCCATCATTGGGGGGAAAAAAACATTCAATGAGAAAATTTGTGCCCTGTGCATGTGTGTGCGTGCGTGCGTGTGTGTGTGACGGGGGTTACAAAGATCCCTCTGTGGGTGAGACCGACCACAAGCCTCCAGAACAGCTGATTCTCAGCCTCTGAACCCTCATGGTCCCCCGAGAGAATGAGAGAGAGAGAGAGAGAGAGAGAGAGAGAGACGGCAAATACGTTGATGGCCTTGACTGTGTAAAGTTAAACCTCAAGAAACAGAAAATAGACCAAAGGCCCAGCTCTGCCATCTCATTACTGGCCTTGTTTACACTGATTGACTGAACTGAGTCTTTGTTGTTGGTTTCCATTGTGGGAAATGAGAAGTGAAGCAAACAGATCTTGTGATTTGAGCCTTTTTAAGAGATCGTGAATAAACTCAGCATATAGTGCGGGGTGGGGAAGTTTATAAGATGACAGAGGATGTTGGGACAAAGGGAGACACCGCAGGATGGTGAAAGGTGGAAAACAAGAGAGGTCAAAGACGGAGGAAGAGGGAGAGCAGAGGTGGATGTGGGAGAGAGTTATGATCTGGAAGAAGTGGAGAGAAGCTTCTGTCGACAGCCAGGACAGGAAACCACAGCTGCTGCTGGCCGAGAAGTGGTGCGCTATCAAACACACACACATACAGAATCACAGTCACACATCATGACCCAGCTGCTGGAGATATATCCTTTAACCCTGAATACCCACGGATGGACACGTTGCAGCTGTGGTGCACCACGCCCCTCGCAGGCCGTGCGTGTGTTGTTTCCTGTTTTGTTTTTCTGTCGGAGCCTCTGACATTGTGTTGTTTGCTCTGGTCTTGCAGGACCATTGTGGTCGTCTAATTTTGGCCTTGGTCGAGACAATGAAGTATTGTCGGGCAGGCAGGGCGGCGGAAGACGCTTAGAGTGAGGGCTTCTTTCTGTGTGAAAGAAAGCGGGACTGTGTTTGGTGCTTTTTAGTTTTGAAGTAGCCCTTGTAACCAGTTCTTTGTCAGAAATTGCATGTATAATACATTATAATATGTGCAAGTTTAATGTATTCATTCCATCATATTGTGGCAACGTTGGTACGATAAACCTTTTGTATTGTATTAACATCGAACTAGGTTTGATAATTTTTTTTTATCCTGAATACAACTAAGACTAAACTAAAATTAGAGACGATGCTTCTACCGCAGTTGCGCCATGGTAGTTGTTATTCACACAGATCCACAAGCATGTTTTTGTTACTCTATTGTTGGAGTCAGGTCCAGTGGTTTTTTAGTGGAGTCTTTTTTAACTCTTATTGTATTGTAGTATTTATGTTTTATTGTCATGTATTATTACATTTCATCCTGTTCTCTCTGTAAGACGTCGGTCTTTCTTAGAACAAAAACCAAATCTACCTTCAAATAAAGTTACCAGGACCCAAACAAATGTGTCAGGTGAAAAGTTTTTTCAATTTATTCAGAATTAATAAAAAAGGGAAATGCATTACTCATTGGAAAAGTTCAACTTTGTGATGATTTGTAGGTTCCAGCCCTGTCCTTGAACTTCCAATCAACCTCAGTTTTTTTGTCTGTTGAATTTGAATGCCTGAAATGATGAGCACAAAGCCTCTTTGAGTGGAAACAGCCACTCAAAGAGGCTTTGTAGGGCATCATGGGATGATAGAATTTTTCCACTGAAACTAAATTGAACTCAAACTGAAATGAAATTATTTTAGGGTCAATGAATATTTTCAATGGCCTCAATAAAACTGCACTTTACAGATGGTGATGGCCTATATACAGTATTTAAGGTAATTATTAAAGAAAAGCTTTTCTATAACTACTTGTCTGCTGGAGAGACTCTAATGTCCTCAAACTTCTCTTATGAATGAGCTGAACAACAAAATGAACCCACCCTGTGCTATAGGCAGTTTTGTTGCCATATCCTTAAATCTCTATTAGAACTACAGATTTCCTTCTTTACTTTGGCTCCACTTCCTTGAGAGAAGGAAGCATGCTCCCCCTCCTCACCCTCTTTTCTCTCTTTTCTCTGCTTCCCCCGTCCTGACTCTGTCATCTCTGAGCAGGCAGGATGTGCGAGGAGAGTGTGTCAGGGCATTTGGAACAATGTCATGGTCAACAAAACACACACACTTTGACACACGCAGACTCACAGGATGTCAGCGTCGGACATGGAAACAATTATTTCTCAAAGAAAGCTTGAAATGTCCAAACTACGAGGGTAAGATTTGATTTGCGGTGATGGAGGAACAAAAGGACAGAAAGCACGATACACTAACTCTGAGGCGGACACGTTGAGTAGACCAACATGTTGAACATCTCCTTCCTCTCAGCTGTTGCGACAGCCGGACGCCCAAACTGACTCAAGCTGCCAGTTTTGGTATCGCATGCACGTGTTCAATTGATGCCGTTTTGTATGCACTCTGTGTAATGGCATAGGCATTTTAAGCATGTAACGAGGCTTCACTATGGACGTTCCTAAGATGACCGGGTGTTTCATTGCTGTTCTGCAGGAGCAAATGATGTATTATCCATTTGTCTTCTTTTTTTTTACCCAGTTGTGGTGGAGCGACTCGTGACTGAGCTGGGTTCTCTGCTGAAGATGTTGGACCACGAGACCGTCAGTCCGGCCACTGCCGACAAGATGGCCTCCATACGCAACACCCTGGACTCACTGCAGCTTTCTGGTACAACATTAGGATTAATATTGTGACTTTAGTTTGAATTTGTGTTTCTACAGTTACCGTTAGTTCTCCACAGCCTCCTCATGAAACCACACCAAAATACACTATGTCATAAATATCAGTCTCCCAAACATGCCTGAGCTTTTCTCTTCAAGATCCATGAATTATTCCAAACCGCATCCTCCCACCAAGTTTTGTTGGAATCCGTCAAGTAGTTTTTGTGAAATCCTGAAATCAAACAAACAAATGCAGAAATAACAGAACCTCCTTTAATGTAATTTCATCAGATCCAAAACATTAAATTACTTTATTTTCACTTTACTTGATATGAGAGGTCGGGGAAGACGTGTAGCGTTTTATTTTTATTTACCTGACTGACTCTTGATCTCCTAACATCAGTATTTAACATAAAATAACGTAATTAGGAATAACTCATCCTATCAATCCTGGGAAATACAAACTACTAACTGACTTTCAATCATCTGGGGGAAGTTAACTGAGCATCTTTACAGTTTTTCAGCTGCAAACCGCGTTTTACTCTTGCAGCAGTGTAGTTAAAGCTTTTTTAACTTGAGTCACTGAAACACTGATTATTTCCTTTTTTTACTTGCTTCATGTCTTTTTGTAGTGGAGCAACCTTCCATTACTTAGCTGACCAGGCTGCAGCTGCACAACACTGCATCACACACCACACAGTAATTACAGTTAGGGACATACAACAAAAGTACATGCAGTCTCCATGACATCAAATCTTCCTGAGGTCTTTACAGCAGGTCCTGGTTTATCCGAGTGAACACAGGATGTCACAGAGGATAAAGGGATTTATGTAAGAGGATAATGAAATGTAAAGTTTTAAGAGGATAATGAGAGGAGGTCAAGGAAAGGGGAAAAGCAAAACATCCTGAAGGCTCACAACAAATGTCAAAATGGACTTCAGGCTGCTCAGCCCATTTTACACAATGCAATAGTATAATCCACGTTAATACAGATAAAAACCTCAGCGGCTGATTTCTCTCAACACTTCCAGAAAGGCCGGGAGTTTTAGAAAACATTCTAGCGCATGTTACGACCTCCTATGACCTGTTTCATCTGGTGCACAGATTTACAATCGGCACTCCCTTACTGTCTGTATTTGGTTTCCTTACGATCTGTTGGCTTAAAAATGCAGATACGTCACTACTGACAATTAATGAGAAATCACTTTCTTCTTGTTTGGTAATCCTATCCGTAACTAACCTTCAATTTATCCCTTCCACAGTCAATGGATCAGATGTCTACATGAACAGCTGTCTCTATGGCAATGGCACAAGCTTTGTTGAGTCTCTGTTTGATGGTTTTGGTGAGTCGACCCTCAAAGTGCCAGTTCAGTGTCATGTAACTATATGTGGAGATGATTAGTATTAGTGTACAGTATTTAAAATCCTCATAACCAAGATCTAGATATTGACACATTAAACACTTGTTAAGAGATGGATATATAAGATATGTTTAACTGATAACCATGCTATAGGCGTGGATCTAGGTAATGTCGGCACCATCCAGTCTAGTTTTTAATCTGTCCATTTTTAATCTTTCAAGGGATTAAAATAGAATAGAAATTAAATAGATTTTCTGTGACGTGCACTTATCTCCTCCACTGACATTGTGAAAGAATGAGGCCTATGGTGAAATAAAAAGGCTCTACATCAAGGTACAATACATATTTTTGTAGGTTGGAAATACCTGCAAAAGGTATTTCCCTACAAATGGACCTGCTCATTCTGTCAAGCCTAGGAAAAGTAAACCAGCCTCATTTTCAACCACATTTAGGCTACTTTGGTCGTTCGATTTGTTCGATAATTAGGGCCCGTGCACCGAATGGTGAAAGGCCATATTGAAATTGTAAGGATTATTCAGCTTTTGTTTTTCAGATGTGAATCCTAAAATGTGTCAAAGCTCCTCATGGTAAACAAAAAGACTCAAGAACACGTCTGATAACACGAATCCTTTGTCGTTCCACCAGACTGTGATTTGCACATGCTCAGTGTGTCTCCAGTGGAGCAGAAAGAGGAAGTGGAACAGGCTCATCCTGATAAATCTGTGAGTCACTGACAGCATCTACCTGACTGTCCACCTGCCTTTATTTACCTCCTCACTAAAAAATGATGGTTTAACCTTCATCCCTGGTTCCTCAGACACCCACCGACACGCCCCCTCCTGTGCCCATCACCCCACTTCCTGATGACTACTATGAGGAGGCTGTTCCCCTGGATCCTGGGTCCACCCCTCAGTACTTCACCACCAATATGAACCGTCAGTGCTGTGCAAACACACTCATATTCACATAGTCCCAAAAAAACAATGGAATTATTAGAAGTTCCTCTTTTCTCAAATCTTCCTCTTTTCTCCTGCAGCTTCCTCAGTGGAGGATGCTTATTATGAAGATGCGGACGATAACTACCCCATCACCAGGATCAACGGTCCTCCCAAAAACTCCTGTGAGTCCACCCTGATGGTGATGCACACGTGGAATACACAAAACTGTCTGTGGATGTTTTGTGAATGTATCACGCATGTTATTTTTTGTTGTTCAGACAATGACTCAGACGCTCTGAGCAGTTCCTATGAGTCTTACGAAGAAGAGGACGAGGAGGCAAAGGGGCGGGACCGGCCTCAGAGATGGGCGGCCGAGGAGAGCCCAGACGTACCAATTAGAGACTGCCGCATCTGCGCCTTCCTGTTACGGAAGAAGCGCTTCGGCCAATGGACTAAACAGCTTGTCGTCGTGCGAGACAATAAACTACAGGTAAATAGATTTGTTTTCAAACATAATGAAAGCTATTGTTGGAGTCTGTACTGTTGGATATCTGCTTTAACATTAAGTGCAATTATTAGAAATGCTCCGTCGAGTTTATCAGGGCGCATCTTTCATTTAGTTTCAGGTAAACAGATGTCTCAGATAGGTTTCCAATGTAAAAACAATATTGCTCACTAGTACCCCTACATACTTTATATAGACATTGTTCTTTGTCTTTCTATACCTCTCTTTCACCTCCTCTCGTTTACAGTGTTACAAGAGCATCAAAGAGAGCACTCCCCACACAGAGCTCCCGCTGAATCTGTGCAACGTCATCTACGTCCCGAAGGAGGGCAAGAAAAAGAGACACGAGCTGCGCTTCTCGTTGCCTGGAGGCGAGGCTCTGGTCCTGGCTGTGCAGAGTAAGGAGCAGGCCCAGCGGTGGCTCAAGGTACCTGCGCTCACTGTACCTGAGGGTGATGGTGCTGAGAGGAGACGGGAGATTGTGGCTGAGAGGTGAAGGCTGGATTGTATATGGAAGTGAAGGTTTTTTCCTTTTCTGGGTCCAGGTGGTGCAAGAAGTTGGCAGCCAATGTAGCAACACCGAAGGACCAGATGTTTCCACTTCTCCCATTATACAGAGGAAGCTGGAGCTTGACAAGGTGTGTGAGTGTTAGTCTACACCTTTTTTGCCCGTGTATGTCATAGGATTTGACCCTTAAACAATCTGTCACCTTAAGTTAACTGTAATGTCTGCGTCTTCATTTCTCAAAGTGTATTTCTAAATCCATGTAAATTTAGACACTGCTGACATCATTTTTCTTTTCATCCCACGCATGACAAAACTGTTCCATTGGCTTCTAGTTTACGAGCAGTGAATGTGGTGACATTATTAGGGCCCGAGCACCGAATGGTGAGAGGCCCTATTGAATCTGTAAGGATTTTTATTATTATTAGGGCCCGAGCACCGAATGGTGAGAGGCCCTATTGAATCTGTAAGGATTTTTATTATTAGGGCCCGAGCACCGAAATCGGTGGGAGGCCCTATTGAAATTGAAATGATTATTATTATTATTATTATTATTATTTTTCTTAGCTTAAATGAATTGGCTTTTTGAGGGCTTTAATGTGCTCAAAAAGTTGTAGGAGTTTGCAGTAAATTCGAAGGCGGCGAAAATTTACGTATTCTGGAGTATTTTGAAAAGGGCGTGGCAAAATGGCTCAAGAGCGCCACCTACGGAAAAGCCCCTCATTTAGCATTCACCGATCTTCAAAAAAAACAAAGACTATTGTGTATCATGACTAGATGCACAAAAAAGTCCATCAGTGCATTATGAATAACGCAACAGGAAGCCCGCCAGTTTGACTTTAGTGGCCATTTTGGTCATATTCCATATTTTTTCTTTGATGTACTTGTCGTACAGCTTTCATCAGATCAACTTCAAATTTAGACGATCGTCATCACAACAAATTGGAGATCTAAAGTTATTGAAGGATTACGTTTTAGCAAAACCGTCTGACCGTGGTGTGGCGTTAAAGTTTGATGAAACGCCATCAAAACACAAGCTTCCATATTTCAGACATAGTTTGTCCAATTGAGTCCAAACTAGACACATACGACAAGAGTCGCGACCAGAAGACATCACTGCAGAAATTGTGACTTACAATCACAGCGCCCCC
The DNA here is from genome assembly GCF_947347685.1 of Pleuronectes platessa. Taxonomy (NCBI): domain Eukaryota; kingdom Metazoa; phylum Chordata; class Actinopteri; order Pleuronectiformes; family Pleuronectidae; genus Pleuronectes; species Pleuronectes platessa. The sequence continues at coordinate 8,967,496 of NC_070640.1, read as the reverse complement.
TGGTGGCAACAGGAAATGTCTTGTTTTTAAGACGTGTTATGTTTTTATGTACTACTCGGAGAGCTTTCATCAGATCAACTTAAAAATTAGATGAGACTCTACAAAACAAGATGAAGATCTAAAGTTATCAAAATTTAAACTTTTCATCAATCCGTGTGACCGTGGTGAGGCTTAAAATCTTGATGTGCAAAATGAAAAGACCTGTTTTCATTTCAACCATGTATGTGTTTCATGGTCTTATACTGACCTCTAGTGGCTTTATATTGCCGGCACAACCTACTTGTACCGCAATATTAAGTCACTAGAGGGCAGTGTAGGATCATGGTTTGACCAAGGCACAAATTGTGTCACCTAAGGCAGGGGTAGGCAACCTTTACTATTTCCTCCACTCTTCCCCCAATTTAAAGCTGTCTGTTGCCGCACAACATATTTGATAACACAGGTTATAAAGTTATATATATATATATATATATATATATATATATAGTCATGCAATATATATAAAAACTATAGTTTGTTGCATTTATTAAATAATAGAACGACAATAAAGACAACTGTTGACATTTAACTGCTATTTTTACCTGTTACAAAATAGGAAAACACCAAACTCTGACCATGGCGTGGAGTCAAAGTCTGATCACACGCCATCAAAACACGAGTGTCTGTATCTTGGAAATATTTGGTCCAATCAACTCCAAACTAGACATGTAAGACAAGGGTCGCGACCTGATGACATCTACAAAGACATCATGACTTAAAATCCTAGCGCCACTGGCTACAGGAAGTGAAGCGTTTATTGTTGCTGCAGAGCTTAAAACGCACGCAAGGCAGAGACATGCGCTTGGTCATCGATCGTTCTCTCTCCCCCGACCGCAACAGACTTGAAATTGCCTGTGCTCGACCACTCTTCCCCCAATTTAAAGCTGTCTGGTGCCACACAACATATTTGATAACACAGGTTATAAAGTTATATATATATATATAAAAACTATAGTTTGTTGCATTTATTAAATAATAGAACGACAATAAAGACAACTGTTGACATTTAACTGCTATTTTTACCTGTTACAAAATAGGAAAACACTAAACTCTTTTCCATGGCGTGGAGTCAAAGTCTGATCACACGCCATCAAAACACGAGCGTCTGTATCTTGGACATATTTGGTCCAATCAACTCCAAACTAGACATGTAAGACAAGAGTCGCGACCTGATGACATCTACAAAGACACCATGACTTAAAATCCTAGCGCCACCTGCTGGCTACAGGAAGTGAAGCGTTTATTCTTGCTGCAGAGCTTAAAACGCAAGCAAGGCAGAGACGTGCGCTTGGTCATCGATCGCTCTCTCTTCCCCGACCGCAACAGACTTGAAATTGCCTGTGCTCGGACCCGTTAGTGCTACAACGTAGCCCTAGTTATTATTATTATTATTTTTTTTTTCCGATTAAACTTATTGGCTTTTTGAGGGCTTTAATGTGCTCAAAAAGTTGTAGGAGTTTGCAGTAAATTCGAAGGCGCCTTAAATTTACGTATTCTGGAGTATTTTGAAAAGGGCGTGGCAAAATGGCTCAAGAGCGCCACCTACGGAAAAGCCCCTCATTTAGCATTCACCGATCCTCAAAAAAAACAAAGACTATTGTGTATCATGACTAGATGCACAAAAAAGTCCATCAGTGCATTATGAATAACGCAACAGGAAGCCCGCCAGTTTGACTTTAGTGGCCATTTTGGTCATATTCCATATTTTTTCTTTGATGTACTTGTCGTACAGCTTTCATCAGATCAACTTCAAATTTAGACGATCGTCATCACAACAAATTGGAGATCTAAAGTTATTGAAGGATTACGTTTTAGCAAAACCGTCTGACCGTGGTGTGGCGTTAAAGTTTGATGAAACGCCATCAAAACACAAGCTTCCATATTTCAGACATAGTTTGTCCAATTGAGTCCAAACTAGACACATACGACAAGAGTCGCGACCAGAAGACATCACTGCAGAAATTGTGACTTACAATCACAGCGCCCCCTGGTGGCAACAGGAAATGTCTTGTTTTTAAGACGTGTTATGTTTTTATGTACTACTCGGAGAGCTTTCATCAGATCAACTTAAAAATTAGATGAGACTCTACAAAACAAGATGAAGATCTAAAGTTATCAATATTTAAACTTTTCATCATACCGTGTGACCGTGGTGAGGTCTCAAAGTTCGACTAAACGCCAATATAAGCGAGCTTCTGTAACTTAGACATATTTTGTCCAATCGACTCCAAACTACACATATAAGACAAGAGTCGCGACCGGAAGACATCTACCTAGAAATCATGACTTAAAAGGAAAGCGCCCCCTGGTGGCATCAGGAAATGTCTTGTTTTTGTACATCGTGTGCTTTGATTTATTTGTCGGAGAGCTTTCATCACATCAATTTAAAATTTAGACGGGTGGCATCACAACAAGATGGAGATCTAAAGTTATCAAAGAAACAACTTTTCGACACACCGTCTGACTGTGGCGGGGCGTCAAATCAGCTCGCCATGACACACGAAAACGCTTTAAAGGGGACATATTCGCTTTAAAGGGGACATATTATTTCCATTTCACCACAGTTGATATGGTTCCTTGGGTTCTTAATGAAATGTCTGTAAAATATTTTGGTAAAAATACCCCAAGGATAATTTAAAACAGCACCTTTATACTCTGTCTAAAACAGACCTCCTCAGATCAACCTGTTTTGAAGGCCCCGCCCCCCTCTCACCCCGCCCCCATCTTACCCCACCCCCTTTCACCCCTCTCATCCCTCTCATCCCTCCCCCTTCTCACCCCTCCCCCCTCTCATGGAGGTGTAGGACATGTGCTTGAATGTGTTCTCACTACAGAATGCATTCAACATCTATAGAGCAGATTATGGGCCTCGTGAAAATTTACGTATTCTGGGGTATTTGGAAATGGGTGTGGCAAAATGGCTCAACAGCGCCACCAATGGTGCTTTCCCTCATTTACGGAGAAACACCTCATTTAGCATTCACTGATCCCCACGAAATTGAAGACAGTTGTGTATCATCACCAGATGCACAAAAAACGCGCTCGGAGCAATATGAAAAACGCAACAGGAAGCACGCCATTTTCGATTTCGTGGCCATTTTGGTCATATTCCATAATCTTTTACTTTGATATACTTCTCGTACAGCTTTCATCACATCAACTGAAAATTTAGACGAGTGTCATCACAACAAGATGGAGATCTAAAGTTATCAAAGAAACAACTTTTCGTCACACTGTCTGACTGTGGCGGGGCGTCACATCAGCTCGCCATGACACACGAAAGCGCTTTAACTTCCGTGTTCATGGGTCCATCTCCCTCAAACTACATGTGTGTATCATCAGCCCCCCTCCCTTGAAGATATTCAGATGGTTTTAAAGAATGGGCGTGGCAAAATGGCTCAACAGCGCCACCAACAGAGCTTCCCCTCATTTATGGAGAAACACCTCATTTAGAATTCACTGATCCTCACGAAATTGAAGACAGTTGTGTATCATCACCAGATGCATAAAAAACGCGCTCGGAGCAATTTGAAAAACGCAACAGGAACCCCGCCATTTTCGATTTGGACCATATTCCATGTTTTTTATTTTCAAGTACTTCTTGGAGAGCTTTCATCAGATCAACTGAAAATTTAGACGAGTGTCATCACAACAAGATGGAGATCTAAAGTTATTGAAAGATCAATTTTTCGCCACACCGTGTGACCGTGGCGAGGCGTCAAAATGTGACTAAACGCCATCAAAACACAAGCTTCTGTATCTTGGACATATTTGGTCCAATCGAGTTCAAACTACACATGTAAGACAAGAAGCGCGACCTGATGACATCAACAAAGACACCATGACTTAAAATCATAGCGCCACCTGCTGGCTACAGGAAGTGAAGCGTTTATCTTGCAGCAGTGCGCAAATGCATGCAACGCTGAGACGAGCGCTTGGTCATCGAACGTTCTCTCTTCCCCGACCGCAACAGACTTGAAATTGCCTGTGCTCGGGCCCGTTAGTGCTACAACGTAGCCCTAGTTAGGGCCCGAGCACCGAAATCGGTGAGAGGACCTATTGAAATTGAAAAGATTATTATTATTATTATTTTTCTTCGCTCAGTGAATTGGCTTTTTGAGGGCTTTAACGTGCTCAAAAAGTTTCTAAAGTGTACAGTAAATTAGAAATGTGCGCAAGTTTACGTATTCTGAAGTATTTGGGAACGGGTGTGTCAAAACCGCTCAATAGCGCCACCTACGGAAAAGCCCCTCATTTAGCATTCACCGATCATCAAAAAAAACAAAGACTATTGTGTATCATGACTAGATGCACAAAAAAGTCCATCAGTGCATTATGAATAACGCAACAGGAAGCCCGCCAGTTTGACTTTAGTGGCCATTTTGGTCATATTCGATATTTTTTCTTTTAAGTACTCCTCCTACAGCTTTCATCAAATCAACTTACAATTTAGACGATCGTCATCACAACAAAATGGAGATCTAAAGTTATTGAAGGATTAAGTTTTAGCAAAACCGTCTGACCGTGGTGTGGCCTCAAAGTTTGATTAAACGCCATCAAAACACAGGCTCCTGTATCTTGGACATATTTTGTCCAATCGAGTCCAAACTATACACATAAGACAAGAGTCGCGACCTGAAGACATCGGTACAGAAATCGTGACTTAAAATCACAGCGTCCCCTGGTGGCAACAGCAAATGTCTTGTTTTTCTATGTCTTACAGTTTGACTCACTTCTCGTAGGGCCTTCATCAAATCAACGTAAAAATTTGATGCATGTGTACAAAACAAGATGAAGATCTAAAGTTATCAAAATTTAAACTTTTCATCAATCTGTGTGACCGTGGTGAGGCTTATAAATTTGATAAACAAAATGAAAACACCATGTCTGTAGTTAATGGTCCAACACTGCTCTCTAGTGACTTAATATTGAATTACACCTGTAGTGCCAATATTAAGGCACCAGAGGTCAGTGTAACACCATGGTTTGATCAAGACACAAAATGTAACTATTGAAAAAGCCATTTCGTCCCCTCTTCCCCCAATTTAAATCTGTCTGGAGCCGCACAACATATTTGATAACACAGGTTATAAAGTTATATATATACATATATATATATATAGTTATACAATATATATAAAAACTATAGTTTGTTGCATTTATTAAATAACAGAACGACAATAAAGACAACTGTTGACATTTAACTGGTATTTTTACCTGCTAAAAAATAGGAAAACACCATACTCTGACCATGGCGTGGAGTCAAAGTCTGATCACATGCCATCAAAACACGAGCGTCTGTATCTTGGACATATTTGGACCAATCAACTCCAAACTAGACATGTAAGACAAGAGTCGCGATCTGATGACATCTACAAGGACACCATGACTTAAAATCCTAGCGCCAGCTGCTGGCTACAGGAATTGAAGCGTTTATTCTTGCTGCAGAGCTTAAAACGCACGCAAGGCAGAGACGTGCGCTTGGTCATCGATCGCTCTCTCTTCCCCGACCGCAACAGACTTGAAATTGCCTGTGCTCGGGCCCGTTAGTGCTACAACGTAGCCCTAGTTATTATTATTATTATTATTATTATTATTATTATTTCCCTTTGGGGGGCTTTTTCAGGGTCTAGACATGCTCAAAAAGTTATGAAACTTTGCAGGAAATTCAAGGTCTGCGGATATTTTAGTATTCTGGAGTAATTGGAATTGGGCGTGGCAAAATGGCTCTACAGCGCCCCCTGGAACCAGCCCCTAGGTTTCCACATAACGGATTTTCATCAAAATCTGGATATAGGTGTATCGTGACCAGTCATGAAAAAAAGTCTCATGGAGCATTATGAAAAACGCAACAGGAAGTCCGCCATTTTGCTTTTAGTGGCCATTTTGGCAATATCCCACATTTTTACTTTTACGTACTTGTCCCAGGGCTTTCATCAGATCAACTTCAAATTCAGATGAGTGTCATCACAACAAGATGGAGATAAAAAATGATTGAGGGATTTTTTTTTTATCACACCGTGTGACCGTGGCATGGCGTTAAAAATTGGTTACACGCCATCAAAACACGGGCATCTGTATCTCGGACATACATGTTCCAATCAAGTCCAAACTAGACATGTAAGACAATAGTCCCCGCCTGATGACATCTATGCATAAATGATGACTTAAAACCGCAGCGCCCCCTGGTGGCAACAGGAAATGTCTTGTTTTTTGCTTGTCTTACACTTGGATGAATTTCTCCTCATCCACTGACCTCAACCATGTCAAACTGTATCAAATGGGTCCCAAGACATTGACAATGAAGACATAAGATTACCGTGACTTTTCGTCAAACGCCATATGAATGGCGTGGCATTAAAGTTCATCAACTCGCCGTGAAACACGAAATTGCTGTAACTTCAGTGTTCATGATTCTATCTCTCTCAAACTACATGTGTGTAACAACAGCCCCCCCTGAAGATATTCATATGGTTTTAAGAAATGGGCGTGGCAAAAAAACTGACCAGCGCCCCCTATAGGGCAACCCCGGCACTACGATGGCCGACATTTATACAAATCTATCGGGACATGTGTCGTTTCATAACAAACAAAAAAATATCTTGGATAGGTATGCTTGACCAAACAGGGAGGCCGCCATTTTGGATTAAGTGGCCATTTTTTTTCCATATTCCACATTTTTACTTGATGCACTTGTCCCAGGGCTTTCATCAGATTAACTTCAAATTAAGATCAGTGCCATCACAACAAGATGGAGATAAAAAGTGATTAAGAGATTGACCTTTTGTCACACCGTGTGACCGTGGCGTGGCGTCTTGAGTTTGATTAAACGCCATCAAAACACGAGGTTCTGTATCTCGGACATACATTGTCCAATCGAGTCCAAACTAGACATGTAAGACAAGGGTGCCATCCTGATGACATCTACACAGAAATTATGACTTGAAATTACAGCGCCCCCTGGTGGCTACAGGAAGTGACATGTTTTATACTTTGATGAACTGCTCCTGGCTGATTTACAATATACAGCTCAAATCAGCTCAGTCAAGTCATTAGATCATGGTCAGAATTGTGACGTTTCCTCAAACCGTGTAAACATTGATGTGCGGCGAAGGATTTTCCTTCGCCAAAGGACACGATGTTATCATAACTCCACTGTGCATTGTCCTATCACTACAAAACTTCTGTCACATGGTCAGAGTCCAAGCCTGAACAGCTCTATGTGTCAATATTTCCTCAGTGTCATAGCGCCACCTACTGATTCGCCAGGAAACAGGAAGTACTTTGTTAATCCACTCTGCATTATCCAACCGGCTCCAAACTACTGACCTATGATCACAATCCTGAATAGAACAGCTCCATATATGAATATTAGTTCAGGATCATAGCGCCACCTATTGATCAGTGTGAAAATTAAGTTGCGGAAACATTGTCCAATTGACACAAAATTTCTCACGCTACATCAGAGCGCCTACTTGAACAGATATATATGTCTGTGCGTAATAATAGTGATGGCGCCACCTACTGGCAAACCTACTGCCGCAGAGCGCAAAACGCATTTAACGTGGAGAAGTGCATGCTCGATCGATGATGTGCGCTTGGTCATCGATCGCTCTCTCCACCGACCGCAACAGGCTTCAACGTGCGGGTGCTCGGGCCCGCAAGTGCTACAACGTAGCCCTAGTTATTATTATTATTTCCCTTTGGGGGGCTTTTTCAGGGTCTAGACATGCTCAAAAAGTTATGAAACTTTGCAGGAAATTCAAGGTCTGCGGATATTTTAGTATTCTGGAGTAATTGGAATTGGGCGTGGCAAAATGGCTCTACAGCGCCCCCTGGAACCAGCCCCTAGGTTTCCACATAACGGATTTTCATCAAAATCTGGATATAGGTGTATCGTGACCAGTCATGAAAAAAAGTCTCATGGAGCATTATGAAAAACGCAACAGGAAGTCCGCCATTTTGCTTTTAGTGGCCATTTTGGCAATATCCCACATTTTTACTTTTACGTACTTGTCCCAGGGCTTTCATCAGATCAACTTCAAATTCAGATGAGTGTCATCACAACAAGATGGAGATAAAAAATGATTGAGGGATTTTTTTTTTATCACACCGTGTGACCGTGGCATGGCGTTAAAAATTGGTTACACGCCATCAAAACACGGGCATCTGTATCTCGGACATACATGTTCCAATCAAGTCCAAACTAGACATGTAAGACAATAGTCCCCGCCTGATGACATCTATGCATAAATGATGACTTAAAACCGCAGCGCCCCCTGGTGGCAACAGGAAATGTCTTGTTTTTTGCTTGTCTTACACTTGGATGAATTTCTCCTCATCCACTGACCTCAACCATGTCAAACTGTATCAAATGGGTCCCAAGACATTGACAATGAAGACATAAGATTACCGTGACTTTTCGTCAAACGCCATATGAATGGCGTGGCATTAAAGTTCATCAACTCGCCGTGAAACACGAAATTGCTGTAACTTCAGTGTTCATGATTCTATCTCTCTCAAACTACATGTGTGTAACAACAGCCCCCCCCTGAAGATATTCATATGGTTTTAAGAAATGGGCGTGGCAAAAAAACTGACCAGCGCCCCCTATAGGGCAACCCTGGCACTACGATGGCCGACATTTATACAAATCTATCGGGACATGTGTCGTTTCATAACAAACAAAAAAATATCTTGGATAGGTATGCTTGACCAAACAGGGAGGCCGCCATTTTGGATTAAGTGGCCATTTTTTTTCCATATTCCACATTTTTACTTGATGCACTTGTCCCAGGGCTTTCATCAGATTAACTTCAAATTAAGATCAGTGCCATCACAACAAGATGGAGATAAAAAGTGATTAAGAGATTGACCTTTCGTCACACCGTGTGACCGTGGCGTGGCGTCTTGAGTTTGATTAAACGCCATCAAAACACGAGGTTCTGTATCTCGGACATACATTGTCCAATCAAGTCCAAACTAGACATGTAAGACAAGGGTGCCATCCTGATGACATCTACACAGAAATTATGACTTGAAATTACAGCGCCCCCTGGTGGCTACAGGAAGTGACATGTTTTATACTTTGATGAACTGCTCCTGGCTGCTTTACGATATACAGCTCAAATGAGCTCAGTCAAGTCATTGAATCAAGGTCAGACTTGTGACATTTCCTCAAACCATTTAAACATTGAGGTGCGGCGAAGGATCATCCTTCGCCAAAGGACACGATGTTATCATAACTCCACTGTGCATTGTCCTATCACTACCAAACTTCTGTCACATGATAAGAGTACAAGCCTGAACAGCTCTATGTGTCAATATTTCCTCAGTGTCATAGCGCCACCTACTGATTCGCCAGGAAACAGGAAGTACTTTGTTAATCCACTCTGCATTATCCAACCGGCTCCAAACTACTGACCTATGATCACAATACTGATCTGAACAGCTCCACATATAAATATTAGATCAGGGTCATAGCGCCACCTACTGATCAGTGTGAAAATTAAGTTGTGTTAACATTGTCCAATTGACACAAAATTGCTCACGCTACATCAGAGCGCCTACATGAACAGATATATTTATTATTATTATTAGGGCCCGAGCACCGAATGGTGAGAGGCCCTATTGAAATTGTAGGCATTATTCTTATTATTATTATTCTTATTATTCTCCGAACAATGAATTGGCTTTTTGAGGGCTTCAACGTGCTCAAAAAGTTTTTAAACTTTCCAGTAAATTAGAGAGTGGTGAAAATTTACGTATTCTGGAGTATTTGGAAATGGGCGTGGCAAAATGGCTCAACAGCGCCCCCTGGAACCAGCCCCTAGGTTTCCACATAAGCGATTTTCCCCAAAATCTAGACACTGGTGTAACGTGACTAATCATAGAAAAAAGCCTATTGGAGCATTATGAAAAATGCAACAGGAAGCCCGCCATTTTGGATTTAGTGGCCATTTTGGCCAAATTCCACATTTTTACTTTAATGTACTTGTCGTAGAGCTTTCATCAGATCAACTTAAAAATTAGACGGGTATCATCACAACAAGATTGAGAAAAAAAATCATCAACGGAATTTTTTTCCGTCACTTCGTGTGACCGTGGCGTGTCGTCAAAGTTTGGTTCCACGCCATCAAAACACGGGCATCTGTATCTCGAACATACATGGTCCAATCAAGTCCAAACTAGACATGTAAGACAAGAGTCCCGGCCTGATGACATCTACACAGAAATAATGACTTAAAATCACAGCGCCCCCTGGTGGCAACATGAAGTGACATGTTTTATACTTTGATGAACTGCTCCTGGCTGCTTTAAGATATACAGCTCAAATGAGCTCAGTCAAGTCATTGAATCAAGGTCAGAATTGTGACATTTCCTCAAACCATTTAAACGTTGAGGTGCGGCGAAGGATCATCCTTCGCCAAAGGAGACGATGTTTTCATAAGTCCACTGTGCATTGTCCTATCACTACCAAACTTCTGTCACATGATAAGAGTACAAGCCTGAACAGCTCTATGTGTCAATATTTCCTCAGTGTCATAGCGCCACCTACTGATTCGCCAGGAAACAGGAAGTACTTTGTTAATCCACTCTGCATTATCCAACCGGCTCCAAACTACTGACCTATGATCACAATACTGATCTGAACAGCTCCACATATAAATATTAGATCAGGGTCATAGCGCCACCTACTGATCAGTGTGAAAATTAAGTTGTGTTAACATTGTCCAATTGACACAAAATTGCTCACGCTACATCAGAGCGCCTACATGAACAGATATATATGTCTGTGCGTAATAATAGTGATGGCGCCACCTACTGGCAAACCTACTGCCGCAGAGCGCAAAACGCATGCAACGTGGAGAAGTGCATGCTCGATCGATGATGTGCGCTTGGTCATCGATCGCTCTCTCCACCGACCGCAACAGGCTTCAACGTGCGGGTGCTCGGGCCCGCAAGTGCTACAACGTAGCCCTAGTTGTGGTTGCTTTGGTGGCAGCTGCCGAGCCAACCAGCTGAGTGCACTGTGACACGGCCCTTACAGCCCCATGTTGGCAGAATAGTTATATATTATTATAGCTGGTCAGTAGTAAAGACGCTGTTTTCTTTTCCTTCTCCAGGTGCTGCAGTCCGATCGGCCAGCATCAGACTCAGACAGCGGACCAACAGTGGATACTCAGTCCATTGCACAGGTGCCAGGGCGGGACACAACCGACTCACTAAGTAGGTTTAAGTTAGTCAATAACCATTCATTTATTGGGTCTTAGTTATTTTCTCTTTCTTAATTTACAAACTTTGCTCATTATATAAAGCCAATAATAAAACTCACATCAAATATAACAATAAATGCAGAGATACACCCCCCCCCCCAAGTTTAAGATCAGTCATTCAAAATAATAAATATTTATAAAATATAATAAAATATATTTAGGGCCCGAGCACCGAATGGTGAGAGGCCCTATTGAAATTGTAGGCATTATTCTTATTATTATTAGGGCCCGAGCACCGAAATCGGTGGGAGGCCCTATTGAAATTGAAATGATTATTATTATTATTATTATTATTATTTTTCTTAGCTTAAATGAATTGGCTTTTTGAGGGCTTTAATGTGCTCAAAAAGTTGTAGGAGTTTGCAGTAAATTCGAAGGCGGCGAAAATTTACGTATTCTGGAGTATTTTGAAAAGGGCGTGGCAAAATGGCTCAAGAGCGCCACCTACGGAAAAGCCCCTCATTTAGCATTCACCGATCTTCAAAAAAAACAAAGACTATTTTGTATCATGACTAGATGCACAAAAAAGTCCATCAGTGCATTATGAATAACGCAACAGGAAGCCCGCCAGTTTGACTTTAGTGGCCATTTTGGTCATATTCCATATTTTTTCTTTGATGTACTTGTCGTACAGCTTTCATCAGATCAACTTCAAATTTAGACGATCGTCATCACAACAAATTGGAGATCTAAAGTTATTGAAGGATTACGTTTTAGCAAAACCGTCTGACCGTGGTGTGGCGTTAAAGTTTGATGAAACGCCATCAAAACACAAGCTTCCATATTTCAGACATAGTTTGTCCAATTGAGTCCAAACTAGACACATACGACAAGAGTCGCGACCAGAAGACATCACTGCAGAAATTGTGACTTACAATCACAGCGCCCCCTGGTGGCAACAGGAAATGTCTTGTTTTTAAGACGTGTTATGTTTTTATGTACTACTCGGAGAGCTTTCATCAGATCAACTTAAAAATTAGATGAGACTCTACAAAACAAGATGAAGATCTAAAGTTATCAAAATTTAAACTTTTCATCAATCCGTGTGACCGTGGTGAGGCTTAAAATCTTGATGTGCAAAATGAAAAGACCTGTTTTCATTTCAACCATGTATGTGTTTCATGGTCTTATACTGACCTCTAGTGGCTTTATATTGCCGGCACAACCTACTTGTACCGCAATATTAAGTCACTAGAGGGCAGTGTAGGATCATGGTTTGACCAAGGCACAAATTGTGTCACCTAAGGCAGGGGTAGGCAACCTTTACTATTTCCTCCACTCTTCCCCCAATTTAAAGCTGTCTGTTGCCGCACAACATATTTGATAACACAGGTTATAAAGTTATATATATATATATATATATATATATAGTCATGCAATATATATAAAAACTATAGTTTGTTGCATTTATTAAATAATAGAACGACAATAAAGACAACTGTTGACATTTAACTGCTATTTTTACCTGTTACAAAATAGGAAAACACCAAACTCTGACCATGGCGTGGAGTCAAAGTCTGATCACACGCCATCAAAACACGAGTGTCTGTATCTTGGACATATTTGGTCCAATCAACTCCAAACTAGACATGTAAGACAAGGGTCGCGACCTGATGACATCTACAAAGACATCATGACTTAAAATCCTAGCGCCACTGGCTACAGGAAGTGAAGCGTTTATTGTTGCTGCAGAGCTTAAAACGCACGCAAGGCAGAGACATGCGCTTGGTCATCGATCGTTCTCTCTCCCCCGACCGCAACAGACTTGAAATTGCCTGTGCTCGACCACTCTTCCCCCAATTTAAAGCTGTCTGGTGCCACACAACATATTTGATAACACAGGTTATAAAGTTATATATATATATATATATATATATATAGTCATACAATATATATAAAAACTATAGTTTGTTGCATTTATTAAATAATAGAACGACAATAAAGACAACTGTTGACATTTAACTGCTATTTTTACCTGTTACAAAATAGGAAAACACCAAACTCTAACCATGGCGTGGAGTCAAAGTCTGATCACACGCCATCAAAACACGAGTGTCTGTATCTTGGACATATTTGGTCCAATCAACTCCAAACTAGACATGTAAGACAAGGGTCGCGACCTGATGACATCTACAAAGACATCATGACTTAAAATCCTAGCGCCACCTGCTGGCTACAGGAAGTGAAGCGTTTATTGTTGCTGCAGAGCTTAAAACGCACGCAAGGCAGAGACATGCGCTTGGTCATCGATCGTTCTCTCTTCCCCGACCGCAACAGACTTGAAATTGCCTGTGCTTGACCACTCTTCCCCCAATTTAAAGCTGTCTGGTGCCGCACAACATTATTGATAACACAGGTTATAAAGTTATATATATATATATAAAAACTATAGTTTGTTGCATTTATTAAATAATAGAACGACAATAAAGACAACTGTTGACATTTAACTGCTATTTTTACCTGTTACAAAATAGGAAAACACCAAACTCTGACCATGGCGTGGAGTCAAAGTCTGATCACACGCCATCAAAACACGAGTGTCTGTATCTTGGACATATTTGGTCCAATCAACTCCAAACTAGACATGTAAGACAAGGGTCGCGACCTGATGACATCTACACAGACATCATGACTTAAAATCCTAGCGCCACTGGCTACAGGAAGTGAAGCGTTCATTGTTGCTGCAGAGCTTAAAACGCACGCAAGGCAGAGACATGCGCTTGGTCATCGATCGTTCTCTCTCCCCCGACCGCAACAGACTTGAAATTGCCTGTGCTCGACCACTCTTCCCCCAATTTAAAGCTGTCTGGTGCCGCACAACATATTTGATAACACAGGTTATAAAGTTATATATATATATATAGACATACAATATATATAAAAACTATAGTTTGTTGCATTTATTAAATAATAGAACGACAATAAAGACAACTGTTGACATTTAACTGCTATTTTTACCTGTTACAAAATAGGAAAACACTAAACTCTTACCATGGCGTGGAGTCAAAGTCTGATCACACGCCATCAAAACACGAGCGTCTGTATCTTGGACATATTTGGTCCAATCAACTCCAAACTAGACATGTAAGACAAGAGTCGCGACCTGATGACATCTACAAAGACACCATGACTTAAAATCCTAGCGCCACCTGCTGGCTACAGGAAGTGAAGCGTTTATTCTTGCTGCAGAGCTTAAAACGCAAGCAAGGCAGAGACGTGCGCTTGGTCATCGATCGCTCTCTCTTCCCCGACCGCAACAGACTTGAAATTGCCTGTGCTCGGGCCCGTTAGTGCTACAACGTAGCCCTAGTTATTCTTATTATTCTCCGAACAATGAATTGGCTTTTTGAGGGCTTTAACGTGCTCAAAAAGTTTTTAAACTTTCCAGTAAATTAGAGAGTGGTGAAAATTTACGTAATCTGGAGTATTTGGAAATGGGCGTGGCAAAACGGCTCAACAGCGCCCCCTGGAACCAGCCCTTAGGTTTCCACATAAGCGATTTTCACCAAAATCTAGACACTGGTGTAACGTGAATAATCATAGAAAAAAGTCTCTTGGAGCATTATGAAAAACGCAACAGGAAGCCCGCCATTTTGGATTTAGTGGCCATTTTGGCCAAATTCCACATTTTTAGTTTAATGTACTTGTCGTAGAGCTTTCATCAGATCAACTTAAAAATTAGACGCGTGTCATCACAACAAGATTGAGAAAAAAAATGATCAACGGAATTTTTTTCCGTCACTTCGTGTGACCGTGGCGTGTCGTCAAAGTTTGGTTCCACGCCATCAAAACACGGGCATCTGTATCTCGAACATACATGGTCCAATCAAGTCCAAACTAGACATGTAAGAGAAGAGTCCCGGCCTGATGACATCTACACAGAAATAATGACTTAAAATCACAGCGCCCCCTGGTGGCACCAGGAAATGTCTTGTTTTTTGCTTGTCTTACACTTGGATGTATTCCTCCTCATCCATTGACCTCAACCATGTCAAACTGTATCAAATGGGTCTCAAGACATTGATAATGAAGGCATAAGATAACTGTGCCTTTTCGTCCAACGCCATATTAATGGCGTGGCATCAAAGTTCATCAACTCGCCGCGAAACACGAAATTGCTCTAACTTCAGTGTTCATGGCTCTATCTCACTCAAACTAAATGTGTGCAACAACATCCCCCCCCTGAAGATTTTCATATGGTTTTAAGGAATGGGCGTGGCAAAATAACTGACTAGCGCCCCCTAACGGCCAGCCCCGGCACTACGATTGGCCGACATGTACAAAAATCGATTTGGGCATGTGTCTTTTCATAACAAACAAATAAGTCTCTTGGATAGATATGCTAGACTAAACAGGAAGCCCGCCATTTTGGATTTAGTGGCCATTTTAGCCCTATTCCACATTTTTACTTTGATTTACTTGTCGTAGAGCTTTCATCAGATCAACTTCAAATTCAGATGAGTGTCATCACAACAAGATTGAGATAAAAAATGATTAAGGGATTTCTTTCCCTTCACACCGTGTGACCGTGGCGTGGGGTTAAAGTTTGGTTACACGCCATCAAAACACGAGCATCTGTATCTCGAACATACATGGTCCAATCAAGTCCAAACTAGACATGTAAGACAAGAGTTTCGGCCTGATGACATCTACACAGAAATTATGACTTGAAATCACAGCGCCCCCTGGTGGCAACATGAATTGACATGTTTTATTCTTTGATGAACTGCTCCTGGCTGCTTTAAGATATACAGCTCAAATGAGCTCAGTCAAGTCATTGAATCAAGGTCAGAATTGTGACATTTCCTCAAACCATTTAAACATTGAGGTGCGGCGAAGGATCATCCTTCGCCAAAGGACACGATGTTTTCATAAGTCCACTGTGCATTGTCCTATCACTACCAAACTTCTGTCACATGATAAGAGTACAAGCCTGAACAGCTCTATGTGTCAATATTTCCTCAGTGTCATAGCGCCACCTACTGATTATCCATGAAACAGGAAGTACTTTGTTAATCCACACTGCCTTATCCAACCGGCTCCAAACTTCTGACCTATGATCACAATCCTGATCTGAACAGCTCCATATATAAACATTAGTTCAGGGTCATAGCGCCACCTACTGATCAGTGTGAAAATGACATTGTGGTAAAATTTTCCAATTGACACGAAACTGCTCACGCTACATCAGAGCGGCTACTTGAACAGATCTATAAGTCTGTGTGTAATAATAGTGATGGCGCCACCTACTGGCAAACCTACTGCCGCAGAGCGCAAAACGCATGCAACGTGGAGAAGTGCATGCTCGATCGATGATGTGCGCTTAGTCATCGATCGCTCTCTCCACCGACCGCAACAGGCTTCAACGTGCGGGTGCTCGGGCCCGCAAGTGCTACAACGTAGCCCTAGTTTGTACTTTTTATACAAACATTATATACAGGGATATTAACATAAAACTGTAATTTTCATAACATTTTAGCATGCAACAATTAAAACAGACTATCAATTTCATTTTCCTTTCTTGAACACATCATTTGATACATAAAAAAATAGAATATATATATATATATTTAACTACTAAAGATGTGTTTAAAAAGTCCTTTATTTGTCCGTCACTGATGCTAGAAATTTCCTCAAAAAGCAGAAGTGTCCTCTCTTCTTGGCTTTTGAACTAAAATGAGTCAACACAAACAGAGAAAGACGTTTGTTTAAACAAACACACACGCGCCCTTTCAAGAGTGCGATCAAACATTATTTTGTTTATCTACCCACAAAATCAGGAAGAACAAAGCAGTGGATCCATGTTGCAGGGTCAGAGTGTGTGTCACACACACTCGTATTGTTTCAGTCGCGATACAAACTGTTTACCGACCGAGGGGCTCTGAACCTAAAGAGACATGAGAGAGAGGGAGAGACAGGAAATGAGGCTCAGAGCAGATACAACGTCCTTCCCATCCTCTTCCTGCGATTGTCCCCCACTGACATCATAGGAAGTGCGCCGGGCCGAGCGCTGCAGCACCTGGTGCATTCAACACGAGCACGCAAGCACACTTCAGGGTTTGGCCAAATAAATAAAAGACATCTATGAAATAAAATATAATATTATTTTTTAAATCCAAAACTAAATAGTCTTCTTTATTTTGACAGGAATGTTCCTTTGAGATAACCCCTTACTTTCTTCCAGTTTTCATTATATTTTTATATACCAGCATTGTCACTCTTTATTGGTTGCACACCATGTAAGCCTCTCCTCACAGCTGGTGTATATGAAGCGCTCCTCTGCTCTATGTCAGCTACGGCAGAAATTTGACCGAGGTGCGTTTGATTTCAGACCGAGCGAAGCGCGGAGCGTTCTCTGAGCTGACCGGGTCCATGAGCCGGGCAGCAGGGAAGAAAATCAATCGCATCATCACTTTCTCCAAACGGAAACCTCCTCTACCGGGAGAGGTCGCCTCCTCTGCTGGTCACCATGACAACCCGCGCTGTGGTGAGAACACGAAAAGGAGTTGATTATTAGCAGATGCCACACAGCTTGGGAAATTAGGTCGTCTGTTATTTAATGTAATTTAAAGTGAAAATAGAGTGAAGAAATTAACTTATATAACCTGACTCCGGTCGTTGTAGGACATTTAACCAACTTTTTCTCTTTCCATCACTCTTATATTCCTCCTCTCTCTCTCGTCAGGTTACCTGAGTGTGTGTCTTAGTGGCTCATGGAAGGAGCGCTGGTGTGTGGTGCGAGAAGGAAGCCTGTACCTGCAGAAGGAACCTGGGGAACAGAGGCCCCCGGTCTCCGTGGTGCCGCTCAAAGGGGCAGAGGTGATGCCCGGCGGCCCCGGCCCCAAACACCCCTTCTCCTTCCGCATCCTGCAGGGAAGCAATGAACTGGCAGTTCTAGAGGTAGAGTGTTCTCGTAACAATAAAGATCTACAACAGTTTAAACTGCTTGAGAGAATTCAATGAAGGCAATATAAAGTTAACACCCCCTTATTTTCTGGAAACCATGTAACTAAACTGTCGGAGGTTTATGTGTGTGTCCGTCAGGCCAGCTGCTCAGAGGATCTCGGCCGCTGGCTCGGTGTTTTGTTTGCAGAGACCGGCAGCTCCACTCTGCCTGAAGAGCTGCACTACGACTACATCGACGTGGACACGCTCACCGACATCCGGCACGCGGCCAGAAACTCCTTCATGTGGGTCAACTCCTCGAGTGTGTGTTTCTGCTCCCATTCTTCTGTCTATTTTATCCTGAACAACGTCTGCCTGTTCCTCCTGTCAGGTGGGCCACCACCACTGCTACGTCCTCCAGCAGCACCTCAACAGACTCCAGAACTTATGATGAGGTGTATGAAAGTGTCGAGGTAAGGAAACATCATGTGATACTCATGACTTCCAAACACGGGGATGGTTTAGATTTCTTAGGGCCTCTCTATTCTTTCCTCTTCCTCTCTTTTTTACGTGACACATTAGGAACATCCAAAGAGAAATTCATTACATCTGGCACAAACATTCCCTTGGACCTCGGATTAGAATTTGGAGGTCAGAGATCAAGTTCATTCTTACCACACAGAACTCTTTTGCACATTTTAAGAATGCCTCAAGACAATCTTTTTTAATTTGGTGCAAACATTCACTTAAACTCACAAATGAACTGATTACATTTCAGTTGTCAAAGGTCACAGTGACATCATATGAGCCTGGAGAAAACTGAATGTAGACTGAAACTGCATTGGTGAGGAGAGGCACACATCCAAAGGGCAGGAGTTATAGTCTAAATATTTAAAAACTCGGCGGGGGGGGGGGATTCAATCCCTGGAATAATACATTTTAATAAATGAAACTTGTAGAAAATGTTTTAATATATACGTAAATTGTCCACATCTTGTAGGACACGGATGTTGAGAGCAGGACGAGCCAGGTGAGACGCCACGCCTCCTTCTCCAGCAGAGACTCTGAAAAGACCGAACAGCTGGCCGCCATCAAGAGACACGTCTCCAGTAGGTGTCATGTCACAATTTATTACAATGGTTAATTGAAGTAACATTCATCATCGTCTATCTGGCTATCTCTCTCTCTATATATATATAAACTCTGTGTGTGTTTTGTGATAGATGTAAATCAGTATGGACGGTATGGAAAGACGCGAGCAGAGGAGGACGCCAGGCGGTACCTGACTCAGAAAGAGGAGCTGGAGAAACAAAAAGAGGAGCTGAGAAACACACTGATATCCTTCCGCAGGGAAAAGAAGGAGTTGAAGGAGGAGATGAAGTGTGCCACAGGTCAGACACAAATCCCCCCCCCCCCCCCCCCCCCAACACACACACTCACACGCACACAGAAGTACTGTTAAGTCTTCAGCGTCACAGCAGTACTAACTATCAGTGTGTTTGTGTATGTGCAGGTCAAGCTCTGGAGCAGCGGTTAGCCGTGCTGGAGACGCTGTGTAAACAGAAAGAGGAGGAGCGGGTGGAGCTGGAGCTCCGTCTGACAGAAGTCAAAGAAAACCTGAAGAAATCATTGGCTAGAGGAGCACTGGGTCCGCCCACTGACACCAAGTTCAGTGTGAAGGTAGGAAACTGAAGCACAGACTGAAATTCTCACACAATTCCTACATCTGGAGGAGTTTATGAATTACATGGCAGAAATGTGTCAGAGAGATCACAGGATTTCATTTCCACATCATTACCTCCGCCAAGGAGGTTATGATTTCACCCCAGACCGTGTGTTTGTTGTTTGTTTGTATGAAGAAACTTGGCAGGAGGATGAATAATGAGTCGGGGAAAAAAACTATAACTTTTGGTGCAGATCTGAAACATGGGGCAAATCCAGGAGTTTTTTTTCAACATTTTCATTGATTTCTCAGAATATTTCATGGGTCTTAATGGAAAATTCCTTTTTAGTGAACTGATTTTCCTAATTGTGTGCAGCTTGGTGCAGATCCAAATAGAAATATGGATCTGGGCCTTGGCGGGTGTATGAGCTCTACTGAGTACCATTCTAGTTTCAGCTGTAATTGCTTTACATTAATGAAACCTTTTGTGTTTGTGTGTGTGTGTGTGTGTGTTGCTACGCGTGTATGTGCTTGTGTGTACAGACACAGGGCAGTAAAGTTGAAAAGGTTTACAATGAGACTGTGCCAGTGAACGCAGCATCTGAGCTTCGTAAACGGCCTCCATCTCTTTACGCCTCCTCCAAGGGGAATGTCATGCAGAAGAAGAAGGTAAAATAAGTGTGTGTGATGTGAGCGTGCATGTGTGTGTGACGAGCACATGGAGAAACGTGTTCCTCACTTTTTGCTGTGTCGTGGTTTTCCAGGAGTGGGAGTCCAAGAAGGCGACCTAGACTGAACATGAATGGATCGACAGGGGGAAAAAAAGACCTGAGCCGTAACGTGAGGATGTGTGAAGGAAGGAAGGAGCAGATGAAGGAGAAGAAAAAGTGGCACTGGAGAGGAAGAGGAGGAAGAAGAAGAAGAGAACGAGGGGAGGACAGACTGACACATTCTTCCCTTCTCTTATCTAAAAACGTGCAGGAATCTTTGCAAGTACAGGCAGCGCGGTGCCGTCTCAACCACTGTAAATACGACTGACTCGACGGATGCACCAGTTCAGTATTAGTGTGGATCACAAAGAACGTGAAGTGTTTATATTTGTGTGAGTTTGCATGTGTGTACACATTTGCACAGAGAGTGACGATGTGATTGTTTCATAGACGTAACAGCAAAAGGGAGAGTGTGGTTCATCAACGCTGTGCGGTCTGAGTCACGGACAAGACTTCCTGTAAACATCCACTGATTTGATTCCTTTTTACATGATGTGTGTCATGGAAAGAGAGCAACTAAAGTAAAGAAATTCTTTAATTACCTTAAATTATCATCATTAGTGAGAGAAGTGTCTCACATATTGTGAAGTTATATTGAGTATGACACTGTTCCTGAAACCAGTGAGTAAATGTTAATTATTACAATGTGAAACCATTGGGTTTTTTAACCAATATGTGTATATTTTTCATATTTGCCTTTTGCACTTTATCTTGTTGTATTCTGTGATAACACAAATGTTTTGGAATCCACCTCCGTTTTCATCTCAGCAGAATCGTGACCAAGTGTCTGCCTGATCGTCACAGAGATATGAACAAACACACATGTTGGAGTAAATGGTAACTTTATCAAACAACTTCGTCTACTGTGCTGTTTGATTGTTAATTGGTTTGTGTTTGTTCGTTGACATACTACTATAACCAAGTCACACACACAAAATCATCCAGTGCTTCTATATGCTGTGTTTTTCCTGTCCCGCAGTTCAGTATCATGCACATGAAATACAGACAGGAGAAGCCGGAGATCGAACCCCTGAAATTGTGTTTGGTGGTCGACCCGCTCTAACCGCTGGGGAGTTTCTGTTTCTCTGTTTAAATTTAAAGGTCACAATTCTGAACCTTTGTCCCCATCTAGTGGTGAAATAAATTCTAGGCCCAAGAAAGTAGATTTAACAGGGAATTATTTATTCTTTGAAATCATGCATTGCACACTGGCATTGTCTTGTGTAAATACATTGTTGGATTAAAAATAAGAATGTAAAAGAGGAGATAAATACTATAGATTTCACATATCCATAATGATACATGGACAAAGAGATAACACACAGGAGTAAACACATTTTCAATGGGACTCAATTTCCAATCCACAATGGTCCCAGCATACGATGAGTATTAACTTGTGTTTCTTGTCATTTGGATGATATAACCCTCTTTATTATGCTGATTTTAGTCCAAATTTTATAGACACCAACATAACAAGATTAAGCTGTAGTTAAATGCTGCACCAACCTTCAGGCTACACACATTTGCTCCCCAGACTCATGAGGTCACCATGACCTTTGACCACAGAAATGTAATCAGTTCATCTATGAGTCCAAGTGACAGCTGGTAAGAATTTGACGTAAGGCAGACTTGAGAAATCATTATCAAGAGGCCAGAAGTAAGCTTTGTGAGGTCACCGTGACCTTTGACCCTCAGATTCAGTTGAGTCCAAACAAACGTTTGTGCTCCAAGAAATCCAATTTTCCAAGGGTGTTCTTGCTATATAACATTCACAAGAACATTGGGTAGCTGACACTTTGACCTTCTACAACCAAAATCTGATCAGTTCATCTCTGAATCAAACTGAATGTTTGTCCCAAATTTGAAAGAATTCCCCTCGAGGCGTTCTTGAGATATTGTGAATACAAACTAGGAATCAGGAAAAGATAACCTTTAAATAAAAAGAGATAAAAATATAAACAGAATAAGAAGAGACGGTGGCTTCACTTCTTTAGAAATAGTTTATTAAGTGCATTTCTAGTTTGTCCAGAGCAGGAACCAAAATATTACGTAAGTATGTGCTCCTATTGGTTCACCAAAGTTCTGGTCCAACACCATTGGTCCAATCATGTTCTGGTGCAATACTATTGGTCCAGTAGTGTTCTAACACCCCCACATTGGTTCACTAGTGTTGTGGTATGACACTTTTGGCTCACTAGTGTTCTCTCTTGGTCGGGAACACGTAAGACCAGAAAAAAAAGGACCTTCGGCATGCTGCTACTGAGCAGAGGTCAACAAGCTTCCATGCAACAACAAACAAACAAACAAACAAACAGCAAGGGACAACGACAACGAACGGAAAGATAAACAACAGCATTGCTTGTAAGAAGTAAGCATGGAAGCATATACAGTAAAACCTTATTTTTAACCTGCTAAAGCCCTCAGGAGTTTTGTCTGATATACAACAGATCTCAAAAAGGTAAAATCCCACCCCCCCAGACACATGCGTGCACACACACACACACACACACACTCTCAATTGCCCACACACACATACACAAACCCACACCGACTGCAAGAGCAGAGCATGGCACGCTAACCCTGACCACTCACACACACACACACACACACACACACGCACACACAGGCGCACCTGCATGCAAACAAATGATCAGTCCTTGTTAGTGTACGAGGAATACGATTGCCATTTTTAAAAATATGACTTAACCCCATGAACTCTGTGTAAACATAGCGTACGGTAGAGTAGATAAAGACCTTCCCCCTCCCCTCTGTGGCTCTTTCTTGTCACTTGCCTTACTTTTTCGTAGCGATAACTTTGTTAGCTAATACTTGGACTCTTTGGTTCTCTGTAACAGTCTGTTTATAGGACTGTGTGACTGACTGACTGACTGACCGAGTCCCTCTGTCCCTCCTCCGCTCCCTCCCTCGTTCTGTCTGGGTGCCCAGTGGGACGGGTCGTCACAGGAAGGGATTCACAGGTCCTGTCCGTCTGCAGGCCGCAGCAGCAGAGTCAGACGGCTTGATTGTCCTTGATTTATTTACATCACAGTCAGTCACAATGGGCTCCGTGAAAGTGGAAGGACACCTTCCTGTCCTCCGCCGTTTCCCTCGTCTCCAGACTCTCAGCAGCCTGATGTGTGGGCATATCGGCCTGAGATCTGTGTGTGACTCCACGTGTGTGTGTGTGTGTGCTTGGATGTGTACTCACGTGTATGTGTGTGTGTCTGTGTGGGGTATAAGGGGGCTAGAATAAGGTATTGTTGCTGGGCGTCTTCCCTCCGCCTGAGATTTGTGTGTGCGCATGTGTCTGTGTGCATTAATGTGTGTGTGTGTGTGTGAGGGGTGTGGGGCTAGGATAAGTCATTGTTGCTCGGTGATTTCCCTCCGCCGTTAAGTAGGGCCGAAGCGCTCCGACTCTTGGTCGGCGTGCCGCTGCCGGACCGTGAGAGTTCTGTCAGGTCATGGAGGGAGGGCTCCCTGTACATGGCCACTGCAGAAACACACACACAGACACACACAGACACAAAGACAAGATTCATTAATTCATCTAGTGGTATCAGTCTGGTTTGGTATGCACAGTCTTGCTCCGTAAGCTCGGTACATTTCGTTCTCCTGAATGCCGATAACTTTTTTTTTGCTTCATGTCAACAGTTTAATTAATTCTGGCTTCAAATCCTGATTTTACCGTCAGACAGGAGTTTGCAGTTTTAACATAATGTTCAATAAAATATTGAATGATGATGATATTTAATGAACACTGATAAACAGATCATGTTTTTTTTTTATCTCCGCTGAGGAGTTTATGTCTCCATCGCCATTTGTGATTGTCCGTCTGTTTGTGTCTGACCTTCAGCAGGATTACAAAAGAACTACGGAGCCTGGTGGCAGTGTCTGTTACGGGCCAAAGGAAGAATCCATTAACTTATAGTGCAGAGTGGAATACATTATCACTTTCTTTAACATTGCCTTTTCTTTGACATTTTTAATGATTTAGAAGGGAATAATGTCGTGGCTCTGAGCTTAAGAGTTCTTGGATTTTTGTTGGACACATTTGATCAGGTACTCTTTTGTTCTTTTGAGTTTTACCTGTGTTTCCTTGTCCTTTAGGTTTGTGTTCAGTCCCCCCCCCCCCCCCCCCCCCCCGAGTCCTCAGCTTCCTGTTTATTATTATTCTGATCTCCCTCATGTGCCTCTGCTCTCTTTACTTCCTGTCTCTGTGTGTTTCCCTCCAGTGTTGTTCGTTGCCTGGTTTTGTTTCACCTGTTTGTCCCGAGCCACCTGACTCTAGTTTATCATCAGTTCAGTTTGGTCTCAGTCATCACAGGTTCCTTACCCTGCCTTGGTTTTTCCTGGACAGTTGCAGTTTGCCTGTTTGTTCCCTGTCGGTCCTTCTCCTTATTTAGTATTTTCATTTTCTTTTTATTGGACCTGTCCCGTCCTGCATTTGAATCCAGCTGCTCTCTCATTGTGACAAATAATTCAATCAATCAATCCTATTTAATTTGTATAGCCCATATATACAAATCCTATTTTGTCTCATTGGGCTTGACAGGGTTGTCCCTAACCCTCAACAACAGAAATGAAAAACTACCCAAAAAAACTCCATTAACAGGGGAAATAAAACATCGAACCTCAGAGACAGCCACATAGATGTTGCATTTAGCTGAACACATCAACACGATTTCAATTCATTGATCTTAATGAAGAAATAGGTATTTTCAGGCGACTGATATGCGTGTGTGCAATTTGGTTTGAATTTAAGGGGCTTGTTGGGCCTTGGTGCCTTTCCAGTCAAAGAATCAATTTGTCCCTTCTCTCTTTTTAAGAGCTACTTGAAGGCAGCGGAAATGAGATGTCACAGAACACGGATATATGAGGAGTTTCCCATTGACGCACAGCTGCAGTTACAGCATTAGCATTCATTTGGAGTTGGGTGCAATTGATGAATGTAAGTCCAATATCCAATCTCCCGTTTAGCTTTGTTTTTCTCTCCACTAATTCCTGAGGAGATATCCAGCTCTTAAGCTGCTGAAAGCTTCACTAAGTTCACCAGTTCACTGGAAACTGTGGTTTTATAGAGCTTTTTCATGGAAAACAGTTGGAAGTGGTGAGAATAAATTAAGATCCAGTAAAGTTTCAGGGTCATAAAACCAAAGCAATAAGCTGAAAGGATTAATCACTGTGAGCGACTGAATGACCCTGGTTCACACTGAAAAGGGAAGAATTTACTCGATTTACAATTCATCCAATTGAAGATTTCGATATTTATTACCTTCCACCAATCAGATATCAGTGATTTACTTGTTGCCCGGATGAAGCACCTATGTATTTCTTACTAGATCATTAATAATCCATGTTTTTCCTGCAGTTGACTCTGATTGTTAGTCATGAATATTTAAAGATCCCCTACAGACACTTTTAAAGAGAATGAAAACCTCTGACTCAGATACAATAAATCTTGGGATGACGACATAAGAATTGAGACTGAGATATTTTTGTCTGATTTTCAACGAACAAAAGTCAACAACCTACTTCTTGATTATTTTATGAATACATTTACCTCTCCTCCCTCTCACGGAAAAGTCCAGAATCAATGAATACCCATAATTTTTTTTGTTATTTGGATGTTTGACGCAAACTGAAAGTTCCCTCTCTGTATTTCTGTCCTGAACGTTTCAGGTTTCCATACAGACCAGTAAATTGCAGACTGGACAATGATTGGCTACTGAGATTTAAAGTGATCACAAAGAAACTTTCTCTTTTCTTAGAATGAATATGAAAATCTGCATTAACGTTATAGAGAAATTATTCAAGTTGGTCAATTTCTGGAACGTGGATTTGAATTTGAACCTGCGGATCCTTGCATAACGTTTTAATACCAAGCCGTGAAGTGTAGTTCCTTCATCCGCCACACTCCTACCTTTGAGCGGTTTCGGTATGAAGTGTGCGGAGGCCTTGTTCTTCTTCACGTGGTTCCCCTTCATGATGCCTCCCTCCTTGTTGAGTCCCAGGTACCAGGCCCGGCCCGAGGCCTGCTGCCGGTACAGCATGGAGGAGTAGGTGACGTAGTAGTTCTCGAACACCGACTCCTTGAACTTACACTCCGGGGTAAAATGTTCCTGCGCCCAAAATATGAAGGATATTAGAACTAATCATAGAAGAAAGAAGACAAGAAGGTGATTAAGTAGACATGGAGCGGGGCGATGTAAGTGTGTGTGTGTGTGTGTGTGTGTGTGTGTGTGTGTGTGTGGGAGGGTGTTAGCTGCAGAGACGGAGCAGAGTCTCAGACGGTATGAGTCTGTAAAGGCGACTCCATTAAAAAGTCTTCAATCATTCCTCGATATCGCCCTCAGTGTTTTCATCCATCAGCCGGTTCGGCTCTTTGAATCATCGTCTCGGCCGGGCCTCGGTCTCCAAGAACAAACTGCACCAACTTAGGACAGCTGACATTTGCATTTCCTTATTCCTGCATCTCCATGGCAACCCGCTACTCCCTTGAATACCAACAGCCCACTGGGAGGAAGATGGTGCCCAGGTTGCCAGGGGAAACGGAGAGATACAGAAAGAGTGATTTTTTTCTCTCTCTTTGTCATCCGTTAATCTTGTGCGAGTTGTGATTGGATTTAGCGTGAATGATTTTATGTGTGATTTTTATTCGCTTCGGGGAGAGCAAAGAAGCACATGTGGTGTGTGTGTGTGTGTGTGTGTATAAATCTATAAATAATGTGTGTGGTTCTCTCTGTGTTTAATATCTAGTGAAAAGATGAAACAGTTGATATCAGCGCTATGACTGAAGCCTGAAGCAGGACTGAGCCCTGATTGGCCAGATACTGTGGCTGCGTGTACGTGCCTTCACAACATGGCTGTGTCCATTTTCTATTCCCTCTGTTTCCTTTTCATCTTTTCTTGCAGCCTTTGTGTACATGGAGGTGAGTGTTATTTTTGTTGATTCTGTTTTGTTATTGCATCTCGACCACCCACAAATCACAGTTCAAGAGCTTACGTGAGGCATTAAATGCGCTGCACTGCAGCCAACGCTGCCTCCTGACCTGTGTGAGGAAATCTTTGCTCAGGGACGAATGTGTATGTCGAGTTGTGAAACAAATTTCAGGAGCTTTTGCTTAAATGGACACAAAGTAACGTCTGAGGGGAAACGGAGGATGATCTGAAATCAATCCTGAGGATCCACGATATCAGGAGACAGATAAGAGAGGCACACCGGAGTATAACACCTAATGATAAGTGACTCACAAGGCACCACTGTGGTTAAAGTATTGATGTAATGATAGGATGGTAATGAGAACGGTCACACTGCAAGCTGCTGTTTCATTACTCACCTTAAAAGAAAACGATTCCAAAAGGCAAAAGAGGAAAAGAAAGTTTGGTCCCTAATGGTCTGTAATGAGGATGATGGTGTGTGTGTGTGTGTGTGTATTTGTGTGCGTGTGTATGTGTGTGTGTGTGTGTGTGTGTGTGTGTGTGTGTGTGTGTGTGTGTGTGTGTGTGTGTGTGGTGACCTACAGAGGTGTAGAGAAAGCCATCGTTGTTCATTGCCAAGTAGAGTTTGGTCTGGACGCCCTGGATTGCCACCACACGAAGCCCCACTGGAATCAGGTTGAACACAGCTACGTGCACACACACACATCCCCACACACACACACACATACACACACACACACACACACAAACATACGCACACAATAAACACACAAACACATCCAGCAAACAAACGAGCATTCACACAGTGAACACAGAGAAAAATCCTCATCAATATCAATGTTGTGTCTCACATGATGACATCTCCTTTTTGCTAAGGCAAGCTATTTTACAAGGTCGGTGTGGCGCTGAGGCGACTGGTTCAGACTAATGATTCAGTGCAGTACAGTCCAGTGATCATGGGATGAGAAGGTTGAGAGTTATCAGAGGGCAGGCCGCAAATCAAGGTTAAGTAAATATTTAAAGTTAAAAAAAGACTCAGAGAATCCGAGTTTACAGATATTTCTCCCATACAAATTCGTGTTCAATGTTCTTCGATAATGACGAGTGGGCTGCACACTCTAGATAAATACTCTCGGGCTGTACGGATTTATCGATGGTCATAGTGACCGGTTGCCGATATGAAAACTTGTATTTTACATGATAAACATTATTCCTGGTTGTTTATAAGTGTTGGTTTAACTGTAAAACATCAAACCACAACTACACTTGTTTTTGACAACAACATCTTGTCAGTCTTTAGTAGACGGTGGCACAAATTCCTAAAAAAAAGCATTTATCAATAAACTAGCTTTACTGACAATCATTATAATCATTATAGTCTTTTAGTGTCTTGTCCAATAAATAATATTTGATGCTCCCTTAATGCACATTTGAATGAGAAAATGCTTAGAAAAAATGATCCCCAGTGGAAATAGTGCACATGTTTGATTCCAGCGATACTGTGAAATTTAATTCAAGGAACATTTCCAGGCCTGATGGATTTGCAGATAAAGAATCCACGGCTGCAAAAAGCATATGGTGCACAGAATTATGTTCACATAAACAAAGATTGTTGTTTATCCCTGGTGGTTTGCGTTCAGCAGGCAAAAACTAACAGTAAAAGCTCTGTAATAGGGTTTATCAGTAGTCCTTATTACAGTGAGAGAATTATACTCATTCAGCCTTCCATGTTCTATATAGTACTCTAGTTATATGGAGACATGGATTAGCCATTCAAACCCAGTCTTCATTTGGTTATTCATGTCGGTAGGCGTTTACGTGATGTACACATCATGCCATCGTTTGATTAAAGAACTCGCTTCCTTTGTGCCCACGTCTTTCCCTCCGAGCACGACACTGGGCCTGAGAAGTAGCTGAAATAAACGTGTGATGCTGACAACACGGGCCGCGCACCACAGAGAGAGTGATTGCCATCGGAGCCACAACAACACGATTGAATTAGCTGCATCAATCACACATCGTGGCCTGTGTGTGTGTGTGTCTGCGGGTGTGTGTGAGACAGAGAGCGAGACAGAGCGGGCAATAGAGAATCTGTTCACTGGTGCGAGGCAGCCTATTTCAGTGATTTGAACATCGCTCTGAACATCCTGTGGATGTTTAATTGATTTCTTTATTGAGGAAAGATTAGATGGAGAAAGGCAGCTGGGGGGGGACATGCACCATTTTACTAATGAAATGAACACTTCACGTGTTGGTGGGGGGGGGGGGGGGGGGTGTGTTCGAGGTTAGTGTCTCACATTAGGTCCAGATTTCCACAGGGTGAAGCTTATCAATATTCTGGATTTAACTGCATGTGGATCAATCCAAAATTTGGTATAAGGGGATTTTAACTTTAAACAAAATACTGATATTGAACCTTCAAGGTTTGGTACAATAATACAATGCCTTTATACTTATACATTGTATTAAAACTTAAAAATGAATGTGAAATCAACAGAAAGCAGGTTTCAGTCTCGAGTAATAAATGTTTATCTTTAAGATTTTGGTTGCCTTCGTACCTTAACTGAGATAATTATAATAGTTCGACATATTGAAATGCTGCTACACGCACAGGAATCAGCTTCCTTTAGAAGAAACTCTCGATTCACGCTGTTGTTTACAAACAGAACATCTCAGGTAAATTGCATTTTAAAGCTGTATCTGTGATTGTTAGGGGATTTTTTAGATCTCTAAAGCTTTAGAGTGGAAGTGATTCAATGTTTGTTCAGGTTGATGGACTAAAAAGGTACTGTGATTGTTTCAGTCATTTTTCCAAACCAAAATACCAAACAGTCCCATTTACTCAAATACAATCCTTTTATGGTTTTCTTCATGATGAGTAACCGTTGACTGAATATCTTTGGGTTCTAGTCTACTAGTAAATACATTTAAAGATTTGACCTCTACATCTGCATTTTCCCAAAAATGTTGATACATTTTCTAGTAAAAACAATTAATGAGGAAAATAAACACCAGAGTAATAAGTTATGACTATTCAGCCCATGTTGACTTTATGAAAGATGCTAAATGAAGACCATGTGATCGATGAATGACCTGTAGTCTTTTCTGTAAAGGTCCAAACAGAGCTCTTACCATAGGTGCTGTCCTCATCCTTGGTTCCATCAATGGTGCCATCGGGCTGCATCTGCAGCTGGAAGCCCTGGCTACTGGAAAGCCTGGTCACAATGCCCTTTAACTGGGGCTCTGAAAGGAGGAGAGGAGGAGAGGCATCAAATGAACTGCACTCATTCCATATTTGTGATCACATGTTTCAAGTCCAGTTGTCTGCAGGAACCCAGAAGTGTCAGAGGAGGAGAAGCCTCAGGGCCCATTATCGATCCCTGACCCCTGTACACGGTGGAACACGTACAAATCAATACAAATATTGACAGATGGTTGGAGCAGCTCAATTTTAGATTTTTGGAGATCTGCATCAGTCCCCACACATACATGCTGTGACAACTATTTGCTGCGGGACAATGCAAAGTTATTCACATGCACCTTTGTGGTGTCATGCAACAGGATTTACACCTGAGCCACCGGGACCTTCCAGAGGGTGATGACTGATGAAGTGATGAGGGAGCAGAGAAAATGATGGTGTTAGCTGGTGGAGGTGATGACGATGGTGAAGATGGTTGAGGTGGTGGCTCTCAGACTTCCCCTTGTCCCAACCCACAGACCTGGTGGTCGCTTTCTCTTCCGTTTCTTCCTCGATCCAAACAATTTGACACGCGAGAACACGTTCAGCTTGCTCGGTTTCTCATTTGCGCACTTGCTGTTGCTCGGGCTGCCGCTGCCGCGACATGCGTTCCCCTTCTCCCGCTCCCTCGCCTGCCGCTTCTGGCGGATCAGGGAGCTGGCGATAGCCGCTGCCCGGGACATGTTCTCACGGTGGAGTGAAACCAGGCTGTGCGTCCCGCTCGGAGGAAGAGTTCTCTGATAAGTCGGTGGGGGTGTGTGCGGTGCGGGGAGGGGGTCTACACCACCCACGGCTCAGTTCGCATCACACACCGGCCGCTGCAGTCCCGCAGATGTCCGTGGTTTCAAAAAGTGTCCAGAATCCTCCATCGGTGCGTCCTGGCGCGTCATGGAAGTGGGTGAAACAAATCCAGTGATGATCCAGTGAGTGCGCGTTAACGACGCCACCTCACATCCCCCGAGGGCACTGGGGGACTGAGGCTGTGGATCCCACCTCAGGTGCTTCTTCTTCTGACTGTGCCCGAGAGGGTGCCTTGAGGAAGAGGAGGTGGAGGAGGAGGAGGTGGAGGAGGGCGTGCGTGCGGGTCCAGTCCGGGTCCGAAGTGGCGAATCAACAGCTTAGTGTGTATGAGCTGGTGCGACTCACACCCGCGGTTGTTGTTGATGAAGACTGCAGCTGCTTCTTCCTCCTCTGCTGCTGCTGCTCTGCACCGCTCCCCCCCGGCGATGCTCCGTTCCTCGACAACGTCCGTGACAGAAATGCAGCAGCCGGGATGTTTGTCAATGAAACTGCTCGGAGCTGCTTCAGTAGAGAAGGGATCATGATGCAGCCGTGCCGTTCATAAAACTGCTGCAGCCCTGCCCGCCCCGAGGAAGATGAAGGAGGGGTGGTGGGGTTGAGGTCTTGTCTCTCTCTGTGTGTGTGTGTGTGTGTGTGTGTGTGTGTGTGTGTGTGTGTGTGTGTGTGTGTGTGTGTGTGAGGAGGAGGAGGAGGAGGATGGAATGGGGTGATGATGAAGAAAGGGGGGATCTTTGTCGGTCACCTGTAGCCCTGCACCCCCACGTGGCATGATATTTACATGTTCAACTGAACACTGATGTGTGATAGGAAGGGAGAGTGACAGTGGGGGGAGGAGAGGGAGAAAGTGAAGGTAAGGCAGAGGGTAATAAAGCAGAGGAGGAGTGATGAAAACAAACAGTGAACAAGAGAAGAGACAGACAGCTGAATGAATAAGAGGAGGGATAATGGGGAAAGGGGGTTGGAGGGGTGCAGGGCAGAAAATGTGATAGGGAGAGGGCGAGAGAGTGTGTGGGTGTGTGAGAGAGAGAGAGAGAGAGAGAGCTGCACACATTCCTGGGGACTAATTTAAGTATGGGATGAGGACATTGATTAACTAGTCCTCACTGAGATAGAAGTACTAGTTTGTGTGTGTCTGTGTGAGTGTGAGAGAGAGAGAGAGAGAGAGAGCAAAAAAGAGAGAGAGAAAGAATACACAATCAACAAATGCGTGATGATTGACGGACTGAAGGAAAGGAGGAAAAAATGAACTGAAAGAATGATAAAAAAAAAGGTCTGAAATGAGAGAAAGAGCGAGGACTGCAGAGGAAGATAAAAAAAACAGAAAGGCGATAAGAAATATTTAATATGCGAGGAGGCAGGAGAGAAAAAGATGGGTTAAATAAGAATATAATATCTTGAATATTAGAAATGAGAGAGCATGTGTGTGTGTGTGTGTGTGTATGTGTGTGTGAGGGAGTGAATCGAGAACGAAAGGGAGGGAGAAAGGAGGGGCTCTCATCTTCTTTTGGTGCAGAGGTTCACCACAGCTGAAAGGCTGCAGCTTGCAGAGGAGGAGGTGAATAGCGGAGACACCACTTCAGTCTGGATGAGCTGCGTCATTTTCTAGATGTTCCCCTTTGCATTATAGCACAAGAGCAGAGACACACACACTCACACAGAGGCAGTCAGCCAACCCATGCATGCTGTCTGGCCACGGGCAGCACCAACATGGAAACAGATGCACAGCTGTCAGATGCAGCTGCAATGGCGCATTGGCAACTGCAACTTCCGACCGGCGCGGAGAACGAGGAGGCGGCGGGTGGACAAACAGCCGACTGTCTCACAGCTGAGGTCGACCCTGTGGCACCTGGCGCCGAGCAGCAGGCAGAGGCAGTGCATGCTGTTTTCCGATGGAAAAGGTATAAGGAAAATCGATAGCAGGGGAGCAAGAGGATGTGGTGAGCAGTAAATTAGAGCACGTGACAGAAGAGGAGGCAAAGTCAGTATAGGCTGTAGCCCTCTGTGAGAGTAAGCCAGTGGGTGGAGGGGAAAGTGATGGACTGTGGACACAAGCCGAGGTCAGGACCTGGTCACTGAAGTGGAGCCTTTAGCCTGGTCCTTGGCTGCAGGACTTGAAGTTACACCTATGGCTTTCTGGTTAGGTAAGAGCCGTGTGAATGTACAGATAAATATAGTTTAGTTGCATCTGCACGGCTCAACCCACATGCCACACAAACCCTGAGAAAGACCGCACATAAAAGAAGCTTTCATAACCAATCAGGGATGTCCTTCAGAACATCTCAATATGAAAGCAGCACACATGCAGCCGACGTGATGAAGAGACTGGAAGTTTGGTCTCGTCCTTCATCTTTCATTCATGAGATCCCCGCTTTCAAACCCACACACCACAAGTCCCATATAATCAAAAAACCACACAAACAAGAGCTAACAAATACAACAGATAACAAGGCGAGCCGCAGAGTAAACAAACCGTGACCAACATACACGCCGCCACAGTTTTCACCTTCAGTAATAGATCGCCATGATGACCAATGGCAACGTTAGAGGAAGAGGAATAAATCAAAGAGGTACATCCACAGGAAGACTATTAAACAAACAAGTAGTTCAACAATAAAGCAGAGAAGGGGGTTGTGTCCTAGATTTAAAGAATGCATCCTCAATAAGCAAAGATTAAAATCTAAAATTACATGCAGTAATAATGAGTCTGGTCTGTCTGCAGAAACAAATCAAAAGAAATTATTTAAAAATAAATCTGAGCATACTGTGTTTAAAATAAGATTTGCTTATGAGTTGTGTGGCTCCCCCTACAGGCACATGGTAATCTAACAACAGATGTTGCTGAAGAGGGAGTAAAGATGGACAGAGATAACTACACTATAGTAACCGCAAATACCCAGAGAGATATTTATGTGTGTGTGTGTGTGTGATTCTCAGTCTAACCAGGAATGCCTGTTAGAGTAAAACCCGCCTCGCACAATAGAAACCAAACAGAGTTCATGATGGAGTTTTTGCAACAAAGCAGTGAGGCCATGAAAGCATCAGTGAACAATGAGAAAATCTATGAATTTTTATATCCATTAAAAAATTCTGAAATCTGCAAAGTTTTCCCCAAATAACCTTTAGGTAAAAAAGTTACATTGGATAATCTTATTTTAAGTTAATAGAGTAATAAATCATGGAATTTAACATTAAACATATGCAAAGTGCTGAGGTTTTGATTCAAAGTCTCTGGGGTTCTTTGTGTTATTGTAATTAATCAATTGTGTTAGTTGTGCTTTCCAAATTACGCTGGTGTTTTTTTTCTGTTAAAGGCATTTGACATTAGACAAAATTAGGCCTGTGTCCATCAGTGCTGTTCCCTGAGGATGTGGAGGAATGCATGTACAGCTCAGGATCAGGATGAAGTGGCTCCTGAAGTCTGAATCACACGGACATTAGTGGAAAATCACCTGTTATTGAAGGTGAATTGTTAAACTTTTGGAAATAACCTGATAAAGCTGTGTATGGTTTGGGCCCATCAGCTCAGCCAGCGGGGCGCGTGTGATGTTGTTTTCAGCACCACGGACAGCGCTTCAAGACTGAAATGCGGTGAAACGCGTTTTACTCAAATTCGAACCAGAAAAAATCTGTTATTTAAAACACGTCTTTATAAAATAAGGAGATTCAATATATTTGATAATAATGTCGAAAACTAACTTTGTCCATTTAATAAAAGAACAACGAGTCCCTTTAGAGACTGTCAAGAGGTTCGGTGGACCTCAGTGGAACTTCACAATATGTTTAACCCTGATTCCCTCTAACTAAGATATCTGTTTCCATGAAGCACATTGCACACACAGTGCCGAGTTGTGCTGATGTCTATACGTATAGACGCGTTGCCTCTTTAAAAAGAATGATAACAGCATTACCACACAGGCCGAGTCACATCTCGTTTCCTCGGGCCCCTACCTGAGGTGCTTCGGCGGAGAGGGAAACTCATCCTGCGCCCGTGGAGCTCCGGAGCCGTGTGCTCATGACTCCTTCCCCACTTCCTCGTTGCGCGCTGCCCCGACGAAAAGAGGAGGAATTACCGAAGTTCAAACCCGCCAATTCTCCACGGCATTGGATCCATTAGGGCCGCGCGCACATGGCGTTGACGGGAGATCATTACAGAACATTAGAGGCCATTAAGCCGTTGGAACCGGTCATTAATGATTCATCTCGAGGCCCCGCTGATCTGGCACAATAAGAGCAAGAGGTAGCCAGCAGGCCGTTCCCAAATCCAGGGATATGTGGAGGAAGTGGATTGTGTCTGTGTCTGTGTGTGTGTGTTTAAGAGAGAGTATAGAGTGAAACAGATATGTAATTATGATACTACAGGAACACAGGCTCACTCTATTCAAATCTATACTTGTATGAGCTCTCTCCTCTTCTCAGCAATCCCTGACTGGAGCATTTCAATTTATCCAAAAACCTGGACATCACAGACATATATTTCCACTTGCCGGAATTTATATTTCAATCACTTTTGTAACTATATCTTTGTGATCTTTTGACTGATGTTGTCTTGAAAACTATATATCAAAGATTCTTCTTCATTATCAGATAAACCGAAGTAGTGAAAAAAGGATCTTAATCTATAGCATCCAAGATGTTATTAAATTACACGTTTTCACGCACGACTAAACCTTTACTTCAGCCAACTTCAATTCTGCACACACAAAAATACAAACATAAACTAACTTAATGTGACCTTCTTATGTAAAGCTGCATTTTGTGATTGTGATTCACGGCACTCACTGCCTCAGGCACAGAAAGCAATAAAATACAACAACACATGAAATATATATAAATATGAAGCTCATATAAGTCCCCAGAAACAATGACTGACAGAGATCAGGTTATAAAACAACCTCAAGAATAAGCTATTTTTATGTTCATCCAAATTGACAAAACTCCAATTCCATAATGAAGGTCATTACATAACTCTGATGAACAAGTATCAAGTGGTCGAGAAACAAGACAAGAAACAAGAATCACACATTGGAAAATGTAAAAACCAAATGTCCTTGATGCAAAATATCTTTAGAGACAAACAAAAAATACACATATCAGAAAGCTGTTTTCTCTCTGTTGGTCTGACTCAGGGCAACGCTGCTTGTCCTCGACCCAACACAAGACTCTGCACAGCCACAATTCACCTTATATTATCCGCCCATTATTGCCTACTTCCTGTCAAGCAGCCCGTTAAATCACAAGAACAAATGCAGCAGAGGAGCCTATAAAAGCAGAGGAAGGATGTAGCTTGCAAATGTACACAATCAGCAACTTGAATGTAAAGCTAATACAGGAACAAATGGCTAAGTTAGCGGAGAACAGACTCTTTTATATGAATCTGCTTCTCCTTCTGATTTCTGAGAGACAATGTCATTGTTGTTGTTGCTCATGCACCTAATTGTATTATTATGTTGAGCCTTCCTAGGATCGGGAAACAACTCTATTAGATCAAACTGATGGATGGTCACTGTGTCTGACTTTCTTCCTTTCCTTCTTTCCTTCTTTCCTTCTTTCCTTCTTTCCTTCTTTCCTTCTTTCCTTCTTTCTTTCTTTCCTTCTTTCCTTCTTTCCCTTATTCGGACCCTCCTTCCATCCTTCCTTCCTTCCTCCCTCCCTCCATTTGTCTCAATGGATCTGAAACACAATTTTAGCTTTGAACAAACACCTTGTCCATCTACCAAAATACTTTTGTATCCTTGGCTTGAAATAGCAAACCAGAAAGATGGCGGCAGGTACGTTCTGGCAGAGGGTCCCAGGACAGCAGACTGGGCAGGTCGCCAATGTCCAATCATTACAGAAAAAACATCTGAAGCCGTTTCCCCTTCAGGTTATAAAGAGCATGAGCTATCGTTCAATAGCTGTTATTCGAATGAACAGCCACTAGATGGCGTCATACTATCAGATAGCAGAATGTGGAAGAGGGGAGGTTGATGGTATGTGTTTGAGTGTGCGTATTCTCGTTTTTGTTATCTCTATAGGACCTTTTCCTGTCCGGTCCTGATGAGGGAAACCCTTATTTCTGAGTAAGGGTTATGTGAGTTAAGTTAAGTTAAAGTTAATAGCATTAAATGGTCATAGTTAAAGTTAAGTGATGGTGTCTACAATAATGTAAGTTAATGCAAAGTCCCCAGAATGACAGCTGTGCAAATCCGTCAGTGTGTGCGTGTATAATCGATGGGTAACACAAACTCCCCAAAATAAAATCTGCCTCTGTATCAGATGAAAGTTTCCTCTCTCCTGAAATCACCAGTTTTTCAGCCTGACACTTTTCACATCACCGACAACAATATCCAAACAGGTAATGCATCTGCCTTGCAAACCAATCGCCTCAAAGATTCACTCCCTCAGCCTGTTCACTTTCAGTCTTGTAATTGGTTTCCTCAGACTCCCCGAAATTAAAAAGAAGGATGCAAAACATACATGCAGTACATAGTACCATCTCATTAAAGATGCCTATCACTGCTTACAGCTCTTTGTCATTCTGTCACTTTACAGTTTAATCGTTAGATTTATGACAAGTAACTAAAAATGAAACATAAAAACTATTTGAAACTTGAGTGAAAGTGAAACTGCTTTGATTGCAATGGTATAAATTTGCAGGGGGAAAAAAATACAACAAATATGTTGGTGCAATTATTCTGGAAAGTTATTCTGTCATGAAAAACACCATCTTGCCCTTTTAGGATCTAAAAATAAATCATAAAAAAATCCCTCTGTAAATAGCTTTAACGCTGAACATGCTACTACCATAGAAACTAACTGTAAGAAGTGGCCTTTCATACACTTTATCGGTATTGAATAAATGTAAAACTAATCGGATCTGTAAGTATCATGTGTGTTGTGCGTTATAGCTTTAACAACATTACATCAGATGTGGTTCAGATGGAATGGGCTTTAATTTCTGTGCAGCTCTGAGCTCTGCTGTGACATAATCAGGGTTAATTAGCAATAGTCTCTCTGCTCGTCTCCTGCTACTTATTATGAGTGTGCACACACACGCGCACACACACACACACAGGAAGTAACACTTCTCATAATCCGCATTCATAAGCCTCACCTCTATAAGAACAAGATGTTAATGAGTTCTTGTTCTCGTCAAACGTAATCCTTCCAACCACTATTGTGTTAAATGGGACAGAACAAGATGATGATGATATATAACCCTGCTGATCCGTCCACCTGAGACAGAGAGAGAGAGAGAGAGAGAGAGAGAGAGAGAGAGAGAGAGAGAGAGAGAGAGAGAGAGAGAGAGAGAGAGAGACTCATTGCTGAAGATGTTTTGGTCCAAGAGAACGCAAGACTTGTAAAAGAAAAAATTGCTGATGCCGAATGGGGTTGTGTTACTTCTTTGTGTGTCAATAAACGAGTTAATGACTCGATCAGTCAATTGAGATAATTGACGAGGCCTCAGTAATTGCTCAATAACAGTTTATTTTTCCCACTTTAATTATCTTTATTTGGAAAGTGCTGACCTGTGATTTGCTGTTACTTTCATCCTTAGAATCTAAATTCGGAGTTATATTCTTGTCCGGCCTTTTGGGAGTAATGTCCCTACAGATTAACACATGAATATAAACACCAATACAAAAAAATGCAAACCAGTCCAACAGTGAATACTACCTTATTATAAATGTTTGGTTTTATTGAGCGGCTCTATGTGGTGAGGTTGTGCTGGGCTGTATTTGCCTATGGTTCTAATATATGGTTAAACTCATTTCAGTGGTGGATACCGTGGACACCACAAACCATTACCTCAGAAATATTGTCCAATCAACACCAGTGCCACAGCTTTAGCCTCAGTAACAAATTATACGTTTGTGTTTATTACATGGAAGCGGTCCTGGACTCCATCACACTGTATTGGGGTTAATATTGTTGGGGTCTCTCTGTGGATTTATCCTCCCATAAATCACCCCCTCTCCTTTATTGGCCCGGTTTTATTGCGTTTTCTGTTTATTGATGTTTGCTTTGTATCCTTTAAAGGATTTTTATGAGTAAAGGTTCCCATAAATAATGTTTATGACTGTTCTGCTATATCAGCATTCTGCTCTCCGTTGCACCACTCCTGGCCCAGCTTTGTTAACCAAGTCGCGAGGGACAATACCCGACAAGGAGTGCAAGATGATTCAGGAGGTGGTTGGACAAGATAAATAGCTGATGGTGCTATTTCTCCGAATCCAAATCTTATAAAACTGGAGAATGCTGTTGGAAAGCACTTCCGAAAAAACTAAATCATGTATCGATATCTTCTTTTCAAGGATTCGTCTCATTTACCGAATTCTCAGAGTACAAAGCTCAAATGATGTCGTCTTTTTCAGAATTTCACTCTTCAAGCGGTTCAGCCACTGAAAAAAATCCATGAATAGTTCAAATCTGGAGGGATATCTCATTAAAGGCTAGAGAACAGCTAACGTTATATCGTTAGTCATCGTTAGCCTCCCACCCTGAGCGTGACATCAGAGAAAAGGGTCTGTTTAATGAATATGGAGGGGGGGAAACATTTGGTTCCCGGGGCTATACTGCTAAACTAACATTTTACTGGCTCAGCATTCAGAGGTTAGTGTTTTGCTAACACAGCATTTTGACTGCAGTTATGAATAATTCACTATTATTACTTTTTCTGTTGTCGACCAGATTCATTCTCTCAGTTAGGCTGGGCTACTTCCAATATGAACATAACTACACTAAACTACAATTAGTTAGGCCACGATAGGAAGTAGCTGAACTCAATGCAGCATCAGAGATTCATTTTGTTTAACAGTAACGTTGCTTTTGTCCAATTCATTTTGATGGTATCATCCTTTTTTTCCAAAGCAAAGTTTGAAACCCAAACTAAACTTGATTGAAAGACTGTTTGTGGGGCGGATGAACTGCAGCACTATTGTCTATCATTAAAAAAAAGATTGACTGAATAATCTGAAACCTCCACTTGAGCACATTATAAGGGAACTGCCAAAGAAGAAAGACAGAAGACTAGTATGTCTATTTCTCTTTATTTGAGCTGGGAAATCAATGTTTATTTTGTAGAGGAGCCGATAATTTTTCTTTTATGGATCACACTTCATTCTATGGATTAGATTATTGATGATTTTTCATTTATTAGCTTTAACCTTAAACAAAAGCTGATCATCATGTTTTTTTATTATAATCCATTGCACGGTTTCATCTCAATGCAATAACACACAAATCCACGGCTTTTTTTGTGAATGAGCACATGG
Organism: Pleuronectes platessa; assembly: GCF_947347685.1. Lineage (NCBI taxonomy): Eukaryota > Metazoa > Chordata > Actinopteri > Pleuronectiformes > Pleuronectidae > Pleuronectes > Pleuronectes platessa. The sequence continues at coordinate 8,926,631 of NC_070640.1, read as the reverse complement.
CCTTGCGCAGGCTACACACACACACGCACACACATACACACACACACTATTATGCGTGAACGCGCTCAACTCGCGGGCAACTCCCTTTTTTTTTTGGTCTCCATGGCAATGCTGGTTTCAGTTTCATTACGGAGCCGCGCGTCGATTTTAATGTTGTCCAGTGGGAGCACTGGGGGAGCACAATGAATACGTGCGTGTGTATGTGTGCAGCTGAAATTAGACCAGGGAACCGGTCTAATGTGTTCATCATCATCATCATCATCATAATAATAATAATAATAATAATAATAATAATAATAATAATAATGGTAATAGTAATAATAATAACATCTTTAAATGGTTTTACACATATTGGGTGTTTCCTTTTGAACAGCCGGCAGGGTTTGTGGATATCCAACATTTGTATTAAAGCTTCAAGACCTCACAGAGACCTGTTATCTATAAGTGCAATATCGCGCATGGAGTCTTTATCGCATGTGTTTAGACGAATACATTTAGAAAATGAAATATATAGCAGGCGAAAATAATGTTTCTGTGCCATATTCTGAACCAGCATGGCAATTGGGAGTAAGTCTTCATGCTGACGTCAGCAGCGCAATAAGCTTCAGCAGATATTCTCACCTCTTTGCTTGTGATAATAAAAACAAGCGATGGAATGAATGAAATTCGGTTCTCATCACTCACCTTTGGCGCCATGGTCTTTATCCTCTTTGCTCTTCGTTTTTCCGCTCATGGAGCACTGACGACTCTGCTGCTGCTGGGTGGAATCAAAGTTCAGCTCAGAGATGCTGCTTCAGGCTTTTCTCTACTTTTTCATCCTCTTCGGTTGTGTTTCCTTCTCTCCAGACTCCGCACACTCACACACACACACACACACACACACACACACACACACACGCAAGGTAGTATAGTAGAAACAGTCCAACTCTGTGCAGCCCTCCTTCCTCTCTCTCTCTCTCTGGGTCTCTCTGTCTCTTTCTGCCTCTCTCTGCCTCTCTCAATCTGAGAGCCCGTTGTTGCATGTCACCGCGAAGGCGACATGCACGAGCGCTCGTGAGCGTGCACGAGCAAAAAAAAAAAGAAAGAAAAAAAACTGCAAATTGAGACACAAAGAAAAATGAACCCATCATAAAAAATGTGCAAGCTAAGCAATAACCCTCTGTTACTCGGCACGGTTAGGTAACAAGCAAACCATGAAGAGGGATCCCTCATGGAGCTTCATAAGCAATTTATGGTAAATAAATAATATACAGATGGTTGATTTATTAGCAATGAACCATTGAGCAACTGTTGAATGAAATTAAATTGCTTAGCTAATTTATTAAGATACGAAACGCCTTTTATAGAAGCCTTTATGGTAACACATTCACATTTAATGGCCTATTGGAGAGTGAGTGAGCATTGACTTGCCAGTTTATCAATGGGAAACTAAAACATGATGGACCTCCATGTTTGCAATTAAGACAAAAATGCTATAGGTCATTAATAAAGAGAAATAGCTCTGATTTGCTACTGCATGTTTTAATTAATACAATCGAATGTAATTACAACTGTTAATTATCGGTTGTAAATATTAAGAAGCTCTTAGTAACCGGCTCATATTGCAGATGCCACGCCTTCTCTAGAAGTCTAAAGAAAGACATGTGAACTAAAAGAATTTCCCTCAACCTAGACTAACAGAAACGTTTATATTATTAACCTTAATCACAGATATATACAGCACCATTAAATGTAACCATTAGTAAAGCCACTATCACAGCTTTTATAAATGGAGATGATCATGTTTTAGACTTTAAGAAGGTCACTATATTCACGAGGTTGTCTTCTGCTCAATAAATACAGATGCACCTGCAAACTCAGCGGTTTAACAATATGCAAATTAGTCACTTGATTGATCCTTCAATCAATTTGTGCTGTAAAACGGCTTTTTCACCGAGGCGGAAGAAGGAATCACTCCCACTCTGTCCTCTGACGGTCTGTTCTTTACTGTGTTGCTTCCCTCGGTGTGTCGGTTCAGATTATCTGACGTCCATTTCAACTTTTAGATGAGATAACATAATGGTTGTTGTTTTACTGGTTGGGATCTCACATCTTTCAAAAGGACGAACTCTCTATTTCACTTCTCTTTCTTTAAAGACTCAATCTTCAGTCCATTTAACATGTAATTGGCCTCTCCTGTCCTCTCCTCTCATCAGTTGGACCACACCATCCCTAAAGGCTTCGGCTTGTCAGTGCTTGTGTCCGAGATAAATTTAGCTTCGTCTGTTAACCTACATCGACCGGCCATCTGGAAGTTGTCCTGATTTTGTTTATTTCTGTTTCAGACCTTCGGTGATTTGTTTCAGGAGACCTTTAACTGACTCTTTAAAGCAGCAATGGACGTTCAATATATATACTGTAAATCACCAAGTTATCTGTGTTATTTCTTCTTCTTCCCACAGATTCTCTTCTCTAACGCTAACAGTTGCGACTGCATTCTGTTGAAGATTAATTTTTCCTAAGTGATGCTTAGTCACTGTGGCATACATATTCATGCTGTTTGTAAATCCCACTCTCAGCATCTTTTATGATGCCTCATATGATTGAGTTTGTTGTGTAACAGGTTTGTGACGTCAAGTCCAAGAGGCTTTTTGACTCCAGCTACTAAATGAGCTAAACACTGGCCTCCAGCCATCCTCTCCTCTGGAGGATTACTGATCTGGGAACAAAAAGTGCCACATGCAACTTAACTGGCCCTGTTCCTACCCGCAGGATTAATGCAAACAGATAAGGCCCGCACTGGCAACTCCACTGTAAAAGGTACACACTAGCATATTATATATTTACCTCTGCCAAGGAGATTATGTTGTCTAATTATTGTCAATTTGTGTTTGTTTGCATGATTACACAAAATACTGCTAAACCAAATTGCAGCCATGGGGAGATGGGGCTTTGGCCTGGGAAGGATCCAAAAATGTTATTGCAGATGTAGATTAAGGAAGGCATCAAGGATTTTGTATATTTTGGAGGTATGGGCTCTACTGAGGGTGATTCTTCAGTTCTGGGTTCTGAAGTCAGCTTCAGTGAACTTTGAATAAACAGGTGAGCAGCTCTTTGTGTGGCAGCGGTGGCTCAGATTCAGGATTCTACTGCCAGTGATCAAATACTGCAGGTTGCTCTTACAGTTTCAGAAAGAAGGCTTCAAACCAGCATCACCACAGGGCCAAAAAAAACAGCCCCTGCCAAACATTCATGTTGACAACGAGTGATGCACAAGAGTCAGATAATGACTGAGTAGATGAGGTGTCAAGCATGTAGGTGTTTAACTAAACTGCCCCCTGGAAAATGCTATCATCCTTTATTACAATTTCATATGAGCCACAATTGTAACCAAACATTATTGGACACATTGTTAAAGGAACTAATTTAGAAAAACCTGACGACAATAATAATAATTCCTCTGCACTGTGCGCTGGTCTCAGGTCAGCTGTGGTTCTCGGTGTTGCTGAGGGAACATTAGCAGCTGAGACATTGACCTCATGAGTCACTCACTGTTTGCAAAACCTCTGTGTGATTCCACTGGGAAGGAAGGACATGTGTGTACTGATTGATGAGAAGGTGACGTGAAAAACCAGGTAATCGAATCGATCGCAGGGCCGACACCAGAGTCTTCATCAATTATTTTGGAATCAATCAATTTTACAAATGCTTTGATAATCAATAATTTGAAGGCAAAAATAAACTGAAAATAATTGATTAATGAAATAACCAGTGCAGTCAGGACAGATTTCTCACCTACATGCTTTTAACCTGCTGCCTCTACTCATGCGACATCCCCTGACGTCACTGCCCCCCCCCCCCCTCCCTCCTCTACCGCTGAGCCATAGTTCACAGGGCTGAGAGAGATGTGGTCCCAGGACACTAATCAGCAGAAAGTGATTTAATCATAACAGCCGCAGAGAACATCTTAATTGTTATCTTCCCTCCTTATTTCCTTTCCTGCTGGGGAATCTATGGTTTTCGAGGTGGGACGAGCTTAATGGCTGGCGTAATTTGCACTGAAAAGAGAAATGCAACCTCCCCTCGCCCGTTTTAAATCATCCTCGGCCAATAAGTCTCCACAGGGCTGTTGTTGCCAAGACTGGAGGCCAGCTGACTCGGCTGTCAATCACAGAGATTTGTCCACAGCCACTCCCTGTGTAACTCACACTCTAATCACGCAGCCTTCAATACTCGGGATCCAGCTCAGAGTTTGGCTGATATTTAACTTGCAGGACCAATGACGGGTCTCGATTATATTGTAGATATGTTGGATTCTCCTCTGCTGTATCTAAGTGGCTTGAGGCTGATTATGTAAAATTATAAGATTATATTAGATAATATTTCCCCTTTGAAATGGTGACAGAGTTTAAAATGTTGACATATTTGTCTGAATTGATCTAAGGACTAAATCATTCCTTTATAAATTGGGCAGGCCAGCAGCCAATGTCCCCATAAGTCATATTATGGGATGATGGGAAATTCTAAATCCTAACTGTTGTACAAATAAATTAAACAGTCAGAAAGTCAGCGAACCAACTCAGCAATACCTGTGTAAAGTTTGCTAAAATGAGGTAACATTTATGATTATACCAGACCCAAAATATTGCGTGCATTGACTGAAGAATGAAAGTATCTTATAGATACATTTATGTTTGTATGATGAAGAATATGCATCCATCCATTCTCTGACACTCAGATCAGAGATTGATTCAGGTGAAGCTCAAGAAGGGTCCATTTTAGGAGTCATGTGCTACTATTCAGAATCTCCAAATTAGCCCCTGACACTGTATGAATGGTGGGTGTCATGATTGGCGTGTTAATAAGAAAAATACAACCTGACCTGTAACGTGCTTTGAGTGGTTGATAAGATTGGTAGAGCGCTACATGAATAAGTTTGCCATTTATCATGTATGACGTGAAGGAGGGTCCTCACAAATATAGAAGTACAAACGTGGGTGTGTGCGTGCGTGCTAGTTCACCCCATTTGAAACTGTCACGTAAGCCATTCTGAAAAAAGCTGCTTATCAGACAAGTCTCATCATGGTAAACAACATGATTAACAGCTGGTAATGTCAACACACACACACCAACACACACACACCCACACACAGACACACACACACACTTACCAGAACTGCTCCTCTCACACGTCAGCAACCAATATTTGCTGTTGCTCAATTTCCATCGAACAGGACTGAATAAAATCATTTGCTTTCAAACTAAAGCTCTCTCCGTCTTTTCTGTATTCACACACTCAGTATCGGTATCACTCAGAGTTAGATATCAAAGTATCTAACTCTCTCTCTCTCTCTCTCTCTCTCTCTCCTTCTCTTGTCTCACGAATACACACACATACAGATGTGAACACACCGACACACACAAACGCACACACTCTGTGGCCTCTCCGGTGGGTAAACAGTGAGTTGCACTTTGGGTCCCTCGATGAGTTCAGGCTTTGGGACTTCTGTCGAACGCAGACGGATAAGTGACGGCAACGAGATGACTATTTTTGTTTTACTGGCCCTTACCGCTGCCGTACTGCTGGAGGGACTGGCAGCTGAGATCACGGAGGAGACCACAGGTAAATGGAGGAAGGGGGTGGGTGGCAGGCAAAGGTCAGAGGCGCTAAAACATATCGGAAGAAGTGGGTGTTTAGGCAGTTTTCATCAGGCCTGCACTCTGACCAAAAGACTTAACGTTAGACGCCACTAACAACCCTAAAGAATTATCTAGCCTTAACAGATTTGTCTTTGGTGTTTCCAAAGTTGTTCCAATAACTTTTCTTTCTGTCCTCTTTTATGTTTGTAGAAGCTGTTTTCGTGTCTCAGCAGGCGGCACACGCGGTGCTGCGTCGGCAGCGCAGGTACAACAGCGGCCATTTGGAAGAAGTATGGAAATCCAATCTGGAGCGGGAGTGTTGGGAGGAGGCCTGCTCATTTGAGGAGGCAAGGGAGGTGTTTGAGAACGATGAGAAAACTGTAGGTTGCAAGCACACACACACACACACACAGACACACACACATGCACACAAACACAGATAATCTATTATAATATTATAATAAACTTTGATGTTTGTGTTTCTCTTTCAGGATGAATTCTGGGCAAAATACATTGGTACATCAAGAGAAAGACAAGGTTCTCATTGTTACGCAGAACTCAGAGCGTACAATTAACTCTAAACCTCTGTGTCTGTGTGTGTGTGTGTTTCATATTTGTGTACAGATGGTGACCAGTGTAATCCAAATCCCTGCCAGAATGGAGCCACGTGTCAAGATGGTGTCGGTTCTTATGTCTGCTGGTGCCAATTAAACTTCGACGGCAAGAACTGTGAGATTGGTGAGTGGGAAATACTCAAACAAGCTTCTTAAACGTATTCTTACACCTGCAATATAAACTTTTATTCAATTTCTATTTTCTTAGTCCCTCTGTTTTTTTTAAAACAACCTAAAGATGGAGATTAATTCAATTTTTCTTCCTGTTTCCAGAGACAAACAAGCAGTGTTTGGTCAACAATGGTGGATGCTCCCATTTCTGTAGGATGCAGGAAGGGACATCTGTGTGTCGGTGTGCAGCTGGATACCGCCTTGGTCCAGACAAGAGGAGCTGTGAACCAACCGGTAAAATTAACATGATAAACCACAGACACACACACACACACACACACACACACACACACACACACACACACACACACACACACATACACACAGCACAGTACTGGTACAGGTACTGTATATTAAAAAGTGCATATAAACATGATATCTATACACATCTGTCCATCCATCATCGACACCACTCGGCAGAGGGTCACCAGTCCATCACAGAGCCGATATATATAATTATACAACCATTCATATTTTGCATTTACACCTTCTGGGAATTTTGTCTCTAATTAACTGACACAGACATTACAGACAAACAGACAAACTCCACACTGCACCACTGTGCCGCCGCTGTAGCACATTTGCATAAATGAAACCAATCCCAGACGATTGAACAAAGTGTAACTACATATTTACACGTGCTTCATCCATTGCGTTCCCACTCGGGTTCGACCGTAAATGAAAACTCCGGTGTCATAAACTTCCTCACCCACTGTTAACCAGACCTCAACAGTGATAAACAACACAGCAATAAGACAGAACGCTGGAATCATCTTTCATCCCTCTGGTTGGCCATTAAGGCCGAACCATAAACATTCTGCATTGTGTTTCCAGCTGTCACATAAAGTATATAAATTTACGGTTATTGCTGACAGCGAGAACACTTATCGAGAGCCACACAGCAAACCAGCAGATGACTCAAGAGATAGTTGAGCGAATGCTTGACTCAAAACAGTGGCAACCCACTGCTGATTGCAGTTAATACATTTACCTGCACTTCACATACACAGATCAAATACTGACAAAATACATCACTGTGAAACCTACCCATCCTCTGAGTATATAGAAGGTCCTTTACCCATCTGAAATCAAAAAAAATCCTTTAATTTGTGCTGAAGCACTAGAACTACAGGATTCAAGTGAAGTTAAATCTGCATTTAGTGTAAAACTAGCCATTCAGCATGTGACACATGTTTTAGGACGTCTCGTTGACAAAAACATGACCACTAATCCTTTCTTCTGTCATTTTCTGCACAGGACCCTTCAGCTGTGGTCAAGTGAGCCTGTCCCCCCCACCCAACACCAGGTCCCCTATGGGCCCACGGGGATCAAATGGTACAATATCCACTGAACGAAGCTTTAATAGCAGTGAAATTCTGGAGGACGACTACCATGGCGAAAACTTGACACAGTTTTACGATAACTACGACCTCCCTGCGAACGAGTCTGAGACATCGGACATTCCCGTGGCCTCAGGAGCTCACGTGCGTTTGGCGAGGTCAGATTCAGGCCCCATAGCAGCTGCAGCCGTCTCCATCGCTGACCCTGGTGTTCCAGATGTCACTGACAATCCAGAGCTCAATAAGCTATCCTGGGGCCGTCCCACCCTCCCCACCATCACAGCGAAAGAGAACACTGACCAGAGGATTGTGGGAGGTGATGAGGCCGAACCTGGAGAGATACCATGGCAGGTAGCGTGGGATGCAAAACCTTTATTTATTTCATATCTGCAGCAGATTTATGGAATTTAAATATGAAATTGAAGGATTTTACCGTAAAGGGATAGTTCACTGAAAAATAGACATTTAGCACTTATTACCTACTCACCACTATGCTGATAGGGGGCAGGGTGAAGTGTTTGAGTCCACAAAAGTTTCCAGATGTGTATGAATGTCTGGGCTTGCGGACACTTGGATGACACCAGCCGAGCAGTATTGAGGCATGTTATCTTTTTTCTGTTGATTTATTGCGTCTGAAGAAGGTCTCACCATTGACTTCAGTGGTATTGGAGTCTGCTGCAACAAAGGTTTACCCCTAAAACTCCAGAAGAGTTTGGTGAACTGAAACTCTTCACCCATCTCTCCATCGGAATATTGGTGATGGGGACACTGAGTGAATTTAGATCTTTCGTTGAACTTAACCTTTAAGGGGCCAGTAAAAAAGATGGAAAGATTGACTGCAGTAGTAATGAGAGAGGACAGAGGGATGGAGGTCAATTCAGAAGTTCCGAATTGGGAAGAATGAGGCAGCACGTGTGATAACTTAACACTGAAGCATTTGTGTCTCTGCAGGTGACCCTGATTACTAACTACTCAGGGACAGAGAAGCCCTTCTGTGGAGCGTCTCTGCTCAGTGAATTATGGGTGATCACTGCCGCCCACTGTCTGGTGCTGAATGATATCCCTAAAACAGGTTTCTTCGTCAGAGTGGGTAGGAAAAAACTAAATGATATCTGCACACACCCAGGATTTGTGATTTGTATCTCTGGAAAACACAAAACCATAATCTCAATGGACCCTGTCAGTCATATTTATGTTTTGTCCCAGTAACTACAAATGCTGGGATGTGAGGTCATAAATTATGGTTCATGTGTTGAAATAGGTAATCCAACACGGAACATTTACTCTGCGGTTATCAATGCTTTTTATCTTCCTGTTGTAATGCAGGTGCCAGCAGGGGCTGTTTGTAAACCGCCTCTTAGTTGGAGCATAGTGGGGAGTTCTGACACAGAGAGACTGAAGAGTCGTCATCCTAAAGTCATTACATTCATCAGGAACAGCAGACGACAACTGATAAACAAACCTGCGGGAAATTGACATAAAACTTCAGACATGAACTCCAGAAAATGTCCAGAAAATCTTCTGAGAATGCAGAAGGGTATTGTTCATGTCAGACATGGTCACAACAGGACAGTGAGCATACAGGTGGGGGGTGGCGCCTGACTAGATCACACAGGAGGCATGACGTATAAATTCCGCTGCAGAAATCCCATGTTTTTGTTTGTGGCACATCCACATTGCAGATTTTCCAGACATTTTCCTGGTGAATTCTAACATGGGCTCACGCAGACATGTTCCAGACGTTTCAGGTATAGGGGCTGACAGGAGAAGTTCCTGAAAATGCCAAGAGCGACCGATTGAGACATTTGCGTTTTCTCACATTCAGCCTCTCCGGAAATTCTTTGTAAAATGTCTGAAAGCAGCTTTAGAGAATTAGAGAAACAGATGCACTAATGCAAAGTAATATCACATAAACAAAAAGGTTCACTGGATGTTGATTCATTGCACTTATCCAACAGGTACTTGCATGGTGAAATTCATCAGAATTAGCCTAAAGATGTAAATAAAAACACAAAATGAGCAATGTCAATGTGTTGACAAATTGTTAGTGAGATCATCGAAGCATATTGTCCCTATTTACAGTGTCATAGCTAATAAGATGGCTTTATTGTATCTGCTTCTTTCTAAATCTTATTTTGCTTGTTACTTCAGAGGCTCTTAGAACAATCACACACATTAAATTACAACATTACATGATTGTGTTGTATATAATTGTATATACATGAATGTGTTCTTCTAGGTGAACATGATGTGAATGTTGCTGAGGGTCAGGAGCGAGACCACTTGGTGGCAGAGCAGCACATCCACCATAGCTACAACCTTCAGAAGTCGACATATGACCATGACATTGCGCTGCTGAAGCTCGCCATTCCGGTGGAGCTGTCCAACCAGCGACGTCCCATCTGCCTGGGCCCCAAAGACTTCACAGAGGACTTGTTGAGGGAGCCCAGCAACTCCATGGTGAGCGGCTGGGGAAAGATGGCATTCAATGGTGTTGTGGCGACTAAGCTCCGGAGGCTGGAGGTCCCCTACGTGGAGCGCACCGAGTGTAAAGCGAGCAGCCAGTACCGAATCACACGCTTTATGTTCTGTGCTGGCTTCAAATCTGAGAATAAGGATTCGTGCCAGGGGGACAGCGGGGGGCCGCATACCAGCAAATACAAAGGCACCAGGTTCCTGACAGGCATAGTCAGCTGGGGGGAGGGCTGCGCCAAGATTGGGAAGTACGGTGTCTACACCCGAGTGTCACAGTACTACGCCTGGATCAGTGAGACAACAGGGATTCGAACTACCGGCTGAGGAATAGAAACATGCTGCCAGTCAAGAAAGCTAACTATATACCTTGTTCTGTAATTGAGAAAATTGAAAAGTTGTTTTCTACTCTGTGAAATAATAATGTTAATGGTAACTTTTCAATAAAATTCAAGTCGAAGATCTGAGGATTTTTCACGTTTATTTATTATATAAATATAATAATAGAAACCTTGAAACTTGTCATACTTTGTTTGATCTTTTACAAGCTGGGCAGAGGGAAATGTTTAAACTGCTTAAAACAGACCGCCTAATAAGGTGGGTGTGTATTATAGATGATTGTGGAGAGAGTGCGGTCTGACATGTGATGTATGTCACATGAGTTGCCGGCCTGAACTGGCTTGCTGGCGTCGCTCCATTTTAAAATGTTTATTCATATTGACACAAATAAAACCAGTTAACTGGACGAACCACACACCCCTCCACGTACCAGTGTTAATTTTGGCAGCTATTTTTGATTTAGTCTTAGTCTTAGTCTTTTGACGAAAATGCATATTAGTTTTAGTCACCTTTTAGTCATTTTAATCCTTCTTAGTTTTAGTCTAGTTTTAGTCGACGAAAACAAATTACATTTTAGTCTAGTTTTAGTCGACGAAAACTAATTCCATTTTAGTCTAGTTTTAGTCACATTTTATAGCCACATTAAACTCCTTTTCTATAAAAACATATAGCTGCAGCCTAATAGCTTAAAAATATATATTTAATTTTAAATGTGAAAACAAAAAGGGAGAGCAGGTCAGACTGGAGCCGGACACAGAAACTGAACATCGGTACAAACCAACTGCAGCTTCTGCTCTGATGAAGAAGCTGCTGCGCTGATCTCTGAGCAGCTGAGACCAGAGAAACTCTGGTTTTCACTGTTTCCATAGTTAAGAAGCAGTCGGTCACCGAGAGGCTGCTCCACGAGAACGCGCTCTGCTTTCACTGTGTCTCTCTGAGCGAGTGCGCGAGGCGGGGGGCGGAGCTACGGACCGGAGCGCTATCTGGGGCGCACACACACACACACACAGACACACACACTCGCCCGCTCCTGATACTTCATGACGGCCTGATACGATGATGTTTTAAAAATTATTGTGACTTAGTCAACCACCAACATTTTCGTCTCGTCTCGTCTCGTCAACGAAAATTAAAATAGATTTCGTCATAGTTTTTATTTTCAAAGATTCGTTTTCGTTACGTCTTCGTCTCGTCTTCGTCATGGAAAAAAGGTCGTTAACGAATATATTTCGTCATAGTCTTCGTCAACGAAATTAACACTGCCACGTACTTCCCACTTGTTCTGACCCTCCCGGAACTAATATCAGTTGCGGGACTCCCCCGAGCAAAGTTTTAACCCAAACTCCAATGGAGGACAGAGATAAAGTTAGTTTGTTTGATTTATTCTGAATAACAATTTTTTGATTACTTTACTTGACGAGTAAATGACTACGCGATTGAGTCTTCGATCAAACAGGGAGGCCAAGCGGCTCGGTGGTGAGAAGCTTGTGGTATGTCACTCCGTAGAGCACAAGCATCAGCCCAGGCCAAACAATCATACCCACAACTGTCTTGTTCTTATGTAGAAATATGAAAGAATAAACAGAGTTAAAGACACTGAAAAAACTCTTAATCCTTAATCTGCATATGCTGCAAAATCTCATGGATTGGAAAAAAGGGTAAAACATGCAGACCTAAAAGCTCCCGTTAAAGGATTTTAGGAGTGAGTGACCAAAATATTGTCCTGATTCTGCCCTGACCCCACAGAGACTCAAAGACTATTTGGTTCTGTTTTATTGACAGAACAAGTCAATAAACAATTCTCTGCTCCCTATTTTATTTTGCAATGATGTTCCTTCTGTGTCTGGAGCTTAACTTCCTGCCTTGGTCCTGTTTCCTGCCCTTGTGATCGTCTGCACACGTTCCTCATGTGTTTCACATGTTTTCAACCAACCCGGCCTCCCCTTGTGTATATGAGTCACTGTGCCTCACTTTGACTTTGTCAGTTTGTTGTCTTCGCTTGTCATCGCGTTGTGCTTTGCTGCTTTGTACTGTTTCCCTAGTGTTTCCTTCCATGTTGAGTTTTGTTCTTTGTTTTTTGGAACGCTCTTAAGTTAAGTTCCCTTTTCCTCATTTATTGCCTACAATAAAGGACTTGTTCGTTTTTTCACCTGAATCTGTTGCTCCTGCATTTGGCTCCTCCTGCTCTCCATCTCCGACAATTAATCACATCAGTCAGGTTGATTCTAATCCAATAATCCTGTGCTTTAATTTTGGAAAATAATCATATACATTGTGCATTATCATACAGGCTTTCACGATGATTCAACATATCAGAAAAGTGCAAATTGAGCAGAAGCAGCAAACGCCAGTTTCAGGGACTGTGGACATATTACAGCCTAACTGATCCAACACAATAACATTATGATGTTACAGTGTAAGGTGTGTTTGGTGGATTTCAAATAAGTTTACATGAAGGAGTGTTACTAATTACTGAGTATCCTTAAGCACACTTTATTTAGATAGTGTGGCATTATGTGTGGTGTTGCTTTAATTCTCCAACTGTGGAAATGGATCAGTGTTAGGATTAATGTATGTTACTCTAAATTGTGCAGAGATGCAGCAAATTCTGCAGAAATCACCTGTTCGTCCAAACAACACGAGTAGTGACCAAAGCTGTGTATAAAATGTAGCTTTGTTTGTTATTGCAGTCACAAGCTGTCAGTAATGTAAGTAACTACACTATAATCCACAATCTAAGGGTAATAGATCAGTTGGCATCAACAATTCTACACTATAGTAACATTAACTACCCAAAGTCCAGATTCCCTGTTGGTGTTAAACAGCAGTATAAATATCAGTGGGCATTGGGGGGGAGTTGTAAGTGCAGAGCAGCAAACAAAGAGCTGGCCTCATCTCATGGCGACAGTGGAAACTACAACTGCAGCAGAGGAGGACCAGGTTTCCAAAGGCACAAATCAAAATTCAGCAAATAATACATCATCTGCAGCAGCAAAGGTAAAGAGAAACGTGAAAACGGGAAAATGTATCCGTCAAATTCCTGCAAAGTTCACTAACTACTGAACAACATCACCAGGCAGCTCTGATGGCAGTCACTGTAGATGGCTCCGATCATCAAAAATGACTCTGCACCAATGACACCTTCCTGGTGTTCCTGGCCTATCACACTCATTCAAATATGAGGTCGCAGATACGCAAAAATAAATTCATCCAAAACAATGACATCACAAGTTAAAGCTATTTTCCAAAAAGCAGATTGTTGCTTTGTACAAAGCTGAGCTGTTTGGCACATGATCAGTGATGATATGTCATTAGGCATATGCATGGTTTCTGATATTTCATAAGAAAATAGAAATGATAAAACGATGAATAAAAGTCCACACAGTATGTATGAATAAAAACTCCCTGTTTAGCATCTTCAGTCCAGATAATCTTCTGCGTTAATGCTGGAAAATAGTGTGAGGTCCCATTTATGTTGTTTATTGTGATACAGTCTTATGAGGCCATTTCTGTAATTTACATCCTTCTGACTGTCACAGTAGTTTGAAGTGTAAAGTTTATGGCTGATGTTGTGCTTTGAGGAGAGAGGGGGCCAAATAAGTGACAAAAGCGGAAGGAGAATAGATACAGGCGTCATCTATCCTCTCTTCTGATTGGTTCTCAGCAGGACTCTCCTAGAATCCTGTGCAGGTCTTCAGGGAGAACACGGCCCTCCTCACCGCGACTTACATTCCTCACCCTCCTGTCAACAACACAACAAACCACAGTCTCAGAAACGTCACCGTTTCTACTTATCTATTCATTCTCTTCATTTCTTCATCCCTATGATTGTTTTTTAAAGTGGCTGTAATCATAACTTCGGACACATTACCACATTCCTGTCGAATCCTCACGGAGCAGCTGTATGACGTCCCCGCAGTTAAAGATGATGTCATCAGTGCTGGCCATGCTGCTCTCCACCATAACCCTGTACCTGCCCGCCACCTGAAACAGAACATGGACACTTGTTCTTTCAGTTTTCTACATGCACAACAATGTATATTTTTAAATAGATTTATATGGAGTACCAGCCCCTTCAGATGAAAGTCAGAACCCAAGCAAAGTAAGATTATTTTACTGTTAATCTAATATCAGGCAGTTGTTGTTACGTTATGATTGTACCCCTGTTGGTTTGTTACTACTAATTTTATTACCACAAAACTAGGTTAAAGGATGTGGTATGAGTCAGGGAACAAGACTATAATTTAGGTGTGAATCCCTATCAGGGGCCGGATCCAGGATTTTGTATCACTTTCTTCTCATTGTATAATACATCTTCCCGTATTTTCTAGGGATTTTTCATGGATCATTATGGAAAAGAAATCTGGCCATAATAAGGGGACAGATATCTATGATGCTGAGAGCATCAATTATGTGGAAGGTTTGTAGAGGCTGATATCATGGCAACACTTAGTGATCAGGAATTTGCCTCGACAGAACAACAAATCTGTTCTCCAGCACTACCTCTAACTAACTGACAGTAAAACCATCTCACCAGCGGAGTAGGCTGATCCTCCTCCTCCGAGTCTGAGAGGTTAGAGAGGTCAGTGGCGCCCCAGTCCTCCAGGCCATCGCAGATCGCCACAGAGTGGGCCGGAACAGGCCAACCTGTAGGTGACAGACAACTGAGACAACTGAAAACTACAGTCAAGAGCCCGACTGATATGGATATTTGGGAACTGAAGAATATAGTAATATTTCGGAGTAAAAAATCCCCTAAACAAATATGTCCGTATGCTAAAACAATTGTCTATGATTCCTAGGATGTCGCTATTATACCCTCCAATGATGCAAAGACAAAAGTAATGCGAAAGCTAAATGTTCCACGAAGTCTCAATGACTCACTGCGTCGGGGCGAGTTAACCACAGGTTCTGAGTGGGCAGGACTACTGTGTACTGACTCCTCCCCCTGGCGCCTGTAGGAGTGGCTTGTTGCAGAGGAGCTGTGAGGAACAGGGAGACACGCTGAGCAGCCTCCCACCGACGCTCCGCCCCACGACACACACATCTCTGATGCACTGAACAGCATCACCATGACCACGACAAACAAAACGAACGACAACAACAACAACATTCACGATGTCACAAAACGAGCTCATCCACATTCTGTAGGTTGATACAACGTTCCATTGAATACACAGTCACATATATTTCAGTGTCTGATTTCACTGGATGTTTGAATTTAAAACACAAATATCAGTTTTATCAGATCGCTGCAATGCATGGAAATGTTACTTTGAGGTTAGAGTAGTTTTCACACATACCAGGGTTTATATAAACAGCGTTAGACATTCATACAGTTTAGTTTTTAACCTGCTTTAAGCAGCAGATGGGTTCGACTTTAGTCAAGATGCAGACAGAGAATGGATATGAAATTAAATTTGAATACATTAAAGCTTGAACCCATCTGCTAAATAAAGTAGAAACTCTTTCATTAATTATAAATGCTGTTTGACCACCAAAACTATTCAGACCAAACACAACTTAATTTTCCAGTATAGTCACTATCCCTGAGAACCAGCACTTCCAATGACTGACAAACATCTGAGCAGCGACTTTGGGATGTTGAGCCAAACCGACTCGATCGCCCCCTGGTGGCTGGCTGCAATATAGGTCATAAACCCTGCCTCCTCCATGTTAGTGAAAAAGAAACAGACCAAACTAAAATTGTATGTACTTCTTATCACACTGATGTTTGTTCAAGCGTTAAATCTTAAGATAAGTTTGATTTGGATTAGTTACTTGATGCTATTGAACAAAGGTGTGACATCATGATTTACTGACATGTGATTGGTCGAGCATGTGTAGACTCCAAATGACGCAGAAAAGGGCAACATGGCGGCACCTGTATCTGAGATATTTTAGCTTAGTTTTTGTGAAACAGGAAGAAGTGATGACATGTCATCCAACTTTATTTACAGTCCGAGGTTTAAAGTGTTCTAACTGAAGAAACATCTGAGAATAATGTTTTGAAATTGCCTAAAGATTCAGTGAGCTTTCATTAAAAAAGGGCCCATTCTACGGTAAAGAAAACAACAATTCGTACTAGATGATCACACACTTGTAACATCATGAGGATTATTTTATATTCAAATTCCACCAATATATCCCTTTCAGCTGAATCTTACATACTGAATCTTTTACACAAGGATCAATACGATTACTGCTGACACACTTAAGAACTGCTAAAGCAGCTTGATACGTCAATGCAGTGGCTCTCAATCATGGTCAATAGCTCTTTCAAACATCTAATCAAAGATAATTAAACAGTGGTGGAAACCAGGGGGGTGTAGACGACAGCGAGTTGAATTAATAAGCAGCAGTCGTCATAATAACTGAGAACAAGTGCAAAAGGATTTTGCATTAGCTTCGGTGTGAGTCACTCTCCATGGTGCTGAAATTCAGTATGAACAGTGTTAAAACCATCTGCACGGCACAACGTCGTCATGAATTCCAGTTCTCAAGGGTAATGACAAAGATAAAAGATAACACATGGCCACACACACAAGCTGCAGTCGTAGAAATTCAATTAATAGCTTTTACATCCTGTGCACAGATAATCATGATGCTTTGTCAGAAAAATAATAAGACAGGCTGGCATGTGGGTGAGATTGAGGAGTTATTTGATCATTAAATCATTTCAGAAATTGAATTTGCATCATAAACACCATTGCTGAGAGGAACCATTCCCCTTCATTCATCTAACTTTACATCCATTTTTGAATTGAGAATGGATTATAGGTGAGTCTGCCCATTGTCACCATCACAAGCCAGGACAGAAAGAGGAGATCATGCAGAGAGCGTCACCTGTCAGAAACTGTGTTGTCTGTAAGTGGTAGAGAACGAGGCTCATCTGAGGAAAACAGAAGGGACAGATGACGCAGAGGCAGAATTAAATTAAAGACATAAAAATAAAACGTTTATTCAAACCCATGTGCTGTTTCCAAAATAAAAAAGGCTTCGCTGCTGGAGAGCATCAACAGTAAAGAACACAAGCTCACAATGAAAGTTTCTATAGTTCTGTATTTCCTCTTCACACTGGAGCTGAACCCAAGTTTAAAGAAAACTAGAAATTACCCAGTGCTGTTGTATACCTCTGCTGACCAATACAGTTTCAGTCTACATGTTATTCTTTCTAGAGTCAAATGAGGTCACCATGACCTTTTCACCACTGAAATCAAATCAGTTTATCTTCAAGTGACTTTAACATTAAGGGAAATTCTGTAAGGCAGACTTGAGATATATTGTTCCAGGGGCCGGAAACGTGTTTTATGAGACCATCGTTACCTTGAACTTTGACCTTTAGCCACCAAAATTTAACACATTCATGCTGTTGTCTAACTAAACAAGATTCTCCCACAGCTGTTTTTAAGATTACACATTCAGGTGGCAAAAAAGGGATTATTTATGAGGTCACCGTGACTTTGACATCGGTCACCCATCATGGGTGTCGCCGGCATGGAGGCTAGGTGAAATCAGGTAATTTAAAGAAAGACGGAAACATAGAGAGAGCAAACGGTTCATAACAGCAATAGAAACCTTGACACATTTTCAGCTGGTTGGTGAGAATCTTTCGAATCTCTGTCAGCCAGGCAACTTTGACCTCCACTGTGGGAGCCTAGACACACACACACACACACACACACACACACACACACAGAGAGAGAGCGAGAGAGAGAGAGAGAGAGAGCTCAACACTGAAGTTTTCACCCACATACAAGAAAAAACTTGACGGAAAACAATGAAAAGAAAAATCTGAAGATCAAATACCTGAACGATATAAACTACTTCTCTTCCACTGTACCAGATCTCAAATTTCTTCACATCTCCTTTCACATTTTCTGTGATTCCCACCGCACTCATCTAAAGAGAAGGGTCAAAATTCATTAATTTCTCCATTACCTGAAATATTGACTGATTCTACACTGTTATTTTGATTAGAAGCTGCATCCAAGCCTCCAAAAAGACCACTTAAAGGTTCAGTGTGTAGAAATCCGTGGCATCTAGTGGTGAAGGTGCATATTGCAGCCGAACACACCTCACTTCCCCCTCCCCTTCCAAACATGAAAGAGAACCTGTTGAAAGCCTTCAGTTGTCATAAAAAAAGTTATTTAGTTTGTCCAGTCTGGTTTACTGTAAAAATAAAAAAATAAAAAATGGCGGCTATCGTAGAGAGGACCCACTCTTGATGTAAATACAAAGTACTTAAATAAAACAACAATTCATAAAATTTAGATGAAACAAACTAGTGAATACATCACTAAGGTTATTTTATGTTTAAAGGGTTAGGCCTAACCTTACCAATAGATCCCTTTCCCCTAAATCTTACACACTTAACCTTTAAGTCTGTGAAAAGCATCACAAAGGGAGAGTTTATTGTAGGGCTGTTGAGTTGCACTGGGTGTAGCTCCCAATAACGTGGGTGTATTATGTATTTGTTACTCTGAGGCAGGATTTGAAGCTGTAGAAGGGCGTCCGGTCGTGGTTGTCCTCGTCTCTGCGCTTGCAGAAGAGCAGGGCGTGGTCGTAGAGGAAGAGGTGTCTCTGCATGGGTTTGAACCGGGCCAGCTCCTTCATCCTCACTGCCGCCCTCTTGTGGCTGATCCACACGCTAAAGCCTCCCTGCATCAGCACCCGGCCCAGCTGGCTGAGGTCACCCTGGGAGGGTCGGAGAAGACGGTGACATATAGATGACACTTCAGCCAACAACATGAGTGGGAAGCTATTTGTGATTCGACACGCAACAGTATTGATTTCCAATGACATGTAACAATGTGATTCAAGACTGCAGCTCAGTCTATGAGGAATCACACCAGGTTGTGGTTATTAGCAACTTGAGAAGCTTTTATTTAAATGTCATGGTGTGGTTTGTGAATTATAATGTGTTTAGGCAAAAAATGGTTAATGATACACTGATAAAGATAAAATAAGATTACATGAGATATATTTTTTACTAGATTTATTACACGGCAGTGGCTACGTCGTTCTCAGAGCTTCGATCGGACCATTTTTTAATGAAAGCATAAAAGCATAAAGAAGTGGCATCCATCATGTATATCGATTGGAGCAGCTGTCACCTGATATCCAGTGATGGCGATCTGATGCATGGAGTCGTTGACAGACTTGAGCAGCTCCAGCATGGAGTCCAGGGCCTCCTGCAGCTCACAGCGGTATCTCTCCTCCGTACAGTGCTTCAGCAGCTCCTGAGCAACGACACAGACACAGGTTGACAGGTCCGATCTCATTTAATCTACTGTCGTCTGTTTTCATGTCTTCCTGCATGAACGTCCACACATAAGCTTTATTTATTGTCTGCCTGTCTACAACTCAACAAATCATTTTTGTCTGAGAAGATGCCGTTGATCTGTGGCTGTTTAAAGCATCTACTCGTCATACGGGGTCGTATTTTTCTATGTCTCAGCGCCTCTTGTCCCCGTTGCTGCTGTCTGACTCTGTGTCAATGTCCCTGTATTTATTTTTTGAAGAAAACTCATTTCTGAACAGACCTCATGGCCTCTTTTTCTTTCAAAGCTGTGTTAAACTAATCATCACAGCACCGACAGAGGCCAGACCCAAAAATGCAGGCACGGTGAATTTCATTATTATTCCCCCTTTCATCTTAAGTCAAAGATTCAAGTCTTTTTTTGGTCTCTACTCGCCATAATTTTCTTCGATCAAACTTATTTTATCCCTCAATTTGTACGATCAAGAGAAGTTCACCAAATGTGAGAAGGTTATAGACAAATTCCCTTTTGCAACCAAAACTTTTAAATTGTTCCTTACTTCATGGATTTTTTATGTTTTCCTCCCGGTGTTGATGGTAAAAAATATTTCAATATTTTCTGAAATGATGGACGTGTGAACTCAAAACACTTCAGAACATTCACGTCTCTGAGTGAGATGTGTTTCTGTGGGACCCTGCATCACCGACTGGCTCAGATGTACAAAACCTTGAGGATCAGCTGGTACTTGGTGAGACGCTGGACTGGTTTCAGGAGATAAGAGTCCAAACCCAGCTTGTGGTCCAGCTTCTTCTGGCACTCCTGCCAAGAGACAGCGAGAGCCAGAGAGAGCCAGAGAGATTCATTAATGACTGATATTCGCATTGTAAAAGCTGAGGCAACCGTTTTGTAGATGATATGAAATATAACCACCTGAAAAAATGGGGAATCGGAGCACTGTCTCCATAGGGACTCAGAGCGAGACTTGTTTTGGCAGTAACGCTCGTACACCTGGAACTTCACTTTCTGCTCACAGACACACACACACACACCAGACACACACACACAGACAGTATGCACTTAAATGCGTTGTGTGTCATATCACTTACCATTAAGTCCTAATGTTTCCTGCCATGTTTCCTCACCCGCTGCAGGAAGCAAGCCCCCACTCGCTCCGGTGTCTCCAGGCAACACTGAAGATCTTGAAGGAAAATCCTGAAGAAGAGGGGTGTGAAAGGAAATGGGATTGTTGTGAAAAGGACTACTCTGCCACACCCTGTGAGCTTTGTGTGTGTGTGTGTTTGTGTTTGTGTGTGCGTGTGTGTGTGTGTGTGTATGTGGCTCGCCTGCTGTGGAACTGGTAAATCTCTGGCATGTTGCCAAACAGAACGTCCTTCTGGCTGCACAGAGCAAAGGGAAGAAGATAAGACACAGACGGGTCCTCCATTTCTGCCCTGTAGCCCTGATTAGAGTAGAGGAGAGGAGAGGAGAGGAGAGGAGGAGAGGAGAAGAGGAGAAGAGAGGAGAGGAGAGGAGAGGTCATGAAAAAAAAAACTGGATAAAACTGGGACAATTTTTTTATTGGGGAAAATCGGCATGTCTGGACTATGTTTACATCGACACCAATAATCTGACTACAAGACATTATTCCCATTATGGGGTTTATATTAGCTGCTAACAGAATAATCCAGTTTACATGTTACAGAGCATAGTCTGATTATGACTCACATCAATATTACATCCACTACGTCATACGTCCAATGTTCCTGACAGAATTTTTAAACACCAACTAATAGTTAAATGTAATATACCATTAAACCCTTTCAAGTTTTTTAATATCTAAATTTGCTAAAGCTTTAACTCCTGTTATTTGTGTCTTCAAGCAAAAAATGGCGTATGTCTTTGTCACAAAATGCTATGAAAACTCCAATATAATGTTATACTGCAATCAAGACGTAAAGGTCTATACATAATGTGACTAATGTATGTGGTAGTAGTATAGGAGAAGTTTTTGCTTTTGAGGAGCATTATTGTTTTGTTATTACTATAAACTCACCAGCAGGGGGACTTTTCACCCAACAAACTCTGATGCTCTGCACTGTAAACTTACAAAACCAATAGTAACACAATCGAGAACACACACTCACCAGAAGAACAGAGAGCAGCTCGTCCACATAGATCCTCTCTGTAGCGATCAGCTCCTTCATAATATGGCTAGAAAACCGTGAGAATGAACAACAACTCAATTCAAAGCAAAGGAAAAGCCCCAGCGTGCACTGTGGCAGGACACACATACACATACAGCTGCACGTTAACAGTCAGGTGAGACGTACCGTGTCACCTGCTCTGGATTGTCCTCCACCTCTGAATCCGTCTCGGGATTCGAGCCATACAAACAGCTCCGGTTGCCTTGATAATCATGCATCACCTCGATCTGACGAAAAACAAAAGACACACACAACTCTCTCAGCATGGACGTGTTTAAAAGTCGTTTTTTTGGCACATTTCAAAAGCCCATTATATTTATACTGTAGATATTTTAAAACAATTTACATTATTGAGCTTGCATGAGTCTAGGGATGGCAATTCAAAAAAGTATGAAATATCCGGATTGTGATAAAAGTTAAAACTCATGTTCCCCAGACGATGAATCCTCAGCCGACAGGTTGGCAGAACAGCTACAGTATTTATTGCACTTTTACATATTTTTTTTACATTTTTGTACTTTAAAAGCAGCACAATAAATCCAATTGTCCCCCCCTCACAAATAGGAATCCCACACGCACCTTGCGCTGGCTGTTGTTCCTCCTCGCAGCTCTCTTTCCAGGAAGAAGGTCAAAGGAAAACTTGGAGTTCAGGACGTTTAGGTCGACACCTGCAGAGAGTTTGACGGAGCAACGAGAAAAGGCAGAAAAAAGATAGCTCATGGGTAAAATCCCATGAGATGGCATCTAATTTGTATAACTTACAGTCCAGGTGATGGGGGAAACGGGATGAGACAGTTTTGCAAGATTTAAAAAAAAATCAAAAAGCAGAAACCAATTGAAAAATTCTGAAAACAAGCAAAACTGGACTGAAACTTGTTCCTGACTTGTTTTCATGAGAAAACTCAAGAGGAAAAGAGGCTGGTACCATGTTTCGGGGAGAAGAGCGGGGACTTGCAGCGCTGCAAGGTCTGCTCAGGCTCGGGCCTCGGTGCCACCAGCTGGATGGGTCTGACCTGCACTTCCGCCAGCCTCCTCAGACACTGCTCTCTGTTTCTGATCATGGACTGCACCGAGGTCAGCTTCTCCGTGACTATGGAGATCTGGGACTAGAGAGGTGTAAGAAGTGTAAGTCGAGGTGAGATTGTGGTTCTTCTGTAGCTGGTGTCAGTAGCTGTGGTTCACCTGCAGCTGTGGAGTCAGTATGGCTTCAAACTCCAGGCTCAGGGTGTCCTGGCTGTTAGTCAGAACGGACGGCGCCCTCTCCTGGTGAAACCTCAGGTACTGCAGTGCGTCCTGGGCTCCCTCTTTAGTTTGGAACTTGTCCACCATCTGACTCGCCAGCAGATAGGCTCCCTCATCACACCAACGCAGCGCCTGCACAAAGACAAACAACACAACACTAGAAAAGACATGTGAAGGACTCGCTGAGATGTTTCTTAAAGGAATCAAAAATTAAGAAGAAAGAAAAGATTCACCGGATGAACTTTGCAAATTGCCTTTGGAAGGTTTTGGATCGGTAGTTCTCTTTAAGAAGCACAAATCCAAGATGCAGAACAGAGTGTGGTGGCCTTTCGCATTTGTGAGAAAGACTTTATATCTCTAACATTTTGACACTAACATACAGCTGTGGTTCATGCTGAACCTGCATTAACAACGACGCACGGAAGAAAACACCAGTGAAAACGGGAATGCAAAACAATTCATGATGCTTTGATTTTTATTTCACATGTAAATCTGTGAGCAAGTGCGTCACAGAGCATTTCTCACGTCCTCAAGCCGGTGCAGCAGGTCTCTCGCTCGGGTGAGCGAGGCCCGCTTGGTGCGCATGGCGGTGGTGAGGACATCACAGTGATGTCGCAGCTCGTTGCAGTGCTGGACGATGAGCGCCAGGGCGTAGTGGCTACTGGCAGCCAACTGGTGACCGTGCAGGATCACCACCTGGGCACGAGCCATCTCCTCCTGATAACACACACACACACACACACACACACACACACACACACACACACACACACACACACACACACACACACACACACACACACACACACACACACACACACACACACAGAGACACACAAAGATCAAGGTTTCAGGTTTCGAAATTAACTAAAAACCAACTAAACTAAACAAAACATTTGTGTATGATTAAATGAAACGTTGCAACTTTTAAAACTATAAAAAAAAAATCTCTAATTAAAACAAAAGGGAGATTTCCAAGCAATGAAAGTGGTGCACCCAACCCATTTTGGACACTGTTTGTGTGTGTTTGTGTGTTTGTGTGTATGTGTGTGTGTGGGGGTGTGTTTGTGTGTGAGACCTGCCTGAGCGTGCTTGTCCAGCGTCTCCAGGTCTTTCAGCAGTTGCTCTGTTTGAACCAAAGTGGTTCCCGCAGAGGAGATCTCCTTCTCCTGGGCAGAGAGTCTCTCCAGCACGTCCTCCATCTACGCACAAAGACACACACAGAGACACACAGTGTATCGTCACAGCAGCGTAACACTGAGAAAACACCGACGTGATTCATCAGAGACAGGCCCCAGTCATCGTACCTGCTGGAAACTGATTTCATACTGCAGCAGCTGGAGGTACTGCTGCAGCTTCAGGTGATGTTTCTCAAAGAAGCCATCAAACGCCTCCTCCATGTCTCTGAGCTGAGCCAGGAGCCTAAAACAAACGCACACAAAGTGACAAGCAAGCTGTCTACATGCTCTCATCTACTGTATATACTTTTCTTTCAATACCACATGTATTCACTGACACTGAAAATATATCTAACGATGACCTGAGCTCCTTGTGTTGTTGTGCAGTGTTCACGTTAATCCACTGTACCTCTGCACAGTCTTCATATCTCCCTGTATTTCCCTCTCCTCCTCTGCGTCTCTATTCGAGGTCTTGAGAGTTTCCAGGTTGGACAGCAGCAGGCGTCCTTCTTTCAGCACATTGCGGATATCATCCTGAATCAACGACAGACGGGGAAATCAAAACAGGCCGCCGCACAAAGCCGGAGCAAAGGCAGAAAACTGAAGAAGAGAGAGAGAATAACCTTCATCTGTCGGTATCGGTGTGTGTGTGAGTGCAGCAGGAACTCGATGGCGTTCGCCTCATCCGGAAGTTCGGTCTCAGACAGTTCCGATCCAAAGCCCTGCAGCAGCTGAGCAATCTCCTTCACTGTCACCGCAAAGGTCTCAATGGACTGCACGCACATACACAACACACACACACACACACACAGACACACACACATGAAGCCATTCTGAACATTTCTAATTCATCCAGGTTTGGCAAATTCACCAAAATTAAGAAGGGCGGTGAAATCCTCTCCCTTTACACCAAGACAGAATTCTCTTACTGACAAAAGATGGATCACAGCTCTATAGAAGATGTTGTGCTTCCACAGCAGTTCGATGAATCTAGTAATTCAGAAGCACTGACTCAGGCTAAGCTGTTTGTTTGATTTCTTGCATTTCACCTCATTAGTCCAGACTGGGCACCTCGTCCTAGCACAGGTTTAACCTACACTATAGAGCAGCATTAGAAGTTTGTACCGTGCGAAGGACGATCCAGTCACTTTGACAATATTCCACTTTTGCAGTAAAGTCTGAGGTCAGGTGGTTTTCATCGATGTAGCGCAGAAGTTCCCCGACTGAACGCAGCATCACCACCTGGAAACAGAGAGAAACAAGGCATCACGCAGCCAAATATACGCTACTTACATTGTAACCTCTGTAGTCGGCCTCTTCACACATTACTAACATATCTATATTTCTATGTCATGTAGAGAGAAGTGTTACTGTAAAGATTGTGTCTGTCATTCATGCCTGTTTGCAATAAAATGATATATGTAAGTAAACTGAATCATAGTTTTATTGTTTGGATTTATTTGTTGCACTCGTGTGTATAAATACTGAAACAATATTTTTTACATTGTTGAACTGTAGTAATATGGTGAGTAATTATTTCTTCCAAAGATTTGTAATTTTTGTAGGGATGTCGTTCTTCTTGTGTATTTTGTTACATGTAAATCGATAGAATGAGATGAGAAGAGAAGAGAAGAGAAGAGAAGAGAAGAGAAGAGAAGAGAAGAGAAGAGAAGAGAAGTCTTACCGGCATCTTTAACAGGAAGTCATCCTGGCTGAAGCGAAAGCCCAGGTCAGTGCTGGAGGACGGACTGGGGGCAGAGCTTAACAAGCCGCTGGGGTGGAGCACCAAGACCAAATGCAGGTTGCCTGGAAATGAGGTCTGAAATGGAAAGTGTGATGTTGTAATATTATTAGATGCTGTAAAGACAAAGGAGCAGAGCAGGAGGAGTATTTAAAGCTCCCATCCTGACATGTTTTTACAGACATTTACTAGACAATTTGTATTAGATGCTTTTCAAGTTAATTTAAGGTTGAATCAATGACATTCATAGCCACTCGATATCGCACTTGCACCAGCATCTCAGACCAAAACCAAATGCAGACTATATATACAGATGCACGACGGCACCAAAGTGAAGCCAAATTATCTTCATCACCCCCTGTTGGCTGGCTGGAGTACAGGTCATGAACCCTGCAACCTCCATGGTAGCAGATGGGACACGGACAAAAAGCTAAAAGCTTAAACTACACAAATATTTTATTTATACTTTTTTTACACTGATGTATACATTTCCAAATTAAAAAACTCAGTAAGCTGCTGTCAAACATTTTGATGACTAAATGTGTGATTTCTACTTATTTTGGGGCTTTGCTAAGGCTTGCAACATTCATATATAGATATATAGATATATACATGTAGAATGGCATTAATGAAGTCAACCTTACATTGTAGATCCATCCCCCAACCCATCTCTGCACTACAAGTGGAGAGAGTGAGGAAATAAGAGGAGTCCGTCGGATGTGATGTCGACAGCTGACTGGTGTTAGTCGTGGCTTCTAGCAAAGCTCAACATAGCATCAGCATGTCTCTGTGTCAATCTGGGAAGGGTTTGGGTCTCTGCAGCACTTGAGTGCCCCCCCCCCCTCCACACACACACACACACACACTTACTGACTCAGCTCTTCTGTGACTCTCTTCATTATCAACTGTCCTGCCTCGTGTTTGCATGCCTGTACCACAGAATCTATTCTTCTTCCACAGTGAACACAAAGCAGACACTACTTCGTCAGTGTCAGTCGATGTGTGAATTATTCAGAAGGTGTGTTTGTAGCTCTGTTTTTTATTCATTATTGCAGCACCTAAGTTTCTGGCTGTGCTAGAGACCAATTCCAATATTTACTCTGTTTATCCTTTAAGTTATAGGAGCAGAGAGGGCTGCAACTCCAGGAGACATTGGGAAAGAGGCAGGGTCCACTTCCATTCCATCACAGGGCTTATGGACAGCAAATAACAAACATCCACACCTACAGGTAATTCAGAGTCTTCAGTTGAGATAACCTGCATGTCTTTGGACTGTGGAGGGAGGCCCGGACAGCCTGGAGAAAACCCACTCAGACTCTTTGAACCCAGCACTGTACCACTGTGCCATCCTCAACTTAGAGTTGCAGCCCATATTTTTTTAGAAATACACAGCAAATTCAAATCTGTGCAGTCTTGGAGCCCAGGGGCACAAATATTACGGTGTTCTTATTATGACTTTGGACAAGTGACTACCTCAAGCCTCTTAGATGTGAGATGACATGTCTATAGTCCAGATGTCTATATGTACAACACGTGAAGGCACCAAGGCTTGGACGACACTGAGCAGATCACCAATCTTCACTCTTTCATCACCTGCTTGAAACATTGTTCAGGCATCTCTCTCTCCTCTCTTCCAAAACTGCCCACAATGTCTTTTCTCACAAGTTTTCTTGCACAGATCTTATAGCTTAAACTTTATCTCGCACTTCTCCCACTTCACCAACTGATGGACCTGAGAGGGAAAGCGCACTGATTTCAAGCAGCGTGGCTTTCACCTGGTCCCCAGCTATAATGGCTGGGAGGCTTGATATTCACCTGCAGAGACAAGGTTACATGTATTTCAGCACACGTGGACTTCTAACTCCAACAGCTGTCTTTACAACCACAATACACGGACTTCCAGACTCTGTCGCTCTGCAGAACGCTCTTTCCCCCAGTCACCTTCATTTGAACAGTAGCCATTAGCACAATACTAAGGTGCATGATACACATTTGTCACAATGCACCTTAACATTGACAGATACAGCAGCCATGATGGATACAGTTAGGTGATTTGCAGTCTGCTCAGGTCAGATCCACATTAGATGTGTGAGTATTAGACACATATTCCCAAAGCAGTTACATAAAACTGCACAACTTGAACACATAGTTACAGACTGCAGTGCCAGAGCTGGTACAGACTAATGCTGCTGTGCACCTGCAGATACAGTCAACACACACACAAACACACACACACACACACACACACACACACACACACACACACACACACACACACACACACACACACACACACAGACTTGTCATGTCCAGTCCTGGGCCCCTTCCCAGACTTTTAACACTGAATCTGAACCGGACCAGACTCTTGCAGCCATGTTAAATATCTGCAGCACTGAGATCAGAGCCCAGCCTCTGTGTCTGTGCTTGTGTGTGCTTGTTGCGTGTGTGTGTGTGTGTGTGTGTGTGTTTGTGTGTGTGTGTGTGTGTGTGTGTGTCGCAGCACTGACAGAGCCAGCTCTCTCCTCCTCTCTCCTCTCTCTCTCTCTCTCTGCTGCAGTATCCTCGCTGTGCTGATGGAGCCTCCCTCCTCCCACCTCCCCTCCTCCCGGCGGAGCTTACCGCGGCCCGGCGCAGGCGGGGGAACCCCCGCAGCGGGTTGGACTCGGCCATGGCTTCCTCGGCTGTTCTTCCTCCGGTTCCTCAGGAGTCTGCGGCGGGACGCGGTGCGTGTCGGGAGCGAGCAGCGGAGGCACGGTCCCCTCCACTGCAGTGTCCGGGCGGGCCGAGCGGCGCGCTGGGTGCGCGCTGAGCCACTTCTCCTCTGGAGCAGGATGATGGGATGGGTTCCGCTCACCTGACGTCAAAGACAAACTGAGTCCTCCGCTCCGAAGCCCCGGGTCTCCGGGTTGTGATCAGTGAAGTTACCAGAATAAACTATGAATCCATTCTAAAATCCAATCTGTCCACAGAAGAATTAGAAACTATGAAGACCTGTCTGAAGTGACTTGTCCTCGCCTCTCTGGATTTGAACTTGGGTCTCTGCCTCTTCTTGATTCATTTAAAGATTGAGACTGCACCACGCTTCACTTTAAAATGAGAGATAGACTGAAGCGTTACCTGGATCCGCTAGATGGCGCTCGTAGCTCAGGAGCTGCTGAGGAGCCGACACCGGCTTCACCTTGAGAAGGGGGCAGATTAAAGGGATAGTTCACCGGAAAATGAAAATTCACTCATTATCTACTCACCACTATGCTGCTGGAGGGGTGGGTGAAGTGTCACTTGTGGAGTTCCAGGGATAAACTCCAAATGGAATACAGCTGACGTAATTCCGGATAAATTCTTTAAAAAAAAGGGATAGTTCACCGGAAAATGAACTGTGGTGTCAGCGAAGTGTCTCTAAACCCCGACATTCAGATTCGCCTCGAATTGGCTTCACTCTAATAAGCAGGAAGTCTCTCAGTGTTTTTGTCAGCCTGAGTTTTCTTCCTTCACATCTGTTTCAGTGAAATCAAATGAATAATGCTATTGCATATTTTATATTGAGATTGTTATTTAGATTTGATTCTGTATGTTTGTATCAAATGTTTTTGATTGAGATGAACACCCCACTAAGACTTTCGGATAAAGATTGATCAGACCAGTGTATTTGCAGTCTTTTCCTCTCTCCCTCGAGTCCCTCCCTTATTATTCATGCACAAATAAACATGACCTTTTCTCACTCGGTCACGGATTAGTGAGGGAGATCTTCCTCATGGAGAATCACTGAGTTGTGCCTTGGTTGGCTGACAAAAGGCCAAGAGCCAGAGAAGTCGGACAACTTCTTGAAAATAAACTGTGCTGCTGACAAAACAGAGATTACAATGGAACAGGAACTGACTTTTAATGTTTTATTTTAACTTCCCCGGAAAACAAATAGACGTGATTAGATGTTTCTTCCCCTTATGGAATCAGTTGTTACACATGCTTCATGCACAGCTTCTATATTTTGATTTGAGTAATACCTCAGTTAAGGTCATTACAACAGAGTGATCTTTGCAGCATCCCGGCGTCCGAGAGGTCCTTCTGCTGACCACGAGTCCAGCTGA
Source organism: Pleuronectes platessa (assembly GCF_947347685.1). Classification (NCBI taxonomy): domain Eukaryota; kingdom Metazoa; phylum Chordata; class Actinopteri; order Pleuronectiformes; family Pleuronectidae; genus Pleuronectes; species Pleuronectes platessa. The sequence goes on along the minus strand of NC_070640.1, from coordinate 8,896,363 downwards.
GGTCTTTAATCACATCACATTAACTGTTGAATTAAATTAAATTAAATTAATAACCTCAGTGGTCACTTCCTGTAGAGTATGAAATAATTAGGTTTTAAGCCACTTTTACCTGGTCCTTTTATCCCTGCCGCCCAAATAAGGATCCAGTCTCTGTATCCAACATCACCTCTGATAGCTAAATTTGACTTTCTGCCAGAGAGATCTTAAAGGTCAGAGGGCGTTCTGCCTAATCTCCATTTTGCTACTGAGAAACAGTTGGATAAGTCCGATTACTCTGACGTTGCAGGCGGTGCTCCCATCATCCGCACCGTAAGAAGACGGGGAATCCTTAATCTGCCCGGATCAGACAAGCTGAGAAGGTCCGACACTGCGTCACGAAGAGCTGAGAAGATGCAGCTGTTGATTCACACTCCATCTGCCAATAATAATAATAATAATAATAATAATAATAATAATAATAATAATGGCTTTTGTGGATCATTTAACAATAGCAAAGAATTCTCTCATTTGCTGGCGGGAGAAATATGATTTATGTTTTGATGAATGATCAAAATAATAATAATAATAATAGCAACAACAATAATAATAATAATAACAACAGACTATTTATAGTTACAGTTAAAGTTACAATGTGCTTGATAAAAAATTTGATTTAGAAGAACAGTTATTTACCCAAGAGAAATAAAACGATCACAAAACAGAAGGGGGATACAATTAAGCAACACAAAGTAAAACTAAACACATATGTCAAACATTAATAAAAGCTCTCTGATCAAATATGTTTTAAGAAGAGGAAATAAAGATGTCGACTGTCTCATCTTAACCGCTCCACAGTCTGGGCCCTGTTAACCTCAGGCCCCGGCCGCGATCTGGAAATAACCATCAGAGCTCTATCTAAAGCCTATTGAACACCCGGCACATGGGGAAGCTTAATAAGTCCTTAACATAGTTTGTAGTTAGAGCTATCTATTGTTTCAAAAATTATGCATAGAATTTGGCAAGGATGTGTTAACACCGGGGCACCAGTGTTCCCCGACAGTCGGAGTCAGGGAAGTGACAATAAGAGATTGTTTTCAATTAAGTACGAGTTCACAGATAGATCAGGCTAATAATAACAATTCCAAAGGCTAATATTAAACAACACAATAACCCCTATGTCACGACACGTCCAAACAAAATCACAACAATCCCTCTTGAGGAAATGATGTTAACATACAAAGACCCAGGTTTATTTTCAACTCACACTACTTGCTTCTGTTCACTTATAGGTAACTTCTTTGGATTGTTTGGCTTTAGGAGATGCGGATGGGGATTATCAGCCTTCTACTACAGCGGCCACATGTCCCCGTGCAGTTGTATAGTCTGTCTCTGTGATTTATCTGGCTGGTATTTTTAAACCCTTAGTAGTCCGAAAAGGACTCCAGCTGATTCTTTAACTAGATTATGAGGCAGTAACAACCGGGTTAAATCCGAATGATGCACAGAGTGAGGCTCCATGTATAAAAGGGGAGATCAACTGTTGCGGAGAGCACACTCAACGGACCCTGACACACTCTACCAAGATCCCAGACCACTGAGGTAAGCATGTATGGATAGATGGATAGATTGATAGATGGATAGATGGATAGATTGATAGATGGATAGATGGATAGACGGACGGTGCCAAAACAGAGGAAAGCTGCTGCCTAACTTTTCACTTGGCGTCTGAAATGCATGATTTAACTTTTTGATCAGATTAAGCAGATAACTATAGGATCATATTCATTAGATTAGATTAAAGATGATGATGGGTCACATTCGTAGATATTAATAACTCAGCTGAAATCACTGAGTTATTTTACACCTTCACCTCAAATCGTTATGTGGGCAGTCACCCTAATTTTCTTTCAAAGGGCTTCTACAGCCACTTTCTGCTCCAGATAAATGTATCGGGGAAAGAAATGTGATGCACATTATGGGTAAATCGTTATACCAGCCAGGCAACAAGAGTTTATAGGCCTTCGATGTTCGACCGTAGATTAAAGCCGCATTAAATATTCATGGCGGTTTGACAGTTAAATGTTTTTGCTGCTCTGATCAAGTGAAACCCTGAGTCAGAAGTCTGAGTGCAGGCAGAGAACAGATCAGTAAGAAACACAAACCAACACTTTTAGGTGGTTTGTTTGAAGATACACTGGTTCAAGGATAGAATCGAAATTACGTTTATAAAGTTCCAACAGCCATCATTGTTGCTGCTAAACTTATGAACTTATGATATAAACGAAAACATTTTATATTTTTTATATTTTTCATTTAGTGTATTAATATTAAGCCATGATATTAAAACAGGATATAGGTTTTAATCATTCCTGATTCAGATTTAGCTTTATTTGTCCTTTACATTTGTTAGGTGCAGTTCACGTTAAAATGCTCACTGCACAGATTGGAATGCCGTCACATTTTTAAAAAAAAACAGAAGACATGATGTATTTTTTACAAAATAATGTTAAATCCCGGTGCTGTTAGTCTGGATGGTTCTGAAGAGACCTTCAGCCCACGTTGCTGTTTGAACTGCAGGTTTTTGCTTTTCCAAACAAGCCACATTTGTCCTCCACATGCATTTACACACTAAAATAGTCTCTGTGCGTAACACTGCACTTCTTTTAAGTTTAAAACCAGGGTAATGCAGGGAAAAAGACAATGCTGGATATATATCTGTATTTAAGCTCTTATTCTTTTTCCAGCATATAGAAAATTGAGTGACTCTTTCATTTCCAGGATATTTCATCTTCTTTCTACAGTGTTACATCAAGTGAGTCAATGTCCTGACTCAAATTTTCATCATGCAATCAGATCCTCCAACATTTGATACATTTACCAAACTTTATTTTACCGTTACATAAAGTACATTTTAATGTCTGCTCAGTGTTGAACCTGGGTGTGTTACGCTTCAAGTTGAGGCTGAAGACTGTTAGTGTATGTAAATCAAATAAAAAAAAGTTTTGAATTGCTGTATTAAGTTCTCCAGGTAAATATTTTTGCAGATTCACACATAAATGAGACCAAATGGCCGCTGGACAGTAGATGTTGTAAATAAAGAAGCACATTAACACGATTGACGGCACGTCTGTTAATTTGGAAATCTTTAATGAACAACCGAGAATCAAACGCTCGCAGCTCTCTAAACCTTCCTGGTATAATCCACATTACACAGTCACTGTATTGTGAGGCTGCTGTCAGGACTTAATGTCTCCTATGTATTTAACTGTCCTTGAATATCCACTCAGGCACCAGCTTTGGCAGCATTGAGGAAAACACTCTGTGACATGATCATGAGTGCCATGTAAATCTGGCCCAAGAGTTTGGCGTGAGGCGCGGTCTGTTGAAAGGTGGGGGGGCAGGTAGCAAACACAGGGTAACGGATAACGGCTTTGGCGCAGGAGCCTTTACACTGATGTTGTAATCTTAACCCAACGGATTAACCTACCATACCCTCCTAAACAAAACATAGCTCCGGCTGCCAGAGAGCTGACAGCTAATGAGGGATCAATGACTTAACCACGACGTTTGATTGATGCTGCATGTGACCGAAAGTTCATCACCTGTTTTTTCTCCTCCCACAGCAAAACACCTCAGGAGATCCTCCAGAGATGGCGAAGTAAGTGTTGAAAAAGTTTGAGAAAAGTTGAGGAGATGTTGGCCAGTTGTTGTTGTTATTGTGCTGCCATTGTCATTGTTGTTCAGGGTCACAGATTTAGATTTCGGGGTCAGCCGACTCCACTGAAAGGGTCAAGCTGTTATAAAGTGTTTACTTAAGGCTTAGTCAACAAATTTGTCCCGATAAATGGGGACTCAAACAATAGAACAGGTAATGAGCTATTTTGGATCACTCTGGTAATCAGCTATTTAGGAACCCTGTTACTCCATTTGTGGCTGTGTCACCTGGGCCAGCCTCTCAATCCGGGCCTGATGAGCTAAAGCTGCTCCACACTTAGGTTTTCCTAACTGGATAAAAGGGAATAAGGGATTAGAGGCCCTTCTGCTGCTCTCCGACCTTCTTTACCTTCAGGAGAACAAATCATTATTTCATCTGGTTAATCCAGGCAGTGATTCAGTCACATGCCATCTACTGCCTTTGCTTTAGTTAAACAATAAGTTGTGCAATTAAATTCAACGTCTTATTCATAAATATTACAGCGATTACTCCTGATAGCTAAAGTATAGAAATAATCATCATCATCATCAACTAGCAGAGTAAAGCCAGTGGAGAGAAACTGTGTATTTATATTTTTGTCTTTTCTCCTCTTTGAGTCTATCAAGCTGCCCCAAATTGAACACACTCATATCAGTCATATAGATATGTCAGATTTTTTTCCCTTGTAAAATCTGTGAATCATTCTGTGGGATATAAGTGCAAATTCCACAATGTTGAACAAAATGATAAAATAATTCCTGGATCGGCCGATGCGTCCGGATCTGGGCCTCAATCTAACAGGTTCTTTCTTGGCCCATGTCTCATCCTTCAACTAAGATTCATGGAGTTTGGTAGTTTTTGTGTAATCTCGCTGAAAGTACAAACAAATGGACAGGGGTGAAAACATATGAGGGAATATGTAATCCCTCATATCAATAATTTAAATATTATCACAAATACTATTATCGTGTTTCTTTCCTTGCAGAGTTTACAAGAAGTCAAGTGGAAACGGAGGAGTAAGTCTAGATTTCTTTATTTGTACTGAATTCTTCCCTTGTTGTAATTCTGTCTTTGATTTGCCATCACTGGAAAATTTATGAAAACATCATCAGGGTTCAGACTCACTCAGCCGGTTTTTCTTCCTCCTGTCTCACAGCTGACCCTCTACCTGGGGAAGAGAGACTATGTGGACCATTTTAACAAAGTGGACATAGTTGGTATGTTCCTTCTACAATGTGTGTGTGTGTGTGTGTGTGTGTGTGTGTGTGCGTCTGTGCGTGTGTGTGTGCAGTGGCTTGAGGGTGATACATTTCACTTCATCTGTAATATTACTACCCAAACAGATGGTGTTGTGAAGCTGAACCCAGCCGATTTTAAAGACAGAAAAGGTAACATCAGCAAAGGTTTAACTTTTAACGCCTTAAAAAAAGATACAAATATCTTCCTGAGTCCACTCGATGGGCGATGCAGGATAAAATAATCAGAGATTAAATCTACAAACATGTGTTGACAGTGTATGTGCAGCTGGCGTGTGCCTTCCGTTATGGCAGTGACGATCTGGATGTGATGGGCCTGTGCTTCAGGAAAGACATCTGGATCCAGCACGTCCAGATCTACCCAGAGAACCACAAGCCCACTCTGAGCGCCATGCACGAGACGCTGCTGAAGAAGGCCGGGGACGACGCCGTCCCCTTCTCTTTTGAGGTACGTCTCAGGTTCCAAAGAGTCCACAGCCGGTTCCATCACCTCTTTTCATGGCCACAACCCTATCGACCGTTAAAGAGCTTTTTGCATCAAAAATAATAATTCAGACTTGAGGTTGTGACTACGCCACCATGGCATATTCCTTGAACCACTTGTTTAAATAAAGGTGTATTCTTAATTAATAATGAATTGATAAATTAGAGAGAGATCATATATTCTACATAATCCTATAAAATTCACATGATACCATGAATTTTAGGATAAAAAAATTGATGGTTGATAAACAAATCTGATCTTGTATATCTTGATTTCCATTCATCTGTCGGAATTAAATCTCGAAAAATATGCTTTATTTTGTGAGTAATCAAATATAATAACTTACACGTAGACTCATGAATGTTCTTCTTTCTCTCCAGATTCCCAACAACCTGCCGTGCTCAGTCTCTCTGCAGCCCGGCCCTGATGACAAGGGGAAGGTATATTTCTCGTTGATATTTCACCACCATTCAACTTTACAATGTAATAATTAGCGTCCCATAATGTTAGTGCATAGGCAGGTTTATTAACTGATAAGTTTTGCTCTCCAGGCTTGTGGCGTCGACTTTGAGGTGAAAACTTACCTGGCCAAGGACAGGACCGACCCTGACGAGAAGATTGAAAAGAAGTGAGTGCACTGTTGCTCCCGGTCATTTCCTCTAAGTCTTTGTGTTTATTCCTCTTTTCAGCATCAGTGTTATTTTCAGAAAAAGTAACCTGTTCTCTACTCTGTCCTTTCTTCTTCCTCTCTGTGTCCCACTTTTTCTGACAGGGACACTGCTCGCCTCATCATTCGTAAAGTCCAGTTTGCTCCCTCTCAGGTGGGCGCCGGGCCCAAAGCCGAGATCTGCAAAAGAAAGCTTCATGATGTCCGACAAGCCTGTTCATCTAGAGGTTTCCATGGAGAAAGATGTACAGTAGCAAAACTTCTCGTTTAAAAAAGCTGAACACCTCTCAATAGGGGTTGCACACCTTTGTAGTTCTTAAAAGTCAACAGCTATGTGACGAAGGCCAAGTCAATGTCAACTAACTGCTGACGAGATCATTGACAAAACCAAAGGAGGAGAGAATGAATATAATTTTCAACAATTGACAATTATATTTACAAAAACTTAAAGCAGATGCTGACAACATAGAGCTCAGACACATACTGTCCCGTTTATGCAGAACAGAAATAATTAGTAGCAACAAAAATCAGGCAATAAATACTTTGCACAACTTGTTTATATTGTTACAGCTTTTGATTGTCAACATAGCCCTGTCATCAGAATCAGAATCAGAATCAGAAAGTATTTATTGCCAAGTAGGTTTAGATCTACAAGGAATTTGCTCTGGTTATTGGTGCAAACAATGAACATAGAAACATAAAAACATAAAAACACAATAAATACAACACACTATTCACTTCTTATTTACTCCCTTTTTCTAATATTTATACAAAGTAACATTTATTTTGACATAAACATATCATAATAAATACAAAGAAATGCAAGATGCAAAACGATGAACAGTGTCAGATGCAATATGCAATGTAATGCAGTATAATATGATATAATGTGTTAATTTAACACATCCTTGAGGTGTGGGGGTGGAATAAAAGTAATTTGCTTAGATACCCTTTGACCTTTGACTGATAAGCTCCAAAAAGTTATTCATCTGGAGATTCCCTCTCAAGAAATATTCCCACCAAGTTTGATTAAAATCCATACAGGAACTGTTGGATTGTTTTGAATACACACACATACAGACACACATACATGTAGCTTGGCTGTGCAGCCCCTAGATCAGACAGGGACCAGGTTAAGCTAACCCTTTCGCCATTCTCCATTATTAACCGGTTGCCGTCTTGTTTTGACCACAGCTCTACTTCCACGGTGAAGCGATCCCAATCAAAATCAAAGTCAACAACGAGAGCAACAAAACGGTCAAGAATATCAAAATTATTGGTGCGTACCTGTTTGTAGAAACAACATGACTGATACCAAGAGAAACAAAGCTAATATTTTGTCTCACTCTGTCCTCTTGTCTCCGTCCAGTGGACCAAACCACAGACATTGTCCTCTACTCAGCAGACAAATACACCAAGGCTGTTCTCAACAAAGAGTTTGGGTGCGTGGACAGAACTGAAAGTACTGAATTCCCAGCATGCATCAAACCGCCCGTATCCCAGGGGCAATGAGAGGCGTAGTGTTCATGTGTGGGTTTGCTTTCTTCAGAGAGACGGTGGAGGCCGGCAGCACCTACGAGAACACGCTGACCATCACCCCCCTGCTGTCTGAGAACAAGGAGAAACGAGGTCTGTCGCTGGACGGACGACTGAAGGACGAGGACACTAACTTGGCCTCCTCCACCATGTAGGTGCACAAACACAGCAGGGACCACTGGAGCAGGATTTATGTTTAACTCGCTCAGTTAATGCTGGACAGTGTAGGAATTCATTGATGTTGACCAAAGCAATTATCTCCTCTGTGACACAAACAACTGTACACACACGATCCCACTTTACAGTTTGGGATTTAGAATCTTTTTATACAGCATGTTGATCAGTGTCCGTGATGTTTCATCGTCCTAGGTACACGCAACTATATTAAACCCTGTAATCCCTCAAATCCTTTTAATTGGTCTTTACCACAGGCTGACAAAGATTGTCGAAAATGAGGTGATAGGAATCATGGTTTCCTACAAGATCAAGGTTAACCTCATGGTGGCTGGAGGAGGGTAAGTTTAACACATGAAAACTCAATCATTGATTCAATGGTGTGAAATTAACCTATCAAAACTGTTGTCCCTCTTGTCTCCGTGTAGCCTGCTGGGTGGCCTCACCTCCAGGTGGGTACTCTCCATTAACAATTATGTCACAGACATTTGACACTGATTTTTACCAAGGAAGTCAGTGATTCTGATTGGTTGATTTGTTTCTCCCGCAGTGATGTCACAGCAGAGCTGCCACTGCTGCTCATGCACCCTTTGCCTGAAGGTATTTCTAATATAAATAACTGGACAGTGTATTTCTGCCTCCGGTGTATCTCACAGTTTCTAAAGATTTCACTTTCTCATCCTCTTCTCACTTTCTATGTTACCACCATCACCTACAAATCACATTTATGATATTCATTGTACATTTTACTGAGTAAAAAAAACGATATTCCGATTTTTTGGGGGATTAATTCTTTGTGTTCTTCCTTCTACAGCGTCTTGAAAGAAAACTCCCCCATAATCAAGGTGAGAGTAAAGCCCTTTCTGATGTTTTATTCCAAATGTATCAGTAGTAAAAAGTACCTTACTCAAGATAAATACCGTAGTATGATTTTGAGGTACTTTTACTTGACTTGAGTATTTCTAGTTCATGCCTTAAACTTAAACGTTGTACATTTATAATTATGATCCAATAAGGTTAAGTATGTTATTTTGTAATGAACCATTTTACTTCGGAACTTTACAGATGTACTTTTACTCATAGCTGAGTACTACTACACAGTGGTATTGCAATCGCCACTGTTATTGCTAATAGTCAAAATTAAATATAACTATCAGGGCTTTAAGAAAAGAATAAAAGTTTACACCATTTAAAGAGGATTTTACCAAGGCAATGGTAAATTAAGTTCAGGGATCATTCATGTAACAATTTAATATGTTGTAGTGTGTTGTAGTGTGTTTGTTACATAGCATCGATTTGGAAATTTCAGATAATTGTGTTGATTAACGACATGTTCAGAAAACCTCTCTGTGTGTTTACTTCTTTTCAGAGTTTCCCCGGAGGTTGAGAAGGAAGACACATACAGAAAGGACGACACCGAGGGCAAGCAAAGAGACAGAAAGAAGCCGAGGACTCTGACATAAACAACCAAATAACAGAAACCAAGCAACTGAAGACAATGACCTCAAGGATACTCGTACAGATGTGACATCGGATCTCACAGATTGATTTTGATGTTTAATTAAAGTAATTTAGCTGTAAAGAAAGTACTTGGGTATTTAATTAGTATTCCACACTTTGTGACCAAAGACCTGTGTATAGAAACACATACCTACATGTTCAGAATAAATGTTATTTTCGTCACACTGTAGAGTATGAGTGAAGGAAGGTGGAAAATCAGATTGAAGACGATAAACGTCAGTGTGCTTTGGATTAAGTTGGTAAACACCTCTATTGTTTTTAATGTTACTTTCACTTTCTGTGAAATGTACCAGTTTCTGTTTTTGACTGGCTATGTCAAATGACCCTAAATACAATAAAGTTATTTTAAGAACATAATGTTTTGGTGCAAGGTTTTTTTTCTGTCTCTTGAATATGTTGCTGGTGACAGGTGACAGGGGCCCTTAAAACCCTGGAACCCTTAAACCATTGAGAGAAAGTTATTATGGATTTACAGTACACTATACTATTACTCGCCTTTCTATCTATCTATCTATCTATCTATCTATCTATCTATCTATCTGTCTATCTATCTATCTATCTAGTCCAGTCCACACTGCAGGAGCTGTTCTGTGCTCAGCCAGCAGGGGGCCACAACGACTCACCTGAAAAGTCTCTATCCGACCAACGACGAAGACGACACAGCAAACGTCATCGCGCACAACGTGTAGCAGCAGCCGAAGCAACATGGCTCTGAATGGAGGTTTGTGAGCTAATAACTCAGCGAACTTTGACATTTCTGCTCTTCACTTGTCTTGCAGATAAAGACACAACATGGCGCACGCACAGGGATCGATTCCCGAGTGTACTTCTAATGTTTACTATGATTTATCGTCGGTAATAGCTACATGAAGTTAGCTAGACGTTAGCCTGCCTGGTTTGCTAGCTATCTTTAGCGCACTGCGGCTACGCTGCGTATGACAACTACTTTTAAACCTGTTAATCCTTTAATAATGATAAACTTTAATAAAATGTGCGGGTTGAAATGGACAAAGTGGCAGACGGGATGTAGTCGCACATGTACGAGTGATGCTAGCAGCTAATCACGAGTCCCATCACAGCATAAACATGCCGTCTCTGTAAATGTAGGTCAGTTGAATGAAATCATCGGTTTGTTATTGCTTCCAGATGACAAGGACTACGACTGGGAGCCTCCGACCGAGGCCGAGCTGAAGGTGATCCATGCTCGCAGGGAGCGACAGGACAAGATCAGCAAGCTGATGGGGGACTACCTGCTCAAAGGGTACAGGATGCTGGGAGAATGCTGCGATGTGTGTGGGGTAAGTGGAGCGAACCTGTCTGGACGTTTAATCTACGATAATGAAAGACGAGTGAAGTGGGATAACATCTGATTTGTTGTGCAGACAATTATTCTCCAGGACAAACAGCAGAAATACTACTGTGTTTCGTGTCAGGAGCTGGACTCTGATGTTGACAAGGACAACCCTGGTAAACACACGTGCACATTAAATGCCAGAACCAGCTGTCACTCCTCCATCATTACTCCTACTACCCGTCGCTTGTTGTAAACTGCATTTGTGCTTGTCTTCCTCTCTTCCTCTCCCATTTCTTTCTCTTCCTCCCATTTCTTTCTCTTCCTCTCTTCCTTTCCCATTCCTCAGCTCTAAATGCACAAGCAGCGTTGTCCCAGGTGAGAGAACGGCAGCTCGCAGCCCAGGCCCCTGCACCGCCCGAGGCCCCTGAGCTCAACGGCGTCCCCAACAACAGCCAGGCCAGTGGATTGGTTCCTCAGCCCAGACCAGAGCACTGCGAGGGGGCTGCCGCAGGAGGAAGAGCCTCCCTTCTTCCACCTGCTGTGCCTCCTCCGTCAGCTCCGGCCGCCCCCGTAGTCCTGGCACCACCTCGTCCCCCGGTTCTACCACCGGTCGCTGCCATTCGACCTGTGTTGCAAGATGCTGAGGAAGCGGTTCTTACCAAACTTCGCTGGGCCACCGCCCAGCTACAGAGCTCAGCCTCTCTAGAGGCAAGTATCCAGCTCTGCAGCCTCATCTCCAGCTGTGCCAACTCACTGCGCAGTCTCAAGGAACTCGACCAGTAACCATCTTTGACTGGTTGAAGCTGTGGAGAAATGGGAACGCGGTTTTAATTGCCCTCTTGTCTTGGAATACTGATTCTGGTTTGCTGCTTTGCAGAATCACCCTTTGACTGAATCCTTGCATACAGCTGAATTCAAAATTAGTCTGAAAAATGCATTCAAAATGGGATTAAAGTGTCAAAAGTGCACAGGTCACTCTTGAGTTAATGTACCACTGGCAGAAATACCATATTACATGGTTTCATAATATGTTCATTTTTATTGTTTGTCAACTTGTAAATTAAGATTTAATTGTAAACAATAGAACATTCGTCAAAACATATTGCTAGTATTCATTTGAAACCATCTGATCATAAAAAATCGAAATAAGGCTTAAATATCTGTATATTTTCAGAACAAATCAGTGTTAAGATATATCCATAGTGGTTCGGCTCTCATAGATTCAAAATGGCCACATTTAGCAGACAGACATTTTTCTTCTCGATTGAACGTTTTGTAGTTTCACAAAAAAAGATGTAGGTTTGCAAATCACATTTTGAGCAAAAGCTAAAATCCCTATGTATACATGCTTTTGTAATTGTGTGTACACACAAGAGTCTCTGTGGTACAAGAACATAGGTGGAAATGTGTGGCCTGTTGTTACCAGTCCTCTAATCCGACCCTGCTTTTCCTCACAGACACAGGACAACATTTTTTATTTACTGCTCAGTCTGATGCTCAGATAGATTTCTCATGTCCTCTGGGGTAAACAAAACTTGTCACTGTGTGCTGGCACTTTCTAGGTTTTTATTGTAAATATCTTTGATGCATGATGGTCAGTTTGTTCGGTGATGCTCAGATGAGACGGGCAACATTTAGGAGTCGGACTCATTGTTCCTCATTCATTAAAATACATGTGGAGTGAATGAGGTGTGCACTGTTCATCAGTAGACAGCACTTCATATTTGAAGAAGCAAGTTTCAGTGTTGTTCGAGCCTGACTGTTTTCTAATTGCATACCTGAATAAAGCTTTGCCAGTTCAGGAGGCGCGCAGTATGTTTATTTCCACAAGAGGGTGCCATGCAGAGAGCATTGCCCTGAATGCATGAGTTAAAAAAGTACTTTATTATTAATAACCAATTATAAACTGCATTTCTGTTTATAACATGCAAATTGAAGTTCCTATAAAGCTTTGTTTGTGCACACAAGTTGCTCTGGTCTTATTGGGGTGACGAGTATTAATTGTTTATTAAGCCAAATAGGTAAATGAACCCTCCACTTCTAGTCCCCCGCTTAATGGGCCTGTGTTTTCTGTGACTGTTTAACAGCCTGAGTTTTTCTCTGCTGTACAAACGTAGCTCATAAGATATTCAGTGGAATCAGTCAAACCACTGGGTGGGGCCAAGGGCGGTATGAACTCTCCCACACAAAGGAGAGGAAACTTGCATTAACCTGGAATCCTTCTCCCACTGTGGCACCATCACATCCAGAGCACAGGAGGGATATGACTGGTTTTTCCCTCAGCACCCCGGTGTCATCGAGAAGTTGCCACATTCGCACGCACACACCGGAATCACCGCACACACTGCCCACAAGCTTTCGCCCAAGGGAACATGTGAGGTGCACGTTAGCATTGCGACATCAACTAGCATCTCTTCTTCTGGTGGAGACTTTTAGGCTTAAAACCCAGTGTAAATGATGCCGCTTTGAGTTGAATTATAATGTCGGGGCTTGTGGACACTTTATGATGGATGATACCCTTCGAGCAGGATGGAGTCATTTTCTGTTTTATTATGTCTGAAGAAGAAGTCACCATTGACTTCAATTGTTTTGGATATGGCTGCTATGCTGTTTACCCCTGAAACTCCTGGAGTGTTTTGTGTACTCAAACACTTCTACAACCACTCCATCGGCATAGTGGTTAGTAGATCATGAGTGAATTTTTTTTTTTCTGGTCAACTAACCCATTAAAATAAATCTTTGTTAACTACATACATGCATAGTGTGTGTTCCTGCATTGGATTAAAAGGCCACCAGGGGAGGATTTACAAAGTTACCAGCAGGGGTCGCACTGTGCCTGTGTTCAATCGTTCAGGCCTCTTCCTCAGAGGTCATGCCGAAAGCAACAGCTTGGGGAAAACCATTAGGCGTGAAGGGAGCAGGAATAGAGGGGGGGGGGGGGGTTGAGAAGAAAATCTCATGCTGTTCTCTATTTATAATCATCATGTGTCGCAGATAAACTTAGAACTGTCTCTTAGACCGGCTGACAGTCAACTGTTGATCTGTGTCTCACCCATTACACCGCATGATTTGATTATCAACAAAGAAATGTAAATGTGGATTTTACCAGCCTGCGACTTTTATTTCGTCCCTCTCACCTGTCTTTACTTCCACATCTCTCTGTCTCTGCCTCTTGTTGTATGGAGTTCTGTCACTGAGCCGAGTTAAAGCTGTTATTGTCTTACCCCGCAGTTACTGTAAGTGTAAGTGTACTACAGTAGGAGATTATTAACTCTGGAGATTTTGATATTTTCATCATATATCGGTATTCATGTGTGCGTGCTATGGGTGTGGACTCCAAAAATACAACTAATCTGTCAGTAAATTTGGTTTCATAGGGGAACTACTGTTCTTCCTGGTTCAATTAAGTGGACATGAGAGCTTCCTCTCAAATTCAAATTGTGTTGAGATCAGTTTTTAACAATTCAAAACTTCGTTGTACAATAATGAAAATAAATGTGATCTTTTACCGGTGTATGGCACGCAAAAATAATGCAGTACACTACATAAGAAGTCACAAATTCTGAAAATGTTAAAGCACATATCCATCAAGGCAAAAAACGACACAAACAGGACACTGCTGTTACCTTTATGTTTAGTATCTATGGTTCGGTGTTAAAATAAAAGCTTGTGGTCAGCTCTGTTCACAGGGCAGACAGGAAGCTGCAGATATGTCGGGATAAAGTGGAGGGTCTCGTATGTTGCTCTGTGTGTGTGCGTGTTTTGGGAGGGAGTGTGTGATGCACGTCTGAACACTGGACCCGCAGTGTAATATTAGACCAACTCTGAGTCATGAGGGAGTTGTTCTGCCCTCCCCGCACACTCCTCCAGCTGCCTCTGTCCATCCATCCATCCCCGTTAGCCCACCTAAAAATACCCTGCTGCTCTCACCGAGGAAAATCCCTGGCTTCACCACGCAAGCACACCTGTCTCTCTGTAGTTGTGAGGACGCTCATTCACATAATGCCCCATACTCCCTAGCCCCTTACCCTAACCTTAACCGTCACAGCTTAATGCCTAACATAAACCTAATTTTAACCCAACCCCTTTGAGGACGTGCCTAAATGTCCTAACAGCATCAAAATATCCTCACAACTATGCTAGGGCACCAAAATTTGCCCTCTTAACTCTAGAAAGACCTGAGCACACACATACAAACACACACACACACACACACACACACTGAGTCAGTTGGCCTCCTCTCCCTGGAAACTATTCCTGTGTAATTAACTGGATGAGGCACGGCTCTGGAAAGCTCTGGATGACGCAGCTGGAACTTTAGGAAGTGACTTGAGCTAAACAACTACTTTTCACAGACATTCAGTGTGTTGCCCTGCAGCCCTGTAGGCCGATGGGAGTATACTGAGCTGATAAAATGAAACCCTGCAGCAGATAAGGCCCTTTACTGTGACACAGACAGTCAGGATCAAAGTCTGCATGTACACTGAAGACTTTTACCTCAGTGCCTTCACACACCGTGCTCAGGGAGGACGAGATAAAGTCCCTTTGCATACTGCTGCATCACCAGTAGACTCCCTTGCATATCCTGTCTCACTCTCTGTCACTGGAGCACATGGGGGGAGGGAGGGGGGACTCGCTATAGAGGCAGCAGACCCACATTACAACAAGCCCCCATGCAAGCGGGACTGAGCTGCGCTGTCTCCCTGTGGATTACTGCCAGAGAGAGAGAGAGGGGAGTTTTCAATGACAGCTCCAAACTTCAGCCTCGTATCAGGAGCGGATCTGTGCGCGCAGCGGATTCGGTTCCTCTTTGCGCATGGCCTGATTGTCACTTCTGCGTAAAGACATCACCTATTTTCTTTTCCGCCCTGTGCGTGATTCAACTCACACTGCAAATGAGCGCACGTCTCAGCTTGTGCGAGGTTCATCATCACCAGGAGCAGCAGGGGAAAGAGAGGAGGACCTTTTAAGGAGCAGCCGCGGAGGAGAAAGTGGACTAAAGTGCCTGTTGCGCACAGGAGAGTGTGATTTCCTCCTTTTCGTCTCTCCTCGGACTTTATTAAGTTCAGAGGAAGTCATGACTTCGGTTTGGAAGAGACTTCAGCGCGTTGGTAAAAAGGCGTCAAAGTTTCAGTTCGTCGCTTCCTACCAGGAACTGGTGTTGGAGTGCAACAAGAAATGGTGAGTACAGTGGAGACGCGCTGTTCCTCCTTCCGACTGTGTGTGAAATATCAATATCTCTCTGAGGACACATTCCGGGTGTTATTATTATTACTACCGACAGCAGGGCTCCATTATTATGGCCATGTTCAGTGTTGTCGGTCTTATCCTCCTGTGTTGAGGAGGATGAGGGCGTCCCTCATGTGCGTACATGTGCGCAACTGATCCGGTTTGACTGAGTTAATAGTTAATCATTAGGGTCACTGATCACTATAGCAACTAAATAATACAAATTACTGTCAGAATAAATTGAGGAAAGGGATAAAACAAAGTGCTCCTTGTTATATAACAATAATAACATAATAAATATGTAAGTATATATGCGATTTACTAAATACATGGGAATAAGACAACAGAACAAAATTATATATATATATATATATATAGAGAGAGAGAGAGAGAGAGAGAGAGAGAGAGAGAGAGAGAGAGCTATGTATATAGTATAAACAGACAAAACTAAATGTAAACAATATATTAAAAAAGTATATATTCCCATTGCAAGATTTACAGCTTAACATTCAGCATCAACATATATTAATGTTTCATTATTAGCACGACATTAGACCCGTGTGTTTTGCTGTTATTTCATTTCACAGGTGCAGTTAAGTCACCTCATAGCTCAGGCCCTGTAGGGCTTTAACTCACTTGTGCAATTTCCTGTTGTACAACCCAGTTGGGAGAAGTCCGGGTGATGCAGCTCGGGCCTTTATTCAAAACATCCACTGAAGCAGCAACACACAAACAAAACAAATCCAAAAAGACACTTGTAGGGTTCAAAGGTCAAGCTTCACTGACACGTTTCTATTTGATTCCATTTGTGCTACCAGCTTACTTGGCACTCTGAGATTCTCGGATGAAGAGTGCCTTACAAATAAAATGTATTATTATTATTATTATTATTACTTTAACATATGGCTGTTGTCTCTCTGCACAATGTTCTTCAGTGATAAACTATGGAAAAGTTTCTAAGTGTCTTTAATCTCTTACTCACATGCCAGCGTGGCCCCTACTGCGTCTTCTTATCAGCCCAGATTACATTAAAGCACGGACTAATTGTGCAAGAGGCTCGTCAAAAGCGTGATAAGAGACCGATCCGTTGTTTCTTCTAAGGCTGGGTTCAATGAAGTTTCAGAGTTTGATCAGTTGCAAGGAGGCTTGTGTTGTGTGGACACAGAGACAGGAGGAGCCACAATGATTTAGAAAGAGTTTAATCTGCACGTTAACAGTGTGATGAAATCAGAGTTAATACCAGGCTGCTGTTTAAACATGGAGACAGAGGTCAGGAAGCACAGAGAGACAGAGGAGAGAGGAAATCTGTCTATCAAGTGTAAGGTTAAGTTCAACTTTATTTAGATCCTCATTAATCGCTTTATTGTAACAATAGCTCCACTTCCTGGAGTTATATAACTTCAGACTGTTCTTACTGAAATCTGACCCTTGAAAAGGAAATATACTAAAGTCCAATTAACTATCGGTTTCTGGAGGCCAATGCTGATATTATGGAGTAAACAGTTTACCGAAATGTATATTCAAAAGCAGCAATGAGTCCCAGGATGTCATTGTCAAATCCATAGAACAAAGAAATGTACTTGAGTCTTGATATTAAACAGTTTAACCATAAACTTAATTGCAAAAACATAAATACACATGGTTTATTCTGTAAATCTCCGCAAACATAGATGCCAATAACAACTTTATCTGGGAATTAGTCAGGCAGTAATATATATATGACATTAAGATTCATCAGTGACATTTGGTTAATAATGTGACATTTACATGATTGCTCGACTAGAGGAGCGAGGCCTTCTAATCTGCATCACAAGGTTTTTGGATATTGGAACTTAGAACACGGTGAAGATGAGACGTCCCAGGAGTCTGTGTGACACAATGGGATTGTTTTTATGCAACAATAGGAGGGTTTCATGTGACTCAAGCATGACAGAGGTTAGTGAGGATTTGTATTCATTTTTTCTTCCTGTAAATGTGTATCAGGGAATCGCTAATAATTCACTCAGATCTTTTTCGAACTGGAACGCTCCAGCTGGGAGGAGGGTAACGTTCATCGGTTCTCATCCAGTCATCGGTCTGCTGCAGGAAAACAAAGCGACTGTCTGTGGAACCACAATGTCAAGTAATCACATGTTGCTAAACTGTGTTGTGCTACTCATGTTCGCCCGAGTTCAACCAATTACAACCCTCCACCACTGCCCATTGTTACTGCGCTCACAACATGTTTGTGACTTCGTGTCACACATTATAATTTCTGTTCAACTTTGTCTATGACGCTTCCTATTTTTGACCCCCCCCCCCCCCACACACACACACACACACACACGCACACTCTTACCTCTATTACCCCCACTCTGCTGCTGTCAGTCTATTTCTAATGCCACTCCTGACCCCCTAACACACATTAACACACATACACAAACAGCTGTTCCGTTCTGAACCCGGACACTGAGACAATATCCAACACCTGAAAATTAAAGACTTATTCTTTTGTGTGTGGTTGGTGGTAAAGGGGGTTCCTTCTTCCTGTCATGGGGCACGCCTCACATTCAAATCGACTCAGGTCACATGACTCGGCAGCTTCCTGTCTCACGTCCTGTGCTGCAGACGTCTGAAAAAATACAATAGAAGCATATTTATGCACGACGTAACCACACACATGCTCGATATGCAAACACAATTTATAAGCGTGAACTGGTTGACATTCTTGCACCATTCATTAAATATTACATTTTTTTAAAATACACCCAGTCTAACCCTAACGCTTGAGCCAAAAAGTATTTGAACACACGCACACACACACACACACACACACACACACACACACATTTGTTCTTCTATCACCAGCCAAATTATAATCCTAAATCCAAGGTTTAACCCTCAAACAGTCCATTAAAGGTGGCTCAGGTAGTGGGGACCGGACAAAATGTCCTCACTTTCCCGAACTGACCTCACTCTCTAAGGGTGAAGCTCAACATGGTCCTCCTCACATGTAAATAACTACAAGTACACACATACAGTAAATCATGGTGTTGTGTTTGACTCCGAGGCTTCATCATCCAGCGGTGAAAGTCCTAAGACCTTCTGTTTGCCCCTGTGTTGTCTCATTTAACAATGTCCACTTTGTTTGGAGACATTATTTGATCAAATAATGAAAATGTTCCCAGTCTCTTTCTCGTCATGTTCTCCTCTGTGTAATAACTGTAACTGTCATGTCACATCAAGAGGAAGGGCGTCATTTATTTGTGTGTTTTGGTTTGTGTTTGTTGTGTTTCTGTAGGCAACCGGACAAGCTGAGGGTGGTGTGGACCAGGAGGAACAGACGCATGTGTTCCAAGGTAAACTTACACACACACACACGCACACACACACACACACGTACAGACACACACACACGTACAGAGACACACACACTGCCTCTTGTTAACGTGTTGTTTGTTGTGCAGCTCCACAGCTGGACGCCTGGAATCAAGAACCCCTACAGGGGCACGGTGGTGTGGCCGGTCCCAGAGAACATCGACATCTCTGTGACACTCTTCAAGGTACAAAAACAAAAACACTCAATGTTTGCACTTACAGCAATAGACCTCCACAAAGTAGGCTTTTATCTATGTTTGTTATTATCTTTTTTTCAAGATAGAAATGTGTACTAGAGGAAAAATAACTTGCACACACAAGTTTCAGTAGTTTGACAATATGAAAAACAAGCGGAGCATTAGAAGTCTCATTACAGTGAAATGAAAGATTCCAGTTTCAAACTAGAGGAGAGGGGAGAGAGAGGAATACCAAGAGAGAAAATGATTCAAAATAATTCTAAATCTTTCTGTAATCATGCCCCACGCTTCCAAAAAATGTCATGGAAGTGAATCTTGCTTATATACATCAGACACAAATGCAGATGAAAAAGTATATTCATCCTATTTGTAGAGAGCGTCGAGCTGAAACCAGAACCTTGCTTGTTCAAAGTTCCCATGGTTTTATTTTATGAGTGAGCATATATACAGGGATATAGAGAAGTTATACAACCACATGAGCAAATTCATGCATTCGTAAACTATTAGGATCTACTGTACTTTTACAATTACTATGTGAAGGAAATAAACACAAAAACAAATTGTATTTTCGTCCTCAGGATGCCAACGCTGATGAGTTTGAGGACAAAGAGTGGACCTTTGTCATTGAAGGTGTAAGTAAAACACTACGGTTCGACATTTAAATGAGACGAATCAGAATTTAAATTGATTTAAAAATGGATGTGTTTTTCCTGGTCATGTCCAGGAGAGCAAGGGGCATCGTAAGGTGCTGGCGTCGGCTGACATCAACCTGAAGCGGTTTGCCAGTCCCACGCCGACGCAGATTGACCTGACGCTGAAGCTGAAGCCGCTGTCCGTCAAAGTGGTGGAGGCCACGCTCAAGCTCTCGCTGTCGTGTGTCTTTGTTCGTGAGGGAAAAGCCACGTGAGTAGTGGTTGGAGTTATTCTACTTGATGCATCAGTGCCATGAAGGTTGTATGACGCCATGTTTTGATGAAGTCAATATTTGAAAGGTTAACTGCTGCACTTAGCTGTAGTATAGGTCTTAAACCCCACCTCCTCATGTTCGTAGATGGGACTTGTATCAATTAAAAAAGTTAAAAACGTTTGTGTAATTTTGTGTTGTCCATATCACACTGATGTTTGTTCAAGTACTTATTTTTCCTGTGATTTTGGTTTTGATTCGTTTTTTGATGCTATAATACGAGGTGAAATGTCATGATTGACAGCTGAGACTGACTCACCATTGGTCGAGAGCCTGTATGGGTGGGACCTTTATACTGCAGCTCCATCTGCGATCATTATGGTGCCGACTCAGACTCTAAATTATACGTCATAAAAGCAAGATGGCAGCACCTGTATCTGCTTCATATTTTTTACAACAGATAGAAGGGGAGACGTGTTGTCCATCTTTATTACTTATCAAAATGAAGCATACCACAACACTGGTCATATTATCTAGTTATATATATATATACATAGTTTTTCCTATCAGTGTGAGTATCTGAAAGTGATGGTGAATGTTGTGTCTTTGCTCCTCAGTGATGAAGACATGCAGAGTCTTGCCAGCCTGATGAGCGTGAAACCCTTAGACATCGGTAACATGGACGACTTCAATGAGAGCGATGAAGACGAGGACAAGAAGTCCGTCACTGCGTCAGGTTGGCAGACTCACACCGACGCTGTTTCTCCTCTCTGACCTATATCCCTGCATCACACTTTTTACATTTCCTCCTCCTCCACTGTCTTTGTCCTCTCTTATTCCCGTCTCTTTTCCTGGCTGCTGCTGTAGTTCCTCACACTCTCATCCGCCCAAATCGCCCCGCTCCCCCTCCGCCTGACAAGCGACACTCCACAGGAGCTTCTCTTCCATCCTCAGGTAGCTCCCCCTCCCTCTCACTGTCCTGTCATTTGTTTCTCTTCCCAGGGAGAAGGAGGACAGGAGCTCAGTCCCTCTCTCTCTCTCTTTGTGCATTATTGGGCTGCCTACTTTATCTTACACTATTTCACACACACATGCCATTTGTTCTGAAGTCCTCATCACATGACCGGACAGCTTCTTCTAGATATGTTCTTTGCATACCACATATTTCTCATCTGGACATCAAATTCAATTAGGAATCATGGGATGATGCTGGTGCCACCTTGCATTTAAACTGTATCGAAGCTTGTTTGGAGGCATGAATAGTTTCAACTGAGTTATTGTGCCCATGGGATGTGAAAAAATGTAGAAGCAGAGATAAACTGTGACAGCAACTCAGATGGTCATAAATAGCATGTAATTTACTGGTATGTTAAAGTCAAGCAGTCAAAGTTGAAAGTATTAAAGCTAATTGCACTTGAATAGTAATGTCACTGTCTCATGTAGGTTTCACTTATTCATTAAAATAATCCAATCTTATTCAAGCATTTTGATCTAAAAGTCCCAAAACAACCGTTCAACAGGTTTTTGGTTAAAAATGTAAAAAACTGAAAGACTCTCTGCATCTGGAAACAAGAGAAACCATTGCAGCTTGCACTGTAATTATTAAAAGTTCAATGTGTGGATCCACTCGTATACTGACACCAAACAGCATGTTATAAATTAAACTCGGGGACGTTTAATCTCCTTAAATTTCAGTTCAGTTTGCTTCTCTGTTGCAAATGTGTTGGTGAGGAGTAAAACAATGAGGTGAAAGGAAAAGCAGAGGATGACAAATGGGCTTTAAGTCCATCACCGTTCATCACAGTTTCATATTTTGTTTGTGGTGTCGCCCCAAACAAGTCAGTCGTGTGATTAACAGATGATCCTGACATGTGACACGGACAGTGATCCAGTTTTCATTTCATTTTCATTCTCAAGTCAAGTTTTTCATTGTGTTTTTCAATGTCTCTCCCTCCCTCCATCCCTCCATCATCCCTCCATCACTCCATCCATCCATCAGTCTATGGACGAGATGGCGGTCCTCCCAGTCCTGCCATCCACTCTCGCCCTCCCCTACCCATCACACCTCGCCCCTCACCCCGCCGCTCCCGACACTCCCTCACCAACGCCCCTGTCCAATCAGAGATCCAGCCTTCCCCTGGCCCCTCCCCTCAGCCCTCGCCCAGGGCCAAGCATAAGAAACTAACCAATCCCGTTGCTCCTGAGCCTCCTGCTTTAGCTCACCCACAACCTCCAGGTCCCCAGGTCCCAGCAGCTGCTCCCTCAACCCAGAGTCAATCCCCCGTTCAGCCTCTCTCTGATGTGTCTCCTGCAACTCCTCCATCACCTAAGTCCACCTCCATAACCCCCCCTACCTCTTCTCCCCTTCCTCCATCTCCCACATCCTCCACATCTGTGTCCACTACAGCCTCAGTGGAGACTCCCCCAAATCTTCATCCAATCAGCATACCTGCAACAGGCATTACTACTTTAACCCCCAAACCTCCCTCCACTGTGACGTCACCCACTGACATTACCATTACATCATCTTCATCAGCTCCCCTAAAGTCCTCTTTCGTCTCTTTGACCCATAAGCCCGTCTCTGCTGCCTCTCAGCCTCTCCCTTTCAAATCCACCTCACCCTCACCCTCAAACTCCACCCTGTCCTCTGAGTCCACATCCACTCGCCCTCCGCTCGTCCGGACCCTCTCTGATCCACCTTCTCTGCCCAGAATCTTCCAGTCAGGTTCAGCGAAAGGTATTGACAGGCTGGCTGGCCGGCTGACAGGCATGCTGCACGCTTTCACGCTAACCGATTCCTCGTGAGTGAAGGTCTGGTTTGACCTCGTGTCTTAGCTTCGTGCCCATGATACAGATTTTAGTTTACTGCTCATGTACAGTATTTTGTGTCATCAGGAAGGTCTATGCATGGATTGGTTGTTATGATAACAGAATTTGTTGATCATTTTAAAGTTGAACATTAATTCTGCAGGACCTCACGCAATAAGAACAAGTGAAAGCTGTGAAGTTTGGATGAACCCATTTGCTTTCTGCATGTTTTCTTTGGTTTGGAGAAGTATTTGATAAGATTATCACATTTATTCAGTACAAATATGTCCTTAACTGTTTTTTTCTCCATCTGCATTTTCAAATCCTAGATAGATAGATAGATAGATGGATACTTTATTAATCCCGAGGGAAATTCAGATACCAACTTTTGTGAATAATTCAACATTAAGAAAATTCAATATTGTTTTCAGCCTTTGCAATGATATTTTTTTGACAAGAGTAATTATTGGACTCCTAAGTCAAACTGAGCCAAATTGAGGTGCTGTCATTTACACGTCCACTTACTAGTAGGTCGGCCGTTTGATCCCCGGCAGCTCCAGGCTGCATTCCATAGTGTTCTTGGGCAGGACGGCTGGCGGCTGTGCCATCACTGTATGAATGGTGTGTGATAGAAAAAGCTCTGAGTATAGAAGAGCTGTATGAATGGGTGAATGTGACTTTCATGTCCATGACTCTTCTCTCTGCCTCCTCTGCTCCCCTCTTCTCAGTTCCTGCTTCATATCAACGGCGCCCCCCAGAGGCTCAAGCTGTAGATGATTCTACTTCAGCGATTGGTCCGTCTCTTGCTTTGAGAAATTTCAATCAGCTGCTGATATTCTTTTCAAATCTATAACATATTTGTTTCTTTTCCTCTCTTCTCTTGTCCTTTTCTCTTTTTTCTTATGTATTTTCCTCTCTTCTAGTTCGTTCCCATATTTTCAAACCTCAGCTTGTCAAGTCAATCGCCCGCCCTTCTTCTCCCTCACCCTTTTCTGCTGATGCACCTCCCCTGGCTTCAACACCTCCCGTCCCCAAACCTCACCCCTCTGGCTTGGCGTCAGGTAACCGAACGAGTGCACTTTACAGCCA
Source organism: Pleuronectes platessa (assembly GCF_947347685.1). Taxonomy (NCBI): domain Eukaryota; kingdom Metazoa; phylum Chordata; class Actinopteri; order Pleuronectiformes; family Pleuronectidae; genus Pleuronectes; species Pleuronectes platessa. The sequence goes on along the minus strand of NC_070640.1, from coordinate 8,872,174 downwards.
ATGTTCTTCCCCTTCTCATATTTCCTTCATATTTATAATCATCTCAACACCTTCTTTTAAACTCCCTCTCACCTCTGGTCTTTTCTATTTCTTTGTGCTGCTGTCATTTTCCAATCTTTCTCAAAATCCTCTCACTGTCCACCCCACTTGCTCCTCTCTGTCATCCTTCTTGGCTCTCCGTTACTATGTTTATTCTGTTCTTCTGCACACTTTCCTCAGCTGCTCAGGGGACGTGGCGGGCATCTGACTCTGCCCCGACCAGAGGAGACATCGCCCCTGTCCCTCTGCTGAGCAGCCCTGATCTTGATGCTCTCTGCGACCCCGTGGCCCCATCTGTCCCTGCCTCCCTTCCTCGCTCCTCACCTCCTCGCTCCTCTTCTCTTTCCACCTCTGTTTTACTCTCCTCTCCTCACCCTCCGTCCGCTGTTTCTCCTTCTGCTCCTCCTGCTCAGGTCGGCTCAGGTACACCAGCCGACCAATCAAACGTTTCACCCGTCAGTGTTTTTTGCCCCTTGCTATTCAGCAATGAACATTTCTTTGTCTTGTCCAAAATAACCACATTTCCCCTCCATTCTTTTAAATATGTCTCCCCCAGTGTTATTTATTATCTGATGTTGCTCTTTCTCTCTGCAGGCTTAACGTTCCCCCTCGCTCAAGCAGAAAAGGAAACGACTCAGAGCCCTCTAAGCCGAGGGGAAGAGGCGGCTAACATCAGGATATCCAACCAGCAAATCAGACCAGACCTGAACTCAAAGGCGGCCGTCACAGAAAACAAAGCTGAGCCAGGAAGGATCAGGTGAGGTCATGGGATGATGACGACACGAGCGTGTGAACTTGTATTGCTTGGTTTGGCTCCTTAAAGATGTGTTGTGCCTCAAACTGTTGTGTGAGGCCAACATGTGTCAATAGAGGACAGAGCCGAAGCAACGTTTTGAAGCAGAGTGTAGGAGACACAACATAGATAAACTTCCAAAGGGCTTGGATCCTCCTTGCTGTTTCCTCCCAATTTGTCTCAAGAAGAATTGGCTCATGAACCTTAAACTATTTTCAGAGATGCACTCAACATTCCCTGGAGGGGCTGTGTGTGAGAACGCTAACGTCTGAGTCAGTTGCTCTGCACATTTACTGGATCCTTTCCTTCCAGTGAGACTGTGTGAGAATACATCTGGAAAACATCCAGAAAAATTCATAGTGACCGAATGGGTGTGTTTATGATGTTTGTGACACGCGACAAAAAAAACATGTTAAAGACACAGACAAAGATATCGACCTGCAACGATATTCGATATTTGGCAATAAGGGCCAATGCAATATGTATAAATGTGATTCCCGCAGTGGAATTCAGATGTGATGTCATGTCCCGCCTGAATGTTCTGGACATATCGCTGTTGTTGTGAACGTGTCTGACCCGGACAATCTCCTGCTGTGTTTTTCATATGTGAAAGGCAAAACCTTTCAGGTCGGATTCAGCTTTATAACAGATTCCGCTTGAGAGGGGCTGCCTGCGTGACACTACAGGATTTCTTAAAGAATTTGTTCAAAATGTATAAGGGAGTTAGATTATGGGGGTTGATACTTCTCTCATTATAAGAAATGACAACCGGAACCCAGGTTAGCTTAGCTTAGCACAAAGACTGGAAACAGAGGGGAACAGCTAGCCTGGTTCTGTACAAAATCTCTGAAGTTCTATCTCATTTAAACAGAATGTAAAGGAAAGTTAGGGTTGTTCTCTTTTATTTCCTATTTATATAACTGCCTATAATGTTATTATTTATTATTTTAAACTGTATTATGATGATATGGCTCTTCAGAGTGCATCATAGAGGAAAACTTAGATATTTATTTCAAGCCTGCAACACTTTACAGTATTATCATAAGGAGTGCTTTGTTTTGTATTGATCAACACTTAATCGGAATCATTATGATATTAATGACCACTTTAGTGCAGGGGCATGTTATTGAATAACAGTTAATCCGTGTGTCTGATCAAAGTTTTATGAGAATTTATCGACTTGTTGCTGTTCACGGCTGCTTTGTTCTCTGTACTCGTGCTTCCTTGATGCTAACTTGAGTGGTTTGTACGCTGCATCGTGTTGCACTCACCTTCCAGTAGGTGTCACCGCAGTGGATTTGTTGCCAGGTGTGTAGTGTGGCTGGCCTCCCCCCCCCCCCCCCCCCTGTCACCTCCTTAACGCTTCAGTCTTGCGAACCCTCTCACACACTTGTCTCTCAAGCCTGACCACCAGTATTTCTGTCCCCCAGTTCTGCCCAATCCCGCTCTGAGCTGATCATAGCCCCGCCCCCTCCATGGCCCTTCTCGTGCAGTGAGAGCTCCACCAATCAGCAGCCCTCCACCAACGTTGTGGCTGCTTTTATCACTCACAGGCAGCCAAATGCTCAGAGGGTTATTGATTTGAAAAAGCCAATCGATGAAACGCAGAATGTTATCGGCGCCAGTATGGCCAAAAAGCCGCCATTGGCGCAGCCCGAGTCTGAGCTCGACTTTGACAGCGTCATTTTTGAGCCGTTTGACCAGAGACATGAATCAGGGAGCTTGTTTCTGGAAGAGGATGATTCTAAGCGGGATACTATCAAAAGGTGTCCTCCAGGGTGAGTATTTATGTCAAGGTAGAAAGTGTGAACTGGTGGTGATGATCATGGTTAAAAACACAGAGAGAATTGGGCTTAAGAAATATTGTTTATCTGTTCTGCAGTTTCGAACAAAAAGCAAAAGAAAAGACCTGTGGAGAAAAGACAGAGCAGTTAGAGGGAGCAGCGACGCAGAGGGAGGAGAAGATGAGGGCCGAACAGAGCGAAAAAGAAAAACAAGAGGAGGAACGGAGGAGGAAGGAGGAAGAGGAAAGAGCAGTGCTCCTGAAACAGGGGCAGGAGGAGAGGAAAAAACATGAGGAAGAGAGAAAGAGACTGTTAGAGGAGGAGAAGAAGAGGCTGTGGCAAGAGGAGGAGGAGGTGAAAAAAGAGAGGGAAAGGAGGAAACGCGAGGAGGAGAGACTCCTGAAGGGGAAGAGAGATAAACAGGAAAATCAGCTGAGAGAGGAAGAGGAGAAAAGAAAGCGGGAGGAAGAGGAGAGGAAGAAAAGAGAGCAGGAGAGGAGACTCCTGAAGGCGGAGGAGGAAAAGGAAAAACTTAAAAGGGAAGAGGAGAGGAGAAGTGAGAGAGAGAGATTCCTGAGAAAGATGAAGGAGGAGGAGGAGAAGAGGATGGAAGAGTGGAGAGTGCTTGAGGAGCAAAGGAGGAAGAGGGAGGAAGAGAAGAAGAAGCTCCTGGAGGAAGAGGAGAGGAGGAAACTGGAGGAGAAAGCTCTGAAAGTGGAGCAACAGAAAATTAAGGAGGAGAAGAAAGTCATAGAAACAGAGGAGAGAGGAAGGAGAGAAATGGAAGAAAAGGAGAGACTTCTCAAGGAGGAGAAAGAGAAACTCCTTCAGGAGGAGAAAAAGAGGAGGGATACAAAGAAAAAAGAAGAGGTGGAAAGGCAGAAAAGAGAAGAAGAGAAAAGACATGCAGAGGAGGAGGTGAACAGGAGTAAAGAAAAACTGTTGAAGGAGCAGAGAGAAAAGGAAAAGGTGCAAAAGGATGAAGAGGAGAGGAGGAGGAAGGAAGAGGAGGAGAACAAAGTCAAAGAAGCAGAGGAGAGACGAAAGAGGGAATTAGAAAAAAAGGAGACACTCTTAAACGATGAGAAAGAAAGGATGGAGAGAAAGAAAAAAGAAGAGGAGGAAAGGCAGAAAAGGCATGAAGAGGAGGAGGAGAGGAGGAAAGAAAGGCTCTTAAAAGAACAGAGAGAAAGGATGCAAAAAGAGGGAGAGGACATGAGGAGGGTGGCAGAGGAGGAGAAGAAAGTCAAAGAAGCAGAGGAGAGCAGAAAGAGGGAAGTCGAAGAAAAGGAGAGACTTCTCAAAGAAAAGGAGAATGAGAGACTCTTAAAGGTGGAGAGGGAAAGGATGGAGAAAAAGAAAAAAGAAGAGGAGGAAAGACGTGAAGAGGAGGCGGAGAAGAGGATGAAAGAACGACTCTTAAAGGAGCAGAGAGAGAAAGAAAGGATGCAAAAAGCTGAAGAAGAGAGGAGGAGGATGGAAGAGAAGGAGAAGAAAGTCAAAGAAGCAGAGGAGAGAAGAAGGAGGGAAGTGGAAGAAAAGGAGAGACTTCTTGGAAAGGCTCTAATCTTCAGTCCAGACGCCAACAGATCAGACGAGGACAAGCAGAAGATGAGAACTCTGGTTTCCTCTTCATCTCCTCCTTTATCAGTCTCTCAGTTAAACACACACCTCACGCCCACACCTCCTCCTGGTCTCCCTCTCCCTGCTGGCCCCCTCCCTCCTCAGAACAAAACCACTGTTACATTCAAGGACCTGCCCTCACAAATTCTCCTCCAGGGCTCTGCCTCCATTAACTCCAGCACAGACCGGTGAGTTGATGAAACGACGTGTGATTACGTCACTGTGGATTTCATCTGCTTTCTTAAACCTCAAATAAAATCAATCAATCACAAATCCCTTTAAAGCAACACTGTGTAACTTTTGCTGAGCAGCGGCGCCCTCTGCAGCCACGTCTGGGGATTGATTCTGTTGTACTTTCGGTGTCCGAGCGATTTAACAGTTTTCATTAGGAGAAAAGTCTCAAATCCCAAAATTGAAGGTTGGATATTACCCATGATCTCCGGCTTCCTCCAGCAGAGGAGCTGCCACTGTAACAAAGACACCAAACTCTGTTCAGAATTTTTCATATTTTAAGTTTCCTCGCTGAATATCTGAGGTGAACGCTGGTTTTTAATGACTTCTAAACGATCTACAAGCCACTATTCTAAGGCTGAAAAGTTCCAGTGTTGCTTTGAACTCTCTCTGATCTAAATCTACTGATTTAAGCATTAGCCTTTGCTCTGTTTTGTATTTTCCGCAGTAAAGGTAAATAAAAATCAGGTTTTGCATTTTATTTTATGTTTTATTTCCTGTTCCTTTGTGGTAATTCATTTTATAATTCTCTTCTCATGTAAAATTTGGATTGGTTGATTATCTGTGTTGTAGGGGTGGGCAGATAAAACCCCAAAGTATTGAGTACCAGTGTTGATACACTCTGCTGCAGCACTTGTGTCTCTGCTGCTCTTGTATGTGCATGCATTATCACATTGTCTATTGATTATTGGTTACTGATTATTATTAGAATTGACACTGTTTATTTTGTGAATTCAACCGTCTTTCATTTGAACATGTAGACACATAATTGTCGAAAGGAAAAGCTTGATTGCCAGTTACACAGTAGTGATACATCAATTAATGGTGAATGCACCTCAAAGCAACTTGGACCAATACAAAGTATTGATACTGGTATTGATACTGGTGTGTGGCTCTGTTATTACTTAGAAACCATTTTTGGTGGTATCACCCACCCCTACTCTTTGATTGTTCTTTTCCTTCATTGTGGCTTTCTTACTGCTACTGAACTCTTCTCCATGTTCTTCCTCTTTTCTTCACTTTTACATTTTTCCTCTTTCGTCTTACTCTAGTCTGGGGCAACTCTCCCTCGTCGAGGAAGGTTCACTGTCGAACACTGTTGTCCCAGAAAACAAAATATCTTCTGCATGTGCTCCAACTGCCATCCATTCAGCCCCCACTGCTCAGGATAGACCAGTCACATCAGAGGACTTGACCCTGGTGCCTCCACCAAACGGTCTGTGTGATGCAGAGATTCCTCTGTGGAACGTGCTAGAAAGTAAAAGTGGAAAAGATTCACCTGAAACAATCTCTGCCAAGGACGGTACAAAACCTTTGTGCAGAGGGTAAGAATGGATGAGGGTCTGTCTGTCTGTCTGTCTGTCTGTCTGTCTGTCTGCCTCCTTTCTCAGTCTTATCTCCATGTCTGTCTGTGTCCATGCCTTGCTAAAAGTCAAGCTTTGTATGATAGCATACAGGAAATGTGATTTAGTAAAAACTGTAATTTCATAGGTTTTTCTTCTTTCCTAGCTCAAACAGAGAAGATGCTTCTGAGGTGGACGCCCCTGTCACTCAAGAGGCCCAGCCAATCACAGCCAAAGACTCAGAACCACCTCACGTAGAACCACCTCCTGCTCGACCTGGTGCACCATCCGTTACAGAGGAGCCCAAAGAGCCAGAGGGACCCTGCATGGAACCAACAACCTCTTTCAAGGTTTCCCCCAAACCAGGCGGCGAGCGCACGGCCTTGGCGCTGGAGCCACTGCTGCCCTCAAAGCCAGAACCAGGATTGCAGACAGAACCAGTCCTCCAGCCGTCGGGTAAACCACAAGAGGAGGCAGCAGATGAGGAGAAGCCAGCAGGCAGCTCTGCTGGTGGTGAGGAGAGTTTGGTTGACAATAAGGAGCCAGTGTGCGCTGCGGAGAAGCAGCTGTGGGCAGCTGTGGAGGAGACCACAGCGGAGACAGGAGGAGACAAAGCGATGGAAAGCAGTGAGAGCGCTGAAGAGAAGGATGAGCAGGAGAAGAGGGAGGAAGGTGTAACAGGGGGGTGAGTCAGTAATGATTCCTCAGAGCCTTTTGCTGCATGGCGTGACGTTTCTATTCTCCATAAACCATCACATATAAGCACACATTCACACACACATGGACACACACTGACTGATGTTCCTGCAGCCTAACCACTGCTTCAACTGCAGCTGAGATTAACACCAATCTGTTCTCTCTATCTTAACCTATTTCTACGCCGCTAGACTGAATATTTGAACAGAGTCGATATGATGACAAGTTTTGAAAAGATTAAAATGGGTGTGTGTGTGTCTGTGCGTGACAGTGCACATGCAGAGGCAGGTATGTGTGTTGCAGAAGAGGAGAAGGAGGCGTCTGCTGGCTTCATGTCAGCAGTCGTCGGGGTGTTGTACAGAGGGTGAGTCTCTCTGCCTGCATGTGTGGTCACTGATTTGTGAAGGAGTGACTCAGAATGCAAAAAACATTACACTGAGCCTATAGATACATCCGGTACATGTTACCAGTACAGCTTTTGAATAATTGAATTACGTGTAATACATAAAATACACCAAGATTGACACATTAAATCCAACAAAGCAAGGCTTTATTGCTTCATCAGATTTCACCTAAAACATGCTTTTTAGTAATAGGATAATTTTTGCTATTATTATTCTTTGGCATTGACATATTATGCATTACATATATTTAATATTAATATATTAAAATTAAAATCATTGTTGCGTCAGAGGTTTTTTAATAAGGTAAAGTTAAAAAGTTACTTCTACATGTATTGTATAGAGAATAGAACGAGTCAAGCAATATTTATTTCCATTGTTCAAATTATTTATCATTAATTTGAATACGCTGTCACCTTATTCAGAGAGATGTTCTTTTGCAGCTGATAAACAAGTTTTTATATTATTTGTATGAGAGTTTGAAACACTGTCTGTGCTGTATATAAATACTGTGTATACAACCATCCCTCCTTCATTTAGCAGTACTACTTTGTGTTGTCAGGGGTTGATGTGTTTGGTCCACTCAGTGAACTGCCTCAAACCAAGTGATGATAGTTTTTTCTCGTTCAAGGAGAATCCTCTTTAGTAAGTTTTACATTTTGGATCAGTTTTTCGAACTGTTCTCATGTCAGTGGTAATTCAAATCTCCGTGGGCTCTAGTGGTCTGGGTGGGAAAAAAACTGCAGGATGGTTCTCAGCGTTTAACAAACAAGAAATGTGTCTGCTGTTTGCTTTTGCACGGCACTTTGGACCAGCCCCAAAACAAAGTCTGAGAAGGAACCATTTAATCAAGCATGCAGTCTGTCTGTGACACTGTCCGGAGCCGGCTGTGATCACTCTGCAGGTCATTTCAGGGTGAGCTCTGTCTCAGAGTATTTCTGTCCCTCGTGTCTGTCCCTTCAGCTACGAGACAGTGACCTCCCTCCTGCACACGACTGGATCCGCTGATGCAGGTCACGCAGGGATGAAGTCTTCCTCTGATCAAGATGAGGATCCACTGGTTGCCGTTGGAGTGGGCATTTCACCACCCACAGCCTTCTCTGACGTAACTGAAAATCGGACTATTAGTGAAGAGAAGGAATCGGCTCAGAAAGTGGAGTGCTTGACTTCAGTGGAGCCACGTGGGCTAAGTCTGGTGGCAAGTCTGCGACTGGCAGCCAGTGAGCAGGAGAAAAATAGAGAGCAGGAGAAGGAGAAGAGGGAGAAAGAAAGGATAGAGAACATGGAGAGGGAGGAGAGGGCCAGGAAGGGGAGAGAAAAGGCACAAAGAGAAAAGGAGGAAAGAGAGAGGCGGGAAAAGGAGAAAGAAGAGATGGAGAGGAAGGAGAGGGAAAAGATCGAGAGGGAAAAGGCAGAAGAAAGAAAGAGGTTGGAAAAAGAGAGGGAGAAGCTGGAGAGGGAGGAGAAAGAAAGGGTTGAGAGGGAAATGAAAGTGAGGGCTGAGAGGGAAAAGGAGGAAAGACAGAGGCTGGCAAAGGAGAAACAGGAGAGGGAAAGGATTGAGAGGGAAAAGGCAGAAGAGAGAAAGAGGTTAGAAAAAGAGAGAGAGAAGCTGGAGAGAGAAGTGAGGGAAAAGGCAGAGAGGGAAATGAAAGTGAGGATTGAGAGAGAAAAGGAGGAAAGAGAGAGGCTGGCAAAGGAGAAATCAGAGATGGAGAGGGAAAAGATGGAGAGGGAAAAGGCAGAAAAGAAAAAGAGGTTGGAAAAAGAGAGGGAGAAGCTGGAGAGGGAAGAGAAAGAAAGGGTTGAGAGGGAGAAGGAGGAAAGAGAGAGGCTGGCAAAGGAGAAAGCAGAGATGGTGAGGAAGGAGAGGGAAGAGAAAGAAAGGGTTGAGAGGGAAATAAAAGTGAGGGCTGAGAGAGAAAAGGAGGAAAGAGAGAGGCTGGCAAAGGAGAAATCAGAGATGGAGAGGATGGAGAGGGAAAAGGCAGAAAAGAAAAAGAGGTTGGAAAAAGAGAGGGAGAAGCTGGAGAGGGAAGAGAAAGAAAGGGTTGAGAGGGAGAAGGAGGAAAGAGAGAGGCTGGCAAAGGAGAAAGCAGAGATGGTGAGGAAGGAGAGGGAAGAGAAAGAAAGGGTTGAGAGGGAAATAAAAGTCAGGGCTGAGAGAGAAAAGGAGGAAAGACAGAGGCTGGCAAAGGAGAAACAGGAGAGGGAAAGGATTGAGAGGGAAAAGGCAGAAGATAGAAAGAGGTTAGAAAAAGAGAGAGAAAAGTTGGAGAGGGAAAAGGCAGAGAGGGAAATGAAAGTGAGGATTGAGAGAGAAAAGGAGGAAAGAGATAGGCTGGCAAAGGAGAAATCAGAGATGGAGAGGAAGGAGAGGGAAAAGGAAGAAGAGAGAAAGAGGTTAGAAAAAGAGAGAGAGAAGCTGGAGAGGGAAGTGAGGGAAAAGGCAGAGAGGGAAATGAAAGTGAGGATTGAGAGGGAAAAGGAGGAAAGAGAGAGGTTGGCAAAGGAGAAAGCAGAGATGGAGAGGAAGGAGAGGGAAAAGATGGAGAGGGAAAAGGCAGAAGAAAGAAAGAGGTTGGAAAAAGAGAGGGAGAAGCTGGAGAGGGAAGAGAAAGAAAGGGTTGAGAGGGAAAAGGAGGAAAGAGAGAGGCTGGCAAAGGAGAAAGAGGAGATGGAGAGGAAGGAGAGGGAAAAGGCAGAAGAAAGAAAGAGGTTGGAAAAAGAGAGGGAGAAGCTGGAGAGGGAAGAGAAAGAAAGGGTTGAGAGGGAAAAGGAGGAAAGAGAGAGGCTGGCAAAGGAGAAAGAGGAGATGGAGAGGAAGGAGAGGGAAAGGATGGAGAGGGAAAAGGCAGAAGAGAGAAAGAGGTTGGAAAAAGAGAGGCAGAAGCTGGAGAGGGAAGAGAAAGAAAGGGTTGAGAGGGAACTGAAAGTGAGGGCTGAGAGGGAAAAGGAGGAAAGACAGAGGCTGGCAAAGGAGAAAGAGGAGATGGAGAGGAAGGAGAGGAAAAAGATAGAGAGGGAAAAGGAAGACGAGAGAAACAGGTTGGAAAAAGAGAGGGTGAAGCTGGAGAAAGAAGAGAAAGAAAGGGTTGAGAGGGAGAAGCAGGAAAGAGAGAGGCTGGCAAAGGAGAAAGCAGAGATGGAGAGGGAGGAGAGGGAAAAGATGGAGAAGGAAAAAGCAGAAGAGAGAAAGAGGTTGGAAAAAGAGAGGGAGAAGCTGGAGAAGGAAGTGAGGGAAAAGGCAGAGAGGGAAATGAAAGTGAGGATTGAGAGGGAAAAGGAGGAAAGAGAGAGGCTGGCAACAGAGAAAGCAGAGATGGAGAGGAAGGAGAGGGAAAAGGCAGAAGAGAGAAAGAGGTTGGAAAAAGAGAGGGAGAAGCTGGAAAGGGAAGAGAAAGAAAAGGTTGAGAGGGAAATGAAAGTGAGGGCTGAGAGGGAAAGGGAGGTAAGACAGAGGCTGGCAAAGGAGAAAGAGGAGATGGAAAGGAAGGAGAGGGAAAAGGCTGAAGAGAGAAAGAGGTTGGAAAAAGAGAGGGAGAAGCTGGAGAGGGAAGAGAAAGAAAGAGTTGAGAGGGAAAAGGAGGAAAGAGAGAGGCTGGAAAAGGAGAAAGAGGAGATCGAGAGGAAGGAGAGGGAAAGGATGGAGAGGGAAAAGGAAGAAGAGAGAAAGAGGTTGGAAAAAGAGAGGGAGAAGCTGGAGAGGGAAGAGAAAGTGAGGATTGAGAGGGAAAAGGAGGAAAGAGAGAGATTGGCAACAGAGAAAGCAGAGATGGAGAGGAAGGAGAGGGAAAAGGCAGAAGAGAGAAAGAGGTTGGAAAAAGAGAGGGAGAAGCTGGAGAGGGAAGAGAAAGAAAGGGTTGAGAGGGAAATGAAAGTGAGGGCTGAGAGGGAAAGGGAGGAAAGACAGAGGCTGGCAAAGGAGAAAGATGAGATGGAAAGGAAGGAGAGGGAAAAGGCTGAAGAGAGAAAGAGGTTGGAAAAAGAGAGGGAGAAGCTGGAGAGGGAAGAGAAAGAAAGAGTTGAGAGGGAAAAGGAGGAAAGAGAGAGGCTGGAAAAGGAGAAATCAGAGATGGAGAGGAAGGAGAGGGAAAAGATGGAGAGGGAAAAGGCAGAAAAGAAAAAGAGGTTGGAAAAAGAGAGGGAGAAGCTGGAGAGGGAAGAGAAAGAAAGAGTTGAGAGGGAAAAGGAGGAAAGAGAGAGGCTGGAAAAGGAGAAAGAGGAGATGGAGAGGAATGAGAGGGAAAGGATGGAGAGGGAAAAGGAAGAAGAGAGAAAGAGGTTGGAAAAAGAGAGGGAGAAGCTGGAGAGGGAAGAGAAAGAAAAGGTTAAGAAGGAAAAGGAGGAAAGAGAGAGGCTGGCAAAGGAGAAAGAAGATATGGAGAGGAAGGAGAGTGAAAAGGCAGAAGAGAGAGAGAGGTTAGAAAGAGAGAGGGAGAAGATGGAGAGGAAGGAGAGGGAAAGGATGGAGAGGGAAAAGGCAGAAGAGAAACAGAGGCTGGAAAAAGAGAGGGAGAAGGTGGAGAGAGAAGTGAGGGAAGAGAAAGAAAGAGTGGAGAGGGAAAAGAAGGAAAGAGAGAGGTTGGCAAAGGAGAAAGCAGAGATGGAGCGGAAGGAGAGGGAAAGGATCGAGAGGGAAAAGGCAGAGGAGAGAAAGAGGATGGAAAAAGAGAGGGAGGAGTTGGAGAATCGGCAAAGGGAAGGTAGGGAAAAGGCAGATAAAGAAAGGGAGCAGCGGACGTTAGATGAGGAAGAAAAGAAAAAAGAAATGGCAAAAAAGAAGATGGAAGAGGAGAAGAGCAGAAAAAAAGAGCAAGAGAATATGGTGGAGAGGGTTGATAGGAGCAAAGGAATGAAACCACAACAGAGACAAGAGTTAGCTTGTGACTCAGTGCAAAGCAGACAGGAAGTTGTGGGCATCCAATCAGCTGAGTGGCCTCCACTGAGAGAAGCAGACCTGGATGATATCGCATATGATGATGATGATGATGAAGAGGAGTCAGAAAACAAATCTGATCCCAAAGCTGAAATCAAACTGCTCTCCACCAGATCAGCTGACTCTGCCCCTGCAGCCGGACCAACAAATAAATCTGACCTCAGATCAGGCAAACCTGAGGACCGTGATACTTCTGTCAAGAAGCCCCTGAGTGATACTCGTCCCAGATCAGTTAAACCAGTCAAAGCCAACATTCAACTGGCTGCCATCCCGGAGTGGATGAGGGAGGAGGAGAGCGAGGAGGTGGAGTACGAGAGAGGCCACGAGGATCTCGGCACCATCTGGCTGGCTGAGCTGTACATGGAGGGGGAAGCGGGGTGAGTAAAGTGGGCGAGAGGGGTTTATAGCAGCAGGAAGAGAGAGGGGTGAGTAACCAGGAAGGAATTGGGTACATGAGAGGGATCTGCGTGTTGCTTCATGTGGATTAAAGAGGACCGTGCCTGTGGTTGTTATCCTTTAGATCTTCCTCAAGTCAGACTTGTGTGTTGGCATGTGAGTCATGCACGTCTCCACCAAACTAAATCATTATCGTGTTGTTTGTGAAGGAACCTGGAATTTCCTCTTTACGTCCTGCCTCAGGGATGAACGGCTTCATAGCGGAGGTTAAAAAACCACGAGGCACGCCTTACCCTAAGAAATTAAAGTCTGTAAACCCTCAGCGGCTGTTTGCACTAAGTAGTCACTCCTTGTCCTGAATAATTCAATATTACTTATTATTTACTTTGACTTACTTAACGAGAATATCATTACCTTCAGACTCTCTCCTTCAAACTTTAGAACTTGCCTGAGAATCATCACTTTTTTTAAGTTTTCTTCATTATTACAAATATATCTCGGTGGGAAAATTGCAAACTGGAACTGTTTTTTCTTTAAAAAAATCCAGGATCCGCCCAAGATCCAGATCTTTAATGGGTTATTTCCTGACCCATGCTCCATCCTTCCACAATTTTGTAGAAATCCACTGCCAACAAACTGGGCTGACAACTTTGGCATCTGTCATGTGTTGTTGTACTTTGAGGGAAAAGGATTAGTTCCACAGAGCATAATGTGTGAGAAAGTGTGAGCTGTGCGATGGCACATCTCTTCTGTATATGTTGCATGATTATCACTGTGTTTGTGGTTGAATATCAAAAGGCTCACAGCATTTGTTCAGTGGCCTACTTGCTGCAGCTTAATAGCATGGATTGGTTTGATCATTGGATGTTGAAGGCTGAAGCATGTTGAAATCTGGTGTTTTGCTTTGGTTGCTTTCACACAGTCAGACCTCTGTCTCATCAGACTTGTAGAACTCTGGGGGAAATCTCGTACAAACAATCGGCATGTCAAGACCTCTGGAAGGCTTGAGACAGCCACAGCCGGGACATTGAACTTTATGGCTTGGATTAAGAAAAACATTTCTTCAAAGCAAGGTTTTCACGTTCCTTGACCTAAAAGGGATGGAGCTCTGGCTGCGATGATTGACGACAGATGACTGGCATGACAATGACACTGCCGTCAGTTTTGTCAAAAGCACTTAAGCTCTGAAATCTTCTTTTCTGTCTTCAGCCCAGGACAGCCATCCTCTGCTGTAACCCAGAAGCCCTCCCCTCTGCCCTTCAGGGAACAAACCCGTCACCAGACCTCTGCTGCCAGTTACTTAATGACCAGTCCGGCTGACCATCCAATTGAGATGAGGCCTAAACCTTCTTCCCAACAAACCGAGCCTCTTCATCCAAGCGCAAACGCAACCGGCAAACACTCTGACTTGAAACACACCAAGATAAACGTTGACATGCACATCAGCAAGACACATGACGACCCAAGGAAACCCACAGATTCACTCATGAGTCTTGAAAAGAGTGAAGTTAAAAACGTGAAACATTCCAAGAGCTTGAGTAAGCATCCCACAGAGAACGACAGCACACGGATGGACGGCCGACACACCTCGACCCCAGATCAGAACGACCCCATCAAAGCCAAACAGCTCCAGGAGGAGGAGGAGTTCCTGTTAGCCAAATTCCGTCTGCTGACCGGTGGCGACACGTCACCCGTCTCCGGCGCTCGCAGTATGAAACGCCTCATCCCCGCCCCCGGGGAGATCGAGTGTGACGCCACAGAAAACCCTCCTGAACTTATTGATCAGAATCAGATCTCATTCACCCGCGGCTGTGACGGCCTGCAGGAAATATCTCTAACTGAGACAGAGGAGCCACTGAGAGGGAAGCGTGTGTAAGTCAGCATGAGGCGACAACCGGTGCTGCTTTTTGCAAGGACACTGAGCCTTGTGTGTGATTTGTGTGTATACACATGTATAATTTCTCACATTGCTGTGAAGTCTGAGACAATAACATCAGTCTAGTGTCCTCTCTTGGTGTTTGGTGTTTGAACAACATGGGCAAGGAGTTGCATCAGTGGGGCGGCTGTGGCTGAGGGGTAGAGTGGTCGTCCTCCAACTTGAAGGTCGGCAGTTCGATCCCCAGTCTGACCCATCTGCATTCCGAATTGTCCTTGGGCAAGATGCTGAACCCTGAATGCCCCCCCATAGAATAACAAAGTTCTGCAAATAGATGCACTGTATGAATGTGTGTGTGAATGGGTGAATGTAAAACTGTACTGTAAAGCACTTTGAGTGGTCATCAAGACTAGAAAAGCGCTATATAAATACAAAACCATTTACCATGTGCAAGATCCAGAGATTTTAGAGCTTAAAACTTCCAAAAGAGGGCGTCAAAGTTAGAATATGTTGTTTTGCTCTTGCGTCAGTTGTGAGTCTTTTGCAAGTCGGCCAGCTTTGTGAAAAAGCAACACTTATACTGTATATGAGAGATGACGAAATTACTGCCAATGCAGCTGTTTCGATCCGAGTGACTTTGGTTCTTTAGCTTTTCTGATTCAAAACGGAATCCGGAAAAAACGTACTAAAAACCAATAGACATGAACACAACATAAAAACGAGGAAAAAATAATAAATGGAGTTGTTGTTTTTCTGTTTTCAATCCATGGCAGAAAACATTGAAAAAACGGAAACAAAGAATTGATTGTTTTTCAGCCGACTATTCAAAGAATGAGATACTTCAGTGTATTGGCTTGTTTCTGTTTTTTTCCCAACAGCACAGATCAATGTTTGATTATGCTTCAAATTCATATACCCATTGTCTTGAATGGTGTATGCTTGCTATCATGCCCGCTAACATCATGACAGTGCTGAGATCTGCTCTCTGATCCGCCATGTCGGCAAAGCTTGCATGTCTCCTGCTCACATCTACATGTCGCTGATACCAAGCTGCTTTGACCAAACTATTTCTATTCATCGCCAATTTTGTCTATATTTTTATGCCTCAGAGACAAGTCCAGCACAGACACACACAACCCTCCTGCCCATTACTCTGAGATGCAGACCTCTTGGCTTCCTACATTAATAGAAGAGGAAACCGCGGATATCAAAACACCTGCTCCAGTTTCAACAGTCAGACAGGAGGCCGATGGGAAGGATGACTCCTCTGAGGTAAATACTCGGAATGCAAACGTCGGCCTGAAAACTCTCTTATTTTGAAATCACAGATAAACGCGCACATGCACACACCTGAGACTGAGCTTGTGTTTTTTCAGGAGCTGGTGAACTCCAGCCAGTCGCTGCTGCAGTGGTGTCAGGACATCACCAGCCAGTACCGGGGGGTAAAGGTCACCAACTTCAGCACGTCCTGGAGGAACGGCCTGGCCTTCTGTGCCCTCCTGCATCACTTCCACCCAGACAAAATGTACATCACTACCAATCTCTCTTAAAGCTGATTGTAGATATTTTTGAATGCATTCCGTATTTTAAAATAATTAAAAGATTGTTGTGAATTTCAGCTCTATAGTGTAAAATTTAAATGCTTTCATTATTTGCTTTTGTCCCACTAGAGATTTTGACCAGTTGAAGCCACATGACATCAAGCTCAACAACAAAAAGGTAAGGATGAGACATTAATTAGTCAAATATATATTGACTTTTCACAGCAACAATTCCATCATTAGTGTTATATGAGTTTAATATATAAACGCTATAGCCTCAGTTATTCGATTTTCTAGTGTTTTTATTGTCCTGTCACATGGTCCCTCCTTATAATGATATTTCTCTTCTTCTTTTAAAACATTTAAGTTATCTCTAATTGACGCTGGTAAAATAATATTGAATCCTTAAGCCAGTGTATTTTCCAATAATCTGAACCACATGGTCTTATGCTCTTAGGACAGTGTTTGGATGGGTGTCAGCTCTTATCTGCAAGAGTGTAGAGGTTTGTCGTTTAAGGACATAAACCTACACAGATTAGATTTTCGTGATAGGGACTTATTTCTCAATATTTTTTTCATACAAAGAAAGTGTACATGCTCATTTGGTAGCAGTGCCTGCAGTCCTCCTCTTACGTTGCATAAGATCCTAACAAGCTCCAGACTTTATGCCTCCCTAGAGGCAGAACCGAGGCTAAGAAGTCTGCAGAGCACTGGCTGCAACACTCTGAGGCTCAATAAGCTCATTGTTCTGAGCACAGTGTATTTCTGTTATTGAAAATGGTTCAGACAAGTGACTCAATGTTTTGTCTCTTCTTGAGTCTGAATTGTTCTGTCAGAGGACAATGTTAACTGAGATCTCTGTGAGGTCATCACACTGAAACTGTTAAATACAGAGCGACAGGCCCTGGTGGATTTCAGAGGAGTCATTATTATAACCTCTATTCTTCGCTGATCATGTGCTCCTTCAGGCGTTTGACGGTTTCGAGGCGCTGGGCATCTCGCGGCTGCTGGAGCCGTCCGACATGGTTCTCCTGGCCGTCCCCGACAGGCTCATAGTGATGACCTACCTCAGCCAGATCCGCTCGCACTTCACCAACCAGGAGCTGAGCGTGCTGCAGATCGAGCACAACAGCAGCCAGTCCAGCTACGGCCTGGCCCCCTCCGGCCCCGCCCCCACCAACGTCGACGCTGCCGCTTTCTGCATGGCCAGACTGAACGAGGGAGTGACTCTAGAGGAAGGGGGAAGCAGCACACTGGTGGTCCCGCCTCCGAGGACCAAACGACTAGTTAAAGGTATCAACCCGTCATCATTTCTTTCGTCTGTCCTCAAGTCTCATTTCATCTGCTTCAACCTTTTGAACTCTTTAGTGGGTTCATCAAAACAAATTGTACAGGCCTGCGGTACGTTAGATTTAAAGTCTCCAGTTAATCCAAGTAGACGTCTTTGGAGTGTAGGAGGAGGCCGATTACATGTAGAAAAAAATCCACTGATACAGGAAGGACTTGCACCGCACAGATAGACCCTGGCTAACCACTGTTCCAGCGTGCGGCCCAAGTGTGAAAACTTCCAATCAGCCAAAATCTATAAGGAATCCTACATTCAACCAATACTTTATACAAAAATGTTGAACTTTTTGATTGTTTTTCTCATCTGTTTTAGGTGACGAGTCAATATCCCCTGTCGCACCCCCAAGATCTATCACCAAGACAGTCACATCTGGATTCACTCAGGTGACACTGCTTTTCTGTTTCTGAATCTTTAACCTTATTATCCAGAATGTAAGGGTTTGAATGTATAATCCGAAGAGGAGAAAGCTGTCATACACTTTTCATTAATGAAAAATCTTTGTTATCTTCAGGATGAAGACACAATGACAAACACAAAGAAAACAGGTGAGTACACAACATGTCAAAGTAATACAACACAAACAGCACCTTCTGTCTGACTCTTTTTCTTTTTTTTTTACTCTGTAATTTCTTCTTGTTTGTGCAGAGCTGCAACCAGCTGCAGGGACAGAGCCTCCAAAACAAGACGCTGAAACAATGGTCAGTTATGTGAACGCCCCGCTTCACGTTGTCCTCTTCTCTCCTTCTTTTCTGTATCTTTGATTCTCAGATCAAATCGAATGAATCCTCAACATTTGTTTCTTCGAATTTATACAAAACCTCTCTAATCTTTTGACCTCTTCTTCTCTTTGTTTTCCCCCTGTCTTCATTTTCCGACTCTCTATTTCCCCTTTACCTCCTTTTCCCTTGTTGGGTATGTTCACGTGTGGTTGTGTGGTTGTGTGTGTGTATGTATGATGGGGCTTGTGGTCAGTGTTTGCAGGACACCAGTCAGTATGTGCTGAGTGAGCTGGCAGCGTTAGAGACGGAGCAAAGGCACATCGACAGCAGAGCCGCTGTGGTGGAGCGACGACTGCGGAGCCTCATGGAAACAGGTGAGTCACACACACACACACACACACACAAACTGGCATTTCCAACTAGTCAATAACCGAATCTACTCAAGGAGCAGGAATGAGAACCGAACATCCATCCATCCTGTATGTATATCACTCACTTTGAGGGTCACAAGGGGGGGGGGGGGGGTACACCCTGGACAGGTCATCAGTAAGATCTACAGCAACAAACACACACTCACATTCACATCTATAGTCAATTTAGAGTCGCACATAAACTGCATGTAGGACGAGGCCCGGGTACCTGTAAAAAACAAGAACTAAACAGTTTAAGTTAGATCTCAATACATTCTATCGCCTGTCTTTTTCCGTTACACAGGAAGTGACCGTGATGAAGAGGAGAGACTGATCCAGGAGTGGTTCATGCTGGTGAACAAGAAGAACGCTCTGATACGCAGACAGGACAACCTGGAGCTACTGTGAGCCCCCTCAGCAGTATACACATGTACATATATATATACATATGTCACACGCTTCTGTTTCATTTTCCTGATAATTGACTGCATCCACAGGCAAGAGGAGCAGGATCTGGAGCGGAGGTTTGAGCTTCTCAACAGAGAACTGCGGGTCATGATGGCTATAGAAGGTTCGTAACCAGCAGGGGTGGAAGAACCACTCAAAACATTAACTTGAGTGAAATCCACAATATCACAGTGTAAAATGAAAAGCATCAGTTGGTCGATGCTTGCCCTGCACAAACATGCAAACTTTTTATATTGTGGTAATGCCACTTCATACATGACAAATCTATATAAGCTTTGAGTTGGTCAACAGTCCATTTTTGAGTTATGCTTGAAGTAATTTTTTCACAATAATTTGATCTCTATTATTTGCAGAGACATCATGTCAAATCTGTTATTTTGACCATATGTTTGAGGAACGGATGCCGACTCATGACATGTCTGATTATATCAGTCACATTTCAACGTGTTAATCAGGCCTATCTCAACACAATGGCCTTTTCAGTTGATTGTGAGCTGACTCTCATCTGGCTGCTTCACAGCATGAACACAGAATATCACACAGAAATCTTCTGACATAAACATCAATCAAAATGTAACACATTTCCCATGACTTAGACCTTGACTGATAAGTTGTGGTGATAATCCATCAATGTGTTGTTGAGTTATTTTTTACAAACACACACTCACATGAAAGAAAAAACAACACCCAGCTTGTGCATCTATATGTTGACACTGGAGAGACTGGATGGAGAATATTTTACAAACTATTGGGTCCTTTCTTTATTGTACATTATCATTTTGAACCATTGTGAAATTGCTGGTGTTGGTCCTGCAGAGTGGCAGAAGTCGTCCACTCAGCAGCAGAGGGAGCAGCTGCTCCTCCAGGAGCTGGTGTCTCTGGTCAACCAGCGGGACGAGATCATCAGAGACATCGACGCCAAGGAGAGAGGGTGAGTGTGTGTCAGTGTGGGGTTGTGTACAGAAGACAAAACAGGAGGATGATGGCAAAGTCCTAAAATAAAAAAAAAAGCAATTGTTTAAAAAAATAATCTATTTCCTATTATTTGACTTAGGGCAATGGAGGAGGATGAGCGGCTGGAGCGTGGTCTGGAGATGAGGAGGCGAAAATACAGCAACAAAGACAAATGTGTCCTGCAGTGAGAAGACAGGACAATCACAAGCAGCTTTTACTACTGAGCCCCTGAAGTAGTCTGTTCATAATCGATATGAGCAGAATGGAAAACGCTCCCTTTCTTAGTGCCTTGATTTTCCCTAAGAGCTTCCAGATTGGGGCTGAAAACGTTTTGTTTATTCAGTTTAATTATTTTCAGCCTGTCTTATCGTAATGATATTATTTTGATTCTATTCACCTGTTTGTATTTATTTAAATGATGTGCCTTTATTTTTATTGTTGTACATCTGTTGCACACGTGTTGTTTTTGTGTGTTTGTGTGTATATTCTGCTGTGCTCATTCAGTATTTAAAAATGGGTTTTCCTGTTATCATGGCCAACATAACATGTTCAAATCAAAACGGATATGTGCCAAATCCTTCATGATAAACAGTTAACAGTTTCTTATCATAAATGCACATTAAAAAAAAATCTGTACCATTTTTGTTAGTAATATCCGTTTCTGTTTTTTCACCATGAGAAACACAACAATTACATTTCAGATACAAACATTGTAAGTGAGAAATCCTGAGCTGGACTCAAACCCACAACGTTGTTTGATGCCAACGTCACATTGTGATAAAGTCTGAAAGCATTTCCACTTATTGCAAGAATAGAATCATGCTTTTCATTAGAAGTGAGAGGTTTATAAAGTGTTTCTACACGTTAAAGATGCCTGATGTAGTTTCAAGTTTAGAGTATTTATTTTACACCATGAGTGCCTTGAATAAACCAGTGTGGTTGAACTGCTTTATTCACAGAAACGATCCTGTTCCTTCATTTCTGTGTCGTGTTGACTACTGTGTGCCTGCTGTTTAGGAGCTGTGCTGATAAAGTGGTACTTAAAGTGGCTTCACATCACCACTGTGTGCCCATCACACTGTATATTTATGTTGATGATGTTGATAATTGTGATGACAAATTATAATAAACATTGGTTGGTTGCTCACACCTTTTATGAGTGGATGTCTGTCACACCCTTACTGTGCTTTGGACACAAATATTATACAATCTGATATAATGTCCCAGCAACAAACTCAGACTTAGTGGTGTCAGTTTAGAAATGGAATCAACTCCATGGATCTATATAAAGTTTGAAGCTGAAAGTTAGTGTATTCCATTGTTATATCCGGTGGTCCAACTGGTTACTTGAAGTTAAAAATTCCAAATAGGTTTTTTTGCTTTACATCTTGGAAGTTATATTTGTAACCTGTATAATGGAGGTTGGGTTCATGAAAGCAGGATGGTTTGCCGTAAGTCGGAAAATAAAACGTTTTTTTCTAAATGTAGGCTATATTTAATCTTATGGAACAGTATCAAGCCTTTTCTCTTTGTTCTTTTTATTCATACACAGTGTGCGGCCAAAAGAGAATTGCACAACCATCCCTTTCGTCTCCGTTTTTAGTACGTTAGGTTCATTTTTCCTGTGACGTCACTCGTGGCTCCCTGGTGGCTTAGTGGTTAGGATTCAGCCCGGGTTCGATTACAGGTCAGGGAATAAGAGATGTTTCCTTACTGAACAATGGGCCTGTTCTAACTGATGCGTTTGAATGTCAGCATGAATTTCGTTCTTCATTGAAACGACCAAGGTAACTTAAGGTGTTTGCAGTAAGGCGTCTTCACCATCCATATGGTGCACAACTTAAACCTTAATAACAATATTCTGTTGCTTATTATTAGTAGTAGTAGTAATAAAGTAGTAACATTTAAAAAGAAAACGCATAGAACTATTACAATTTGTTCATGTTGATCCAAGAGACAATGGATAAAAGATGGAATTGAAAGCCATTTGCTTCAAATGCATTTTCAAAAGAGGACACTGAGGTGCCCTAAATCTTTACACACAACTGTCACAGTGAAGACTGAATACAGCCTGTGTGTGTTTATGTGTGTGTGTCGATACATGTGTCCTTCAAGCAGACACTAATAGAACTAATCCGCCTCCCTCTAATTTGAACTGACAGCCTGGACCAGTCAGTCCACACCATGATGAACCTGAGCTGCTGTTGTTTGCTCACCTGAGGAATCTCCTGATTTCATAGCCTCAATTTTGACATGCTGGAACCAGAACATGTTCTCCTGAGGCAGGTCAACACCAAATGTTGGGTGTGTGTCGTGAGCTGCCTTCTGCTCGCCTGTGTGTATGTCGGAAGTTTGTACGTCTGGAAAAGCAGCTTACCCAGGTACACAATCCTACACCTGTACCTACACATCATCAGCTGTGTGACAGTGCTGTTGGACTGGGCTGTGAAACTGCTGTGTGTGTGTGTGTGTGTGTGTGTGTGTGTGTGTCTGTGTGTCCAGGGATCATCCCACTGTGATAAAGCGTCGCTGTGCCAGTGTGCTGCTGGTGGCTGCCCTGTCACCTGTGGCAGTGAAGGCGTGGACACACTGGGCTGAAATCAGGGTGAGTACACGTGGACGTAAATTCACAGTCTTTAATTCTCAATTTGGGCTTTTTTTTAAACTGTGATCAACATTAACTCAATAAATCCCAGAGAAATGAGTTCTTCCTCATTAAATACCAATGATTTGGGCGGCGTGGCCTAGTGGTTAGTGTGGCCTAGTGGTTAGAGTGGTGGTTCTCCAACAAGAAGGTTGCCGGTTCAAACCCCACTCTTTCCCATCTGCATGCCGAAGTGTCCTTGGCAAAATACTGAACCCCTAAATGGCCCCTCATGAATGTTGAGTGTACTAATTGTAAGTCGCTTTGGACAAAAGCGTCAGCCAAATAACATGTAATGATTTGAACTGTATAGTGTTGCAGGGATGAGCCCAACAGCATATTGACTAAAACACTTTCGTACAGACACTTCTCCATTCATACCTCCACTCCACTATAATTCACTTTACTCATGATGGGCCAATAGAATATGACATCTTGCTATTTTTGTACCGGGAATTTGGGAGTGTCTTTAAAATAGTCTAACTGGCTCCACCTCAACCAAACAGAGCGGTGAATTATTAGCTGTGCAGTGAGCCAAAGAAACTTAAAATAAAAGTTCAAGATACTTTTCTAGAATTGATTGTGAAACTGTGACGGCATTATGGGAGAGTCCATTTTATTTTCATTCCCCTTATATTATGAACACATGTCCCTGTCTGCAGCCACTCTCCTGCTGCCCACCAGATGTCCTCTGACTTTCCTCCCTGACTCCACCCACCCACCTCACCTGTCTCTCATTCCCATATCAGCTCACAGTACAAATAACAGCCATCTTCTCCCAGTCATTCCATCTTGAACCCTGTTTGTGGTGCTGCCGGCGTGTCTGCCTGAAAACCTTCATCATCATCATCATCTCCTCTATAATTCAACTGTTTCCACCTGGCTCCTCTGTGCCTGCATTTTGTTTCCCCATCCAGGTGCCTCATGTCAACTGTCAATCAACCAACCGTAATGTGTAATATTTCACTCTCACAATCATCTTTGGCAGACAACGTTTTTGTGAACGTTAAAATAGCTGAGCAGGTTATACATCAGTGAATATACAGACCTTTTTGACCACAGAAGTATAAACTGGCAAGGAAGTGTAACAGACACATTTATTTCCATTATAATGCCTGATCTGTATCAAAAGTAGCGTCCTCTATGTGCTTCATTGTCCTTCTGAAGGACACTTCACAGAGGGGATTGAACCCTGAGCACGTCCAGGTGAAGAGTCGTGTCCTCACGCTCAGGGGCACGTTAGCTAAACATAAGAAGTTCTGTGAGGTTAACAGCTCAATGGCTTAACTTTACAATCACTTTAGGCCAAAAGCTACGTTATTAGAGTTGTGTCCTGCCCTTTCAGGTCAACGTGTCTGTGTGGGAGCTGATGGGCGTTCGAATGGAGGGTTTCATCCCTGCAGTCACACTGCCACTGCTACTGACCGTGGTAAGTCTCCACTAGTATGTTCAAGCCGTTCAGTCTCCACTTGAACGGCTTGAACATACTTTTTTTTTCTTTTAAGGTTGTAAAAAGCATATTCCACGTGAATTGCTCAAATTATCTGCAGTGTATATAGTTCAGGAGAGAACACACACTACAGCTCACTTATCGAGCAGGAGGCTGAGGGATTTGTCATCTTCTTCAGTGTGGAATTAAAGGTCAAACCAATATTTTTCATTTTCAAAATGACTGCAGTCTCCATGCAATTTCCAAATCTGTTATGACTGTGTGATTAAATGCAGAGCAGGAGTCAGTGAACCATTTTTGAAGTCAGTGAATTGCAATTTGGGGTGTAGTTGGTGGTGGCTAGGCTGGAGGAGGGTTGAGTTTGAGTTTGACTTAAGAAACGGTGAAGAATAGCAGGTGGTTTCAGAGCAGGATGAAAGGCTAAAGCTGGGAAACAGTAAATCCAACAGGCCGGATCCAAGGAGAACAGGAATCACTGAGACTGAGACTGAGAAAAGGCAGGAACCCACGATGGCCCTCGTCGACTGCCTGACTGAGCTCGATCTGCAGGAGCTCCAGGTGGAGCTTGGTAACGTGAACCTGTGCCAGGAGCAGGCTCAGAATGAGGAAGTGTGCATCACAACGGTGCAGAAGGTGGAGATGGACAACAAAATGCACACAGAAGAATTAATAGAGAGCAGACTGCTCTTAGATGATACAATAGAGAGTAAACTGCTAACAGAAGATTTAACAGAGAGAAAACTGCTCAGAGTTAGTAGAGAGCAAACTGCTCACAGAAGATTTGATTGAGAGCAAACTGCAGACAGAGGAGTCGATGGAGGTGAAAAGCAGGAAGCAGCCCAGAAAAAGAAGGAGGCAAAAGAAGATCCAAGAGTTAATAGAGTGCAAAATTCTCAAAGACGATTCAATAGCTGCACACAGAGGATTGGATGGAGAGCAAGCTGCCCAGCACAGAATTTTGGATGGAGAGCAAGTTGCGAAGCACAGAATTTTGGATGGAGAGCAAGCTGCACAAAGAGGATTGGTCGGGGAACAAGCTGCCCTCAGAAGATTGGATGGAGAGCAACTCGCCCACAGAAGACTGGATTGAGAGCGACTCACCTGATTTATGATGCAGAGAAATACAACAATCTACTAGGGCTTTTTTTTTTTTTTATCACATGTTTTCATATTTTTTAAAGAACATGTGCAGCAATGATCTGTCTCTACAACAAAAAAATAAATATTTTGCTACAGTCAGCTTCCCTCTTCTATTAGTGCTTTTGTCTTTCAACCAACAGTCATTCTTTTGTTATGAGCAAATTCTTACTGCATCGCTTATATTATTTGTTTTCTGTGAGGGGAAGTAATTAAATGAAAAATTATATTGTTCATGATACTGTGTAGCAATTTGAATAAACATTGACACACCTCTCCATTTATGTTAGTCTTTTCTCATTTGTTGATGTGCTCTGTTACACACATCAGTTTACACTTCGATCCACCATGAGAGAGGGATCGTTCACATGTGTCTCTCTCTGAGGCTTCTACGTTAATATGTTTTTTTCCTCTCACATGTTGAAGGTCAAGGACAGAGGATGTGGCACCTTGTTAAGCCCTATGAGATAAATTGTTATTTGTCCTAAATCCTACAAATGATTGTCTAGTTCTTATAGATGAAATTACGAAGCCATTTTTACCTCTCAGATCCACATGATCTCAGGTACACATTATTGGAAGTTTTCTCGCTCTTTTGACAGTAGCTGGGAAAATAATACCTCCGCCTCTGCATTTTATGAATTCTTCACAGACAGAGGCTTAATCCCTCCGCCAGGTTTTCTGGAAATCAGTTCAGCAGTTTTTGCATAATCCTGCTGACAAGTAAACCAACAAATAGACACAGGTGGAAACATAACCTCTTTTGTGGAGGTCATAATTATGCACTGCTGTTTCTTGATCTGAATCTTTAATATTTTTAAAGATTTTCACTCTCAATGTTATTAACAATTGATTTTATTCCAAACATTAGGTTTTTTATCTTGGCCCACTGGTTCATTCTGCAATGGACAACCCTGGTGGCTTCACCCTGGAACTGCATTCAGCATTTGGTGAGTTACATAAAGTGAACTCTGACCTTTGATCGAATTGGGGTTGAGGAGTTATACACGTGTACTTGCATGTATTTCATGTGTGACTAAATTTTCCCAGACGTTCAGTCATGGAGGTCACGTGTGGGAGACGCAGTGTGGCTCAGGGACCAGGTGGTGGCGCCAGTGACGGAGGAGCTGGTGTTCCGGGGGGCCATGCTGCCCATGCTGGTGCCCTGTGCAGGACCCACTGGTTCCATCTTCACAGCACCACTGTTCTTCGGTGTCGGTATGGCGACCAGGATTTCAAACTGTAAACAGTGATCTGTTTCTGACTCTTTTACAGAAAAAACATGAAAGTGGATCCTTTCATTTGAATTACACTTAAGATCTGTCAGCGAGTGCTGCAATGAGATTTGTTAACTGACATTCCAACATCATTGCTGTTGTCCTGTCTTATTCTAGCTCATTTGCACCACGTCATAGAGCAACGGCGCCTCCACAAAGAGAGTATGAGTGTCATTCTCCTGGTGGCAGGTCAGTCGACTCACAACCCTCTCCTCAAGTAAACCAGACTGAAATGAAGTTGTTCTCAATTGCTTTAACACTCAAGTCAACTCCGATACCAACTAAATCTATTTATCACACACTGGCTGAAGCAGAGGCACACTTTCCATACAACACATTTTGTTTTGCAGAATGCTCAAACACAAGCAAAATGATTAAAAACATATAATTTCCTTGGTTGATGCATTATTTCCGAACTGCAAGGATCGACTTTTCCTCCTCTAACGTCACACATGCACCCCAGACATCTTTATAGCGCTTAGATTATGCAACAGTTCATGTTCAGTTCATGTAACAAACAACCTATATCCAAGCTATAGGTTCTAACATTTTGCAGAGCAGCATCATAAATGTGTCCAACTGCTCTGTTGCAGGAATGCAGTTCTTGTACACCACTGTGTTCGGTGCCTTCTCTGCCTTTATATTCATGAGAACTGGTGAGACGTGGAGTGAACAGCACGTTTATCTGCTACTCAGAGAGAACACGTCTCATTTCATCTCTTGTCTCTTTCTCTCAAGGTCATGTTGTGGGTCCTGTTGTGTGCCATTCCTTCTGTAACAGTCAGGGCCTGCCTGACATCGGCTCTGCCCTCCAACACCCTCAGCGCCCGGCTCTCCTCTTCTCATATCTGATGGGAGTCCTGCTGTTTGTGGTGCTGCTCTTCCCGCTGACAGACCCCTTCTTCTACGGCACCATTCCCGTCTGCAGCCTGGCTCCTGACCCCGAGTCCGCGTGCTAGCTTAGAGACACTTTGTTATTTTATCCTGCAGTTCATTTTGTACAAGGTTTTCAAATAAAGAGTTGTTTGTATAACGAGTTAAGAAGAAGGGTGAGCGCGTGTGTGTGCGTGTGTGTGTGTGTGTGTGTGTGTGTGTGTGTGTGTGTGTGTGTAACGATTCTAGCAGTCAGCAGACATTTCCTGCAGTGTCGAAAATATTTCCTACTGTATTGAAACTAAACACCAGAACAACTTTGTCTGGCTGAGAAAAAGAAAGAAGGGTGTTCGTGTGTGTGTGTGTGTGTGTGTATCTGTGCGTGTGCGTGCGTGTCTGAGAGAAAAACAGATGAACTGTGAAAGCGAATGATTGAAAATGGACGACGGTAGAGGAGACGGCAGTAGACAAAGACGCATATGCAGACAGAGAAAGAGAGAGAGAGAGACAAATGGACAGAAACAGGGACACTGTTGCCAAAAAACACAAATACCAAAGAGGAAAGGGAGAGAGCAGCTAATGTCCAGTGAAGGCACATTATGAGGACAAATAAGGCCAGGAAAGTCAGAAAATGGTCACAGCCAGAAGCAACAAGAGCACAGAGAAGAGAAGAGAAGAGAAGAGAAGAGAAGAGAAGAGAAGAGAAGAGAAGAGAAGAGAAGAGAAGAGAAGAGAAGAGGGGGAGGTGATGGGGGGTGGGGGAATTAACGCGTCCCCTCGGAAATCCAGAATGAGAGGAGAGGAGAGAGGTCATCCGGGGTCAATGGAAATTACGAGGGTTCAGAGTGAGGGGTGAGAGGTTATGTCAGTGAAGATTTATGAAACAGACTGACAAGCTATTCATAAAAGCTTTGTTTACAACTTAAGGCTTTGAGGACAAAGTAAATTCACTTACATACTTCTGCAGATGCTCACAGCACCAGACTGCAGCATGTATTTCCCTTCATTTCAGTGCATTTGATAAGACATGTTCCTGTGTTGTCTTTTTATTTGCATTTTCTATTTTGGCGTTTGGCTCTAAACTTGGCTTTGGCTTTCGAGTTGTTGTTCCAAGAAAAATACATCTTCACTTTATATGGCTGGCATGACATATTAATGGAAGAGTTCAACATTTGGGAAATACATTTAGATTATTTGCTTTCTTGCTGTGAGTCATATGAGTCGTGAAGATTGATGGCACCCTCATGTTTGTTAAATATGTAGCTTAGCTTAGCATAAAGAGAGGAAAACAAGGGAAACAGCCTGACTCTGTTCAAATGGAGCAAATTATATAAGATTATATATATATATATATTTATTTTGTTCATTTTAGGGCCTGGTCTAAACAGCAGAGTCTATGAGAAGTCTCTACTGTGTTATCTGAAATATATTATAATTTAACATCTTCATTAGAGGTTTTCCAGTCAAGGAATTCAAAGGGCATATTTGTCAAAATCTGTTTACCCCCTGACACACAGCTACTCCCTGTATTTGTAACTGAAAACTACTGATTAGAAAAGGATTGATTACATTTGACTGGGCTTTAACTGGTCCGGACTTTAAACTTTATTTCTTAAGTCGTGTACTGGGGACATCTTTACAAAAGAAACTTGAAGATGTTAGTTTTAGCAGTTTATAATTCCATTCAGAGTTTCTGTTCAGTTTATTCCATTAGAAGTTTCCTTTTTCACAATGTATGAACTGGAGTTTTATGTGTATCTGTGCAGTGAGTGTAACAGAAACCCACATTAGTCTTAATACTAACGAATGGTGACAATCCCGGATTTATGATCTGTCCAGGGAGAAGGCTCAGTTTAAGGGGATTATATAGGATTGTTTTTTTCCCCAAATCTTGATTTATTCAGGGATATGGACTTATCATGCTCACGCTCTGCCCCGCTGTCATATTTTTCAACTCAACAAGACGTGCTTGGGTTTTTTCCAATATAACAACGGATCAGATTTTGAAGACCTTGCAGTTTTTGCAAGAAGTATCACCTTTTTACCTCCCCAGTGTTTTCGCTGAGATATAATCCAATGACCTCCGATTTGGATGAAGACCGATGAACAACGGAGCGAAAAGAAAGAAACAATTTTATTCGAGTTCCCTGCTCATTTGAGTGGACTGCAAAAAATGTGCTCAGAGAGTAATTTACCTTCCTCTGCTGCATGAGGTTGAGTCAGACACTTTACAGTTTCTCAGCTTCTTTTGCCAAGAACAGCTGTTTTTTGAGCAGCTATTAAGACCGTGGTCACAAATTGCGAGGTTTGAATAGAAAATGAGCAGATAGAAGAGCAGGAACAGATACAGACGTGTGGTGGGTTATCTCAAACGTCCGACACATGAGACGCCTGTCTGTCTCTGTCGAGACTTTAATTATGTCCCGTCCCTCAGCTGGGGAGTCATCGTCCTTTCTTCTCACTGTTAATGCATTCACCATTACACACACACACACACACACACATAAACACACTCCTTCCCCTCTTTGGAGAAGTTAGTGATGAAAGACACTACAAAGCAGAGTAGGTTTCTCTGTGCGTCTGTGCGTGTATGTGCATGGCTGTGTCTATGGAAAAGCTGAGCCTATCATCTGGTAAAGGAATAATATGTGAGGACTTATCCTCTCCTCTCCCAGCGCGCGCTCTCTCTCTCTCTCTCCCCATCTCTCTTTCTGCCTCTCAGCACTTTTTTAAAACCCCTTAACTATCAGAGTTTCTGTTTGTCTGATTCTTTGAATGGATCCAGCTCATCATCTGTTATTGTCACTCGAGCCTCAGTCATGCTGCTTTTTATTTTCTCTCCAGTGTTTCAGGCAGCTACAGACCTCCGTCATTTGCAGTTTCCATCTGCAGCCATGTTTGTTTTAAACTTGTCATTTGACTCCTTACTGGAAATTCAGTAGCAGCTGTTCACACAGTGCTATTTTTTTCTTTCTCAGCTGTTCCATTCTTAACAGATTAAGGAATGCATGGAAGTATTCTTGTAAATGAGGATCTCTGACATCTTGTTTTATAAGTACATTTATGTGGAAACTAATCACATTTCCCATATTCTATGCGCATGAGGCTCCCATTCCTAAATCTGAAGATCATGAGTTGTTCCAATGGAGCTGGTCAGTAGGTAATGGTAGGAGACTGGGTGTCGATGGAGGGCCTTCGTGGAGGCTGTGAAAGATGAAACATATGGACCTTGTCGAGGACGTGGATAAAAGTATCGTCTTTTTCCTGCACTCCACAGAAATCAGCAGGAATGCCTACACTCCATTATTTAACCACAAGGCCGCAGCTAATTGCTTCAGTGTGTGCGTGTGTGTGTGCACTTGTGCGTGTGTGTGTGTGTGTGTGTGTGTGTGACATAAGAAACCAGCGGTTGGGAAAAATGAACAATCGACGTGTCCTTCTGAATTTCATATGGTACAAATGCTTCAGTCAACCCGAGTGGTGCGAGTCTATACCCCCCCACCGAGCCCAGACGAAAAGAAATTAACAATGTTGCCTTGACATCATTGTGGACGTTTGGTGACCTATGGACCAGCAATAAAGAAATAAGGTTTTCTTTTAATTATCAAAGCAAAAACAGGGAAAAGGAGGACACTTGTAAAATAAATTACTTTATGTACTGTTTGTCCTTTATTAAGTTAGTCTTATTACTTCCACTGAGAATAGTGACCAAAGCATTTCATTGCCAACGACTACTGTATGTAATTGTTGTGCACATGATAAATAAAGTCTTAATAAATAAAGTTTAGAATCTTGAATTAAACAGCAGACGTTTTTTCTCTATACATAGGGTTAGGGTTAGGGTTAGGGCAATCGTGATGAGTTGTATTTCATATACATAGCAATTTCCTGTATTTGCAAATATACATTGCAATAAAAATAATTCTGATTCTGATTCTTATTCTAGTGCTACATAAAGAAAGCATGAGGAAGAACATTGAGAAGAAGAGAAGACAAATCTAATGAAAAGATACATTTTTTTTTATTCCCTCATTTCTACAAAACAATTTCTGCCATTTTTGTGTGGACAAATGAATGCATCACTTAAAAAATGTGCAGGGAAAACTGTCTGAATGTTAACCGTCATGTGTTATCCCCATATTTAAATGATTATGTCATCTCAACCCTCCACGCTCCAATGGCTGCCATTTTACGATGAGTTCAAATGTGGCCATTTGTAAAAAGCGTAAACACTTGGTTTCCAACATGGCCGAACAACATGTTGTAGAAACCAGCTCTGTTCAGCTTCACCCAGCCTTTACAGTGTTAAATACACGTCATATGATCTTTAAGTGAAGGAGAAGTTCCTAAAGTCCAGATACCAGAGGTTTAGCAAATCAAGAACATCTACTGGGCTGCTTAAGAAAATAGACTTAGTGGGTTGAAGGGAAATGGGTGGACTTTAGAGCTGGAAGGTAGAGTTCCACTGCTTGGAAGCTGGAGGTTGACTATGTATCCGAGCCAGTGAAGATATTTGGCGAGTGGCTAGGAGTCAAGGAGGTAGAAAGAAGTGTGCGACCGAGGAGGTGTGGGAATACAAAATCAAGAAATCTGTAGGTTCCATTAGAGATCATTGGGTTGGGAGATAGAGCATCTTGGAGGTACAGTAAGTTGATTAATGTGGAAGCGGGGAATTGGGAGCGCAGGGCTACGGAAAGGAGACTATTGACTGTTCTATCAATTACATTTCTGGAATGCGCCTGTGGAGGCGTGGCCGTCTGAGCCGGAGGAGGGTTTAACCCGGGCTCAATGATAGAATAAACAGACCAAGAGTGGGAGGTTTGGGGTAAATGCAGGGGAAAGATTGTTGACATGGAGCCCAAGTAATGAGACTTTGAAGAGCAGAGGGGGAGAGGACTAACACGAAGATAAGAGAGGGTTGGAGAGCAAGAGGATGCAAGAAACGACAGGAGGGACTAGGGGGGGGGATGGAATAACAAGAAAAGAGAGAGAGGAGAGGAGGATGGGGGTAGTCCAAGGAAAAGAAAAGCAAAGGAAGACAGGAGGAGGATGAGGGATGCAGAGGAGGAGGAGGAGGAGGAGGAGGAGGAGGCAGTGGGGAACAAGACCAAAAGGCTCTTCGGGTTCTCCCGGATCCTGAGGTTTTATGTTCGTTGTCCCTCATAGTTCCGATAGTCATTACATAAGTGGAAAAGACTGCTGAATCGTTAGGCTGTATATATTGTGTGTGCCAAAACCAACATGCCACGGCCAGGCGACTCATCTGCTGTACACAGACAGAACACAGGCTTCCACACACACAAACACACACACACTGACTGTGGCTGATAACTGACTCGCACACACACACACACACACGTAGACAATTACTTTTCCATCCCATCATCCTGCGTAGAGAGGGTGAAACTTTACTGTCCTTTTTATGTTGCATTAAAGAGCCATTTCACACCAGGACCATAGAGGAAAACTGCCAGATGTAATAATGACATCAAGCTGCTTCAGTTTTGCTGCGTGTGGCAGCTCACACACACACACACAGACACACTCAAGAGAAAATGTGATGTGCATTATTGTGAAGTTTTCAATTTGGCTTGTTTGTGCGGTGGACTTTATTTTGCAGTCTCTCACCCGGGTTGTTGTCTTTAACATTCCTTGGACCCTCAAATCAGAGTAATTGGCTTCAGCCGCTGCAGAGTTACAAGAGAAAAAACAGATCATATTTTTCCATATTTTTCTTTGGGAAAATACAAACTCGGCCTTTGACTTTGTTCCAGACGTGCCATTCATGGCGGACGGATCATGTGACAGCAGTGGAGGTGCCCCTGGTGTACACCCCTGCTCCCCAGCTACTGAGAGGTCAGGCTGATGCACATCTGGCATTTCCTGTTTCCTCTTCTCCTCATGCCCCCGAGTGATAGCCACACTTACACATACACTTAGACATCTGGCCCCATACAGGGTTATTGTAAACAGCATCAGAATTAACTTGCGCGCATGCACACACACACACACACACGCAGACACACACACATGCATTCATGCATGGTTCAACAGGTATTCCTGCTACTAATGTTTCCATCGGCCAGTAAAAACTTCCAGCTGCCATCGACTCTGTAGACAGACAAAGACAGATGAAGTGGAGTGGTGGCAGCAGATGATGAGAAAACCAAATGAAATATGATGTAAAGATAGAAATGGAGAAAGAATGAGACATAAAAATAGAGAGGCTGACAGAGAACAAGAGAGACAGACAGAGAGGCAGAAGGTGAAGGAGAAAAAAGAAGAAGGGAGAAGAAGGAGGGGGAGACAATCTTTGCATCTCAGAGCTGACAAACTCTTTCCACTCCTGTGGATGCTGTGCAGAGTGCACTAGTGTGCGTGTGTGCGTGTGTGTGTGTGTGTGTGTGTGTGTGCCGGCTTGCGGGCGTGTGTGTGTGTCTGAAGCCATAGGCAAGATGGGGGGACAGAATGGTGCCGTATGGTTTTCATAACTCTCTGAGGGTGTTCAATTCAGACACACACACACACCACACCGACCCCCCCCCCCCCCCAACCCGTCAACCCCTCTAGCCCTCTCTAACACACACACACACACTTTACCACCAGCCCCCTCTTCCAAAAACACACAATTCTTTTTCCTCTACGTAGCCCCCCCCCTTCCACCCTCCCCCATCTTTCTCTCTTTCTGAGGTTCAGTCAGAAAACCAACTTTGCAGAGGCAAGAAAAGCCCCGGCAGGATCAGACACAGGAGAGGAATGGTCACTGAAACTCATCAGTTTCATTCAGGACTCTAATTAGAACCTTTTGGACACAACTGGGGAGATTTGTCCATTCAACAATTTGAACTCGGAACTCGACTGATACTTCACTGGACTTTATTTTGACCATATTGGGCTG
Organism: Pleuronectes platessa; assembly: GCF_947347685.1. Classification (NCBI taxonomy): domain Eukaryota; kingdom Metazoa; phylum Chordata; class Actinopteri; order Pleuronectiformes; family Pleuronectidae; genus Pleuronectes; species Pleuronectes platessa. The sequence goes on along the minus strand of NC_070640.1, from coordinate 8,838,334 downwards.
TATTGGACTTACAAGCTTGTGCCATCGTTCTGTGTTGGTATTTGTTTTGAAATCAATCTCACTGTGGCTGCAGAGCTGACGAATGGAGTCTGACTGATTCTGCACCGTAGGACGGTTTGCCGAAAGGTTTGAGTAATCAGGCATCAATTTTTGAATAATCTGTCTCAGATTACAATTAGATTACCAGATTATTTATTTAAACAAACAAACAGGGTAGAAAAGTCAACATTGGCAAGTTGACATTAGTTTAAGTGAAGCGGTTGAATTTTTGTCCGATTTATTTGGACAGGCGGCCAGAAAAGATAGTCACCTTCATTTGTTAGGTTATTTATTTTTGACAGTAAGGCTGCGGCACTCCTTTGAATGTTGGTCTAGTTAAAAACTCATGTCTCCGTGGAGGATGCAAAAGACCAGGAGCAGTAGCAGCTGCAGCAGCAGCAGCATGAGTCTCCTGTGTATTCTGCTGCTGACCATCTATCTGGCTCCTGGAAGCCACGGCCAGAGGCTGAGGGAGACGGAGGGGGATCAGCAAGCAGCCAGGGCTCAGCTGGCAGAGGAAGACGCAGTCTGCCACCAGGAGGGATGCTATGCTGTCTTCCTCCAGAAGAGGGCCTTCAGGGAGGCTGGGAGGAGCTGCCGGGAGCGAGGTGGGACCCTGGCGACCATGCATACCCGTGAGGCAGCGGGTGTGGTCCATGATCTGCTGTCGGCTTTGGAGTCCCAGGGGACCAGGTCAAGGCTTCGTCTCTGGATCGGGCTGCACAGACCTCCACGCCAGTGTTCAACCACTCGACCACTCAGAGGATTCGTCTGGGTCACAGGCAAAGTCCCACTTTCTTGACATTTGACCCCTCACTGTGATATTGACCGTCATCACCATATATCTGACATCTTATTGGGTTTTTAAAAGTGAGAACAGAGAGAGAAGAATTCAGTTTCTCAAGTTTCTGACAGTGATCTAATGGAAAATCTCAGTGTAACTGAAGCTGAATCTGGTCAGAAACTCACCACTTAGTTAATTACCATCTTGACGAAATTGTTTCTGACAGTGTTTCCAGACAAAATGTCACCTCTCTAAACTCTTTGTCAGACTTTGGTGGAGGGGCCGGCCTCCACAGCTCCATACTGGATGGTTATTACATTAACTACTTTTGTTTCACCGAGACAGAGCTGGCGCGACAGGGGAGGGGCTAACCCCCCCTTGACCTCACTATTACCTCTCAACCTGATTTAGTCATCACACAAACTTCTCCCACTAAAAACCAGATGGGTATTTTATCACTCAATGTGTCTTCAGTCAGAGCAGACACAAAATTTGGCTGGATTGGTTTACCCAAATTATTAAAACTAGCAACTAGTCATAGTCACAGATAGTTTTTGTGTTATTCGATTTCATCTTTACCGTTAAGAATAGAGAATAGTGAGAAAAATTCAATTTGGCAAAGTAAAGTTTTTCTGGGGCAGCATGCCCAAACTCAAACCCAAATATTAATATTGATTGCTATACAATATGATAAAATACACAATGCGTCATGAAGCTTTAGTGTTTTATATAGACGCTAGCATCACTTTAGGAAGGAATAGGTTCTCAAATATATATTACTGCCTGCTTGTTAGCACAATACAAAAAAACATACTCATTTTGGTTGCGGGATTCATATTCGGACTGCAATGAGCTACAAATGCTCTATTCTACACATGCCAACTTCCATTGTGATAATCTTGAGGATTAACACTTTAAATGGCTCACATAGATAACATTTATATATATATATTTTTACATCACATAAAAAAACATTTGAGATGGTTTGAAAGTAAAATAAGAGGATTAAAAATAAGGCTCTTTTACTTTTACTAACCTGGTCTTTGTCTTTATTTTCCAATAGGAGACCAGGATGGCCAGTTCACCAACTGGCTCCGTGAAGACACCCCCGGGACGTGTGCCGCCCCTCGCTGTGTGGCCATGACTGTCCACACTGCAGAGGGTGGACGTGACAGCAGCGACAACTTCCAGTGGCTCGATGGCTCCTGCGCGCTGCCGCTGGATGGATACGTTTGCCAGTACAACTACAGAGGAATGTGTCCACCGCTGGAAGACGAGGGAAACGGTCCAGCTGTCTACACCACCCCGTTTCACCTTGTCAGCACCCTGCTGACTCATGTGCCCTATGGGTCTGTAGCTGCTCTGCCGTGTCCTGCAGACAGTTCGGAACCGGATGCTCCTGCTGAGCAAACCATACTGTGTATGGAGAGGGATGACAAGACAGTGGGCTGGTCCAGGGATGCCCCGCTCTGCTCTCTCAGTGCAGCTCCAAAGAACCTGGACTGGTGTAGCGGGGATCATGGATGTGACCATTTCTGCCAAAACACAGATAACGACTACTACTGCTACTGCTCTGAGGGCTTTACAATAGATGAGGACGGGTACACCTGTAAGCCCGACCCTCTCAGCCCAACCGATCCCCCTGAGCTGTCCTCCGACTCCGCCGGTCCCACCGACCAAACCCAAATGAACGAAGCCTGCTTGAAGATGGGGTGCGAGTACAACTGTGTGGAGACACAGCGGGGCATCCGCTGCACGTGCCCCCCGGGTTACCAAATGGCCCCAGACGGCCGCAAATGTTCTGATGTGGACGAATGCCGGCAGCAGCCATGCCCGCAACAATGTATCAACATCCCAGGCACCTTCCACTGCACCTGCCACTCTGGCTACCAGCAGGACGATGAGGGTGAGTGCGTGGACGTCGACGAGTGCCTCGATGAGGGCAGCTGTGAAGACACTTGTGAGAACACTGTGGGTTCCTTCACATGCCTTTGTAACCCTGGGTATGAAATGGTCAGTGGAGGAGAGTGTGTAGATGTGGACGAGTGTGTGGGGGAGTCGCCCTGCCAGCAACAGTGTCTGAATTATATGGGAGGGTACCAGTGTTACTGTGACAACGGCTATGACATGCAGACAGATGGACTTACTTGCCTGCCTTCACCAGATGATGAAGAATATTCCACTCTGACCCCTGACCCGAGCGACTCGGCTCACATACCAGATGTGGACCCTGACCATGATGATACATGGTCCATTTCTTTCACCCCGGATCCAAACTTTGAAGCTGAAACTAACTTTGACGGTTTATGGTTTACGGAAGCCCCTGAAGGACCCTCCCCTGACCTGGCTCAAGGGGGAGACAATCACTTGAACCAATGGGATGCCCTGTCACCAAAGCAATATCAGACGGCCCCGTCCCCCACGCAAAAACACAACACGGGCAATGAAATCGATAATGAGGCTAAGACAAGAGGTAGAGAGGCTAATGGTGGGGTGGGAACTGAGACTGAAAACGGGGCCGCCACTGGGAATGGGGACAGATCTAAGATGGACAGTGCAGAGGATATCAGCGGCACGGCGGAGGTGGGAGAAGAATCCGCCACAGGTAAACAGAAACATGACAAGAGCTGGCTGCTGGTTGCCCTGCTGGTGCCTCTGTGTGTGTTCCTTGTAGTGATGCTGGCCTTGGGGATTGTCTACTGCACCAGCTGTGCTGTGGACAAGAGCCTGAGCTTCTCAAACTGCTATCGCTGGGTACTCCCCACACCGCCTCCTGACAGGAGGAATGGCAAAACCCAAGCATGAACCCTTAAATAAGCAAACGAAGAACCACATGCACACACACACACACACACACACACAGATGTGCTGACTGTCCAGATGTCTGTTAACATTTCTCTTATGGTACAGGACTGGTCATCGAAGCTACCATTTGGATATACAGCTGACCGGCTTCGCTCTCATCAAGGAAAACTTAATTCTTTCTGCTGCACACTCTTTGTAAATAATTCACTCTTTCATCATGTTTTTAAAATTCAATAAAACCATGAAACTGGAGAAACACTGTGTGGTTTGTAAGCCTATCTAGCTTGTGAAAGAAAGCCCTTTTGGAAATCAAGGGGAAAGTGTTTGGAAAGAATGTGTGGTTATGGCTTTATGGCTCCGTGTGTGCAAAGAAAACTAAGAATTTTCCTAATTTTCCTTTTAGAAGGAACAAAAAATGGGGGAAAGGGAAGAGGGACAAATGCCCTTCAGTTTCCTTCAATGTGAATACTCGCCTCTATGGTGGCTGATGTTCTAGGCTGTAGTGATTAGTAAATGTCGAACACTTACTAAAACATAAAAAAACAACTACAAAAAAAAACACAAGAACTGTGAGATCTAACGATACTCACAAGTTCTTGGTAACTAGTAGGAGGATAACCGGGGATAATTAAGCTAAAAATAGGTTGTTAATGATTACATTTCAAGTCAAATTTGAATGCCGGGCCATACAGGCACTTGGATCACACCACAGGTATGGAGGCTTTTTCTGTTGTTGTTTTTTTTTATGGTTGAAGAAGTGATCTCCATTTTAATGTATCGGATTTTGCTGCAACTCTGTTTACCCCTGAAACGACCAAACAAGTGTTGTGGACTCAAACACTTCACCCACTCCTCCATCACCATAGAGGTGAGCAGATGACGAGTGAATGTTCATTTTTGGGTGAACTATCCTTTTAAGCCTCAACCAGGAGGTGACGACATTTTTTCCCCACCCGAGGTGAGCGTTGACCAGCCCCTACCCTGCCTCTGATTAGCTCACCTTGTGTGCCTGACGTTCATCATAACCAATCACAGGTCTTCAAGCCGAAACCAGAGACCAACCAACGAAGGCAGTGAGTACTAGCCAATTAGTAGCAAAGGTGAAGAGGATGGTCTTCCCTCATCTCGGGTAGACAGAAAAAAGGACGTAGGAAGAAGTAGATCCAGCAGGTGGCGGTATTGGGCCTTGACGTCGGTTTGCATCCGACAATAAGAAGAAGAAGAGACTTGAGACCACAGGAAGATAAAAAGTGACCTTTCCAGACGAGCGCGTTTGTGGCTCAGATGCTAACGTGTCTCGTTTAGAGGTAAAAAGATGTTAAAACTGCTCCAAAGATGGAAAAAGCATTCGACGAGGATGGGATTCGAACCCACGCGTGCAGAGCACAATGGATTAGCAGTCCATCGCCTTAACCACTCGGCCACCTCGTCGCGTGTCCGTATATGGATAAATCTGCGGTATTTATTCATGTCAAAATGAACATTTTCAATTGTGGTTGATATCGCATCAGGAGTTGTTATGGGATCCGTAGCATCTACTTTAGAGCTCGTGTGTTTGACTTTGACCGTCGATACATTGCTGCGACGATATTCGAGCAGTCCGGCGACGCTACTGGTTCAAACCGCTGTCAATCACAGAATCCGAGCTGTGATTGGTTGAGGGGCGGCGTCGCTTTTTGAATAGATGCAGGAAGTGTGCAGCGTGAGACTGCAATTTGACTTTAGCTCTTCCAGGAAAATCACGGTAACAAGCTGTTGAGTTTATTTACACATTTACACCTGTTTAAACGTCCTGAATAGCAGCCGCTCGTGTACAGGAAGGGGTGAATTTGTATTTTGTGCCCTTTGTTGTTCTCATAGAAGTCGTGGTTGGTGCGTTTAAACGCTACAAACACAGCAGCCGGCTTAGCATGTACGCTAGCAGCTAACGGTAACACTGAGCTGAGCAGTAGCCTGGAGTCCGAACACTGTGTATTTAAATGTGAGGTTTTATTGTTGTCCCGCTGTTTGTAGACTCTTGGTTCTGAACACGTTGCTCTCGGTCTGCAGCGCGTTCTCTCAAACTTTTTCTTATTTTTGGTGGTTTTAATGAAAAGTGTGAAAGAAACCTGGCCCTCGGTGATTTACTACTCTCGAGGTTCAGTTACGTTTATGTATATTGGACACGTCTGTTGGCAGGTGTTTCGCTTTGTGTCTGAGTCCCAACAGCTTTACGTGTTAACTTACCTCTTCATGCTGTAACGGTATCCTGACAGTGTCAACACGTCAGTTCATCCTCTGTCTCCTCAGAGCTGTCAAGAACCATGAGAAAACCCCATCTATAACAAAACTCATCAGAATCCCATAGTCAATCAGTATCAGTGATTGAAATATCATTGTTGTAAGATTAGTCAGTGGACAGTAACTTATTTGTCAGCTAATGTAAATTGATGATATTAATTAGTACTTATTCTTGTATCTAACCAATTTTCAATGGGTATGTATGGGGGTATGTAAAATAACAGCTCACTCTATAATACAGTAAAGTTCAACAGCATCTAAAACAAGTCAACACCTATTAAAACTGTTTCCAGGAAACAGGACTACTTCATTTTTCATGAAGGGAGGGACTTTTGTACGACTGCATTACTAAAGGTACCTTTACTTATTAAACTGGCAACTGCTGAGTCCACTAAAGAGGGATTAATATAATGATTGATAAAGGGAATGCATGTTTGTACAATAATCAGGCTGCTGAACCTGCTGCAGAGAGGCGGAGCTCATGGTGTCAAACAAACGACAGCCAGTTTTTTCCTTTTTCTCATATTCTACTAAACATATACTTCCTTTCTCCTTTTCCCCCCTCAATCTTAATTCAGTTCCTTTTCATCATCGGTGAACCTCTGTCTGAAGATGGTGGACTCTCAGTACTACCTCCCGAATGACATCGGCATCTCGGCCCTTGACTGTGGGGAGGCCTTCCGCTTGCTTTCACCCCAGGAGAAGATGTACTCCCACTACCTGTCGCGTTCCGCCTGGTACGTTACTAATCCGTATATGTTGCAAGTTGAAGTTACGAGTATCGAAATATAGAATCAATAGGTTTTAATGGAATCAGTACAGCGAAAAGCCATATCTCACCTGATCAGAACAAATGTCACCTTTCTTAGGTATGGTGGTCTTGCAGTGCTGCTGCAGACGTCCCCTGAATCGGCAGACATCTTTGTCCTGCTGCAGAAAATCTTCAGGAAGCAGACACCTTCACAGCTGGCACAGGTCGTCACAGCAGCTGGACTCAGCTCTGAGGAGTACCAGGTACACCGTATAGTAACCTCTGGCTGTTTCTCCTCCTGTCTTGCCTCACGCTTTCATCCACAACCAAATACAGACTCATGGAAAGTTTTTGCCACATACTTAAAATACCTTTTTCTTGTTTTTCACATGTAGGCCTTCTTGGTGTATGCGGCAGGTCTGTATGCCAACATGGGAAACTACAAGTCTTTTGGTGACACAAAGTTCATACCAAATCTGCCTAAGGTAAGAAGACCTGCTGTGTCATGTTTAGATCCATAATTCCCTTTACTGCTGCTGCAAATTATTGTGAAGCCGTCTTCATATGTGGTATGTTCACCCAGGACAAGCTGAAAGCTCTGGTGAAGGCCAGCCAGGCATTTCAGGAGCAGCCCACTGAGATGGAGGCGTTGTGGAACAGCTGCTCTTGTCTTCTCTACTCTCTGGAAGACAGACAGAAACAGCTGGGGCTGGGCGACAAGGTGGGTTCCATCATTCATGCCTGTTTAACAAAAAATCGAATGTTTGCAAGACTTGACATATTTGATTAGTTAAATTCTGCACACTGCTGTAGGGCTGGCATTAGTGGCATTTTGTCTCTGTGGCAGGTATTCCCTGTTTAATTTATTAAATGTTACCTGTGTCAGACTTTGAAAGATTTCAAGTCATAAGTCCAACTGTTGACAGGCTGGTGTTTTCAGATTGGCTGCCGACCACACCATTGCTATACCTCAAATTTCCAGAAAAAGTGACTTGCCTCTCTGTTCCAATGAGAAATTATATGGCTCATTTACCCTTTTTATTCTCTTTAGGGAATCACCACTTACTTCTCAGGAAACTGCTGCTTGGAGGATGCTGAGCTGGCTCAGAGGTTCCTTGACTCAAAGGTAAACTGAATTCACCCCCACATCAAATACTCTTTACTGCCACGATTCCTGTCCATTTCTCCTGTAACATGTCACCTTTCCTCTCATGTTTTAGATTTTGACTGAAGCCTGACTTATAAAACACCTTTTGTCTCTCTTGCATTTTGATGGCTCGTCCTGTCCTTCTGTTTTCCTGCTCTTTTGTGTATATTTCAGTCTAATTTGACTTGTGCTGTGTTTACTCTAGAAACTTTCGGCATACAACACACGTCTTTTCAAGAGGGACAATGGAGGGAAAGCCTGCTATGAGGTGCGCTTGGCCTCAGCTGTGCAGAAAGGTAAGAATTGCAGAGACGTTAACTGAGTTTCACAGGAGAATCTAAATATTTATAACTATTAGGTACTATCACTAACCATGTTTATGTGTATATGTGAACTTGTATCACATAAGGTTAGTCCACATGTTGTGTCAAAGACATTCTACCCTGTGATCTCAAATACACAACTATTACTGACAATTGAATTTGGAGAAAGTGGACAATGCTTTACAGTCTGAATCTTCTCTGCTGCTTCAGATTGTGCTGTGGACGGTGAAGGCGAGTCGTGCTGCGGCAGCTTCAGCTTTGAAGACAAAGAGTTCACTGTGAAGAGAGGAGACTACGCTCCTCTCATGGAGAAAGTCAGCTATTACCTCCAACAAGCACAGGTGAGAGATCAGGAAACAAATGGTGTGTGTAGTCCATGTTTAGTCTGTGCTCCCAAAAATTCACCAGAATATGAAGTTGATTTAACAATATAATTGTATCCAAGTTTCCTAGAAACAGTTCCCTCTGCCACCTTTCCACTATAAAATAATTTTTCTGTTTCCAAATTTTCCGACACAGGGCTACGCTGCCAATGAGAACCAGAGAAAGATGCTGGAAGAGTACGAACGCAGCTTCACCCTTGGCTCAGTTGAAGCCCACAAAGAAGGCTCCCGCTATTGGATCAAAGACAAAGGACCAATTGTTGAGAGGTAAGTCCACTGAGCCAAAGTAACATCTACTGAACATGTGAAGTGAAAGTGGCTCCATTCTTTAGTGCCTGCTTAATTACAAAAGGGATCTTGGAAATTAAACCACAGAACTCATAATTTGAAGGAACCATTGATGTCTTTACATGTGATATATTTATGAAATATGGAGTTAATGCAGAAAACAAGCCGTTGTGTTTACAAATGTTGTGTATAACTGAAACCAAAGTGTGCAGCTGGAAGATCTGTGGACTTTGCTATTTAATTATATGATGCAAGAGGACTCTTTATTTAAACTAGTAGTTCATTGCCGGTTTCTAAACATGCATGTTTGGACTGGGCTGTTTGTCTCGCCTGTGGTTATCATGGCTGCAGTTTTCTTTCTTTTTAAAACCGTAAAAGTGACTGAAGCCCGGCTGCACAAAGAGCTGTTCGCCTGTTTATTCAAAGTTCAATAAAGCTCAACTCAGCGCACAGAACTTGAACTGGAGAATCAGTTGTCATTGCTGTTGTCGTGATCAACAACTGCACTTGGGTTGATGAGTCCCAGCAGCTGCTGCCACGGAGTACTGGTTGCCTGTTTATTCAAAAAATATCACTGTCCAAATGTATTAAACAAATCACCAGGTGCATGTGAAAGCAGTGATGCAACAAACCAGTAAACTAGAAAAAAGCTAAATATAGACATTCAAATATATAAACATAAGACGGTGAGGAATTATGGCCTTATCAAACTTTCACTTCCTTGTAGACCAAACCTTATTTTTTTATATTTCTTGGTTGTTGACCTTTGAATCTGCTGTTAAATCAAACTCTATTGTGTAAATCACCTGATCCTTTCTCCCTCAGCCCTTTATTCTGTATGACAACACCTTCTCTTCTTCTCTCAGTTACATAGGTTTCATAGAGAGCTACAGAGACCCGTTTGGCTCCAGAGGAGAGTTTGAAGGTAACTCTACACTGACTGAGGATAGTGAGACTCTGGACCTCTCAAGGTTTTATGGCTGTGATACAAAGTTAAAGACAATAGGGGAAATATTAACTTTGTCACTTAGCAACTCAAACAATTACTTAACCACATATACAAAAATGGCCACTAATTTAAATTCATATTAAATCGTCATCACAATTTAGTGTTCAAAAAGAAAAGAAGTCTGAATGCTTAGTTTTGTGATTTTTAGTTTCTGATTCGTTGTTAGGGTTGTGGGTTATTTATTCTTCTTAATTCCGGTCTTGTGGTTTCACCTCCAGGTTTTGTTGCTGTGGTGAACAAGGCGATGAGCGAGCGCTTTTCGAAGCTGGTGAGCTCCGCGGAGGTCTTGCTCCCTGAGCTGCCTTGGCCCCGGGAGTTTGAGAAGGACACTTTCCTGAAACCCGACTTCACCTCCCTGGATGTTCTCACCTTCGCTGGCAGTGGAATACCAGCTGGCATCAACATCCCCAACTGTACGTGCACTGAGATGTCAGACGCTGTTGAAGAGCTTCACATTTACCCATTTCAAATGGCTTTAAGTTGTGAAAACACAGTGCAGTACTACACTGACATGGTGTTTGTGTGTGTCTTTGTACAGACGACGACATCAGACAGTCAGAGGGCTTTAAAAACGTGTCGCTCGGCAACGTGCTGGCTGTGGCCTACGCTACCCAGAAAGAAAAACTCACCTTCCTGCAAGAGGAGGACAAGGTAACACACCAGCCTTTTTCTTACACATCTGCTCTTGTCTGTCACACACTCCAATCCTTTGTGTTTGTGTGTTGCTGCTCTAGGATCTGTTTATCAAGTGGAAGGGCCCATCGTTCGAGGTGCAGGTTGGACTTCATGAGCTGTTGGGCCATGGAAGCGGCAAACTGTTTGTCAAGGTTAGTCAAACATATGGTTTTATATACTGTAAATGGAGTTGTGATACGTTACATGGGAATATTGTGATTCTAATTTATTGTGTAAGTGTTCTCTGTGGCTGTATGTTGTGTAGTTGATATTGTCTCCTGATGGAAAACAGTTCACTGACTGTGGTTGCGTGTCCATTAAAGTGAAGTGATGTCAGCACCATAGAATTAGGCTGCACCATTTGTGGTCACATGAATGTTAAATACCACATACACAAGCAATTAGCTGAAAACAACAACCACAATGTTACGTTTGAAAATGTCTGTTCCCCTTTACTTTCCATGCTATGTTAAGGAAAGAAATCTAAACAGTATATAGCCAGCAACATTTAAATGCAGTCCATATACCACTAACTGGAACTTGGACGATTAGAGTTGTATAATCTAAATCGGGATTGGTGTGTTTTTATTTACAAGGATGACGAAGGCAAGTTTAACTTCGACGAAAACAAGGTGATCAACCCAGAAACTGGAGAACCGGTGAGTTTTCCTTTTTTGTTTGTACATTTACCTGCTCACTGCACAGACAACAGTGTTTCACTTTGCATCCAGCTGGTGAACAAGTGACTGATAAGTGAGAGTCTGTCTTTCAGGTGTCCAGTTGGTATCAAGGCAGCGAGACGTGGGACAGTAAATTTTCCACCATCGCCTCCTCTTATGAAGAATGCCGCGCCGAGTGTGTCGGACTCTACCTGTGTCTCATCAAGAAAGTACTCAGGTATGTGTTTAATGGGTTATAAACCCTCCTCAACCTGTATCTCTGTACATTTTAAATTTAGAAGTAACAGAGAGAAGCGTGCACAATGGATGCTGACAGGGGCGGCAGAAGAGCAACACCTCTTTCATCTCTCAGGAACAGAATGAGGACGAAGAGGAGTTTTTTTTTTTTTTTTATCCAAGGCATCGTCAACCTTTACGTTTGAGCCTCTGCCAGCAGACAGAGTTGTTGATACTGAAGCTGTTTTGCTCAGTGACATTCAGTTAATCACATCTGGGAAATGAGTGCTGCATTGAATATGTGGCTTTTTAGATGTGACTGTTATTTATGATGTGAGCCTTTGGCCGCATTACCTCAAAATGAATGACGTATGTCGCCGTGATTCGCTATTGGCTGTGATTTATGTTGCAAGGCGAGCCAATAGAAAAATGAAAATGTAGACTAGAAAATGTTTTTTACACATCAAAGACATACAAAAAATGTTTGTTTGTGTGTGTTCCAGTATCTTTGGCCACGAAGGCGAGGACGCCGAGGACGTTGTGTATATCAACTGGCTCAGTATGGTCAGAGCTGGACTCTTGGGCTTGGAGTTCTACACAGCTGAGAGCAAGAGCTGGAGACAGGTAATCTCCATTTTCTTGGAATCGGCCTGTATTACACTAATGGAGCCACTCCAAACTATTTGTTCATCAAAATTACATATTTAAATGTTTTTTCTATAAAGAATTCCTCTTAAATAGTTTAGATATACTTCCTCCTTCTCCTTTTTGGAACTGGGATCAACAAATTAGTGATCACCTGCACTTAAGGAAACTTACAGCTACTGAGCTCCACCAACAAGTTGACAGGATTGGTTTCTTAGGTTTGTGACATCACAAAGCCTGGTTGTCGAATCCAATTTTTCAGACTGGCATTTGTGTACTCAGTCACGGCACTGACTGCTTATTTTACTCGTATATAGATCTGTCTATGTTTTTTATCATATAAAAGCCAAACAGGTTTAAAAAAGCGATTCTCTTTAGTATTAATTTGAGAGTAAAAAGTACTTGGATGATGGTGAGAAATAAGACATTTATAAAGTAACTTTCTGACAGAAAAGTGTACAATTTACTAAGAACCTCCAGTGATCACATGTTTGATGCAGAACAGTTTGGTACTTTGACTCTACATCTGCTATTTTGTAATGTCATTAGTTTATTCAGTGGTGGTTGTTTGAAAAGGTTTAGTGTGAAATCTTTAAATCTCATGGTAAAGGAACAATAAAATATTTATAATGTTGTATCAGTCACAGAGTTTATACTTGGATAATTGGCCTGTAGAAACAGGCCTTGGCTCACGACCTACAAAATGACTCATTCAGTTATGTAGAATATCAGAGACGCATAGTGTCGGGTGATCAGTGTTTACAACAGACGTCCATGCAGGGACCGTCTGTTTCCCACAGCCCGACTGGCTCAGTCTCATGTGTCTGTGTTGCTTTATAATTCAGCTTATAGTATGTCTGCCTCAGTATAAACATGAGTGTCAGATTGTGTACACATTGTATGTCACACGTGTGCGTTTTGTGCGTCTGTCTCAGGCTCACATGCAGGCTCGTTTCGTGATCCTGTGTGTCCTGCTGGAGGCCGGGGAGGGCCTGGTGGGCCTGGAGGAAGTGACCGGGGCGGACGGCAAGCCCGACGCTCGAATCACACTGGACCGAAGCAAGATCCACACTGTGGGCAAGAACGCCATCCACAGGTTCCTCTGTAAACTGCAGGTAAATCTTTACTTCAATGGTTCGGACAGTGGAGAAACAAATGTGTTGGCTTTTAAGTAATATTGTGGAAATAAACAGAAACTTATTGCACTAATACACCACTGAGAATTCCCTTATATCAAAGTTAGAGCAGAATCTATAAGGTCATTAGTTAACCCACATAGAATTGGTCTGTTTTTTTGATATTCGACTGATCATATTAGTGATTGATTTCTCAGGCTTTAATAATAATAGACTCAACATATTAGACTCTCAGCTAATGCTTTGGGAAACATTGGTGGATGTATTTTTTTATTTTATGTTGTTTTTATAAACTAAACATAATTTTGGTTTAATCAAGACAATCAGCAAATGAATCAATAAATCAATCAACAAAAACAAAGAAAATTAACTTTTCAGGCTGTTGTATCTACTTGAATAGATTTTGTGTGATTTCTAATTAATGCAATGAGGCACATTAATGAAACTGGGTTCACTAACCTACTAATGTTACTCATCCAACATCAAGTCAAATTCTTAATAGGTGAGATTTGTGGATCTAATGGACTTGTTACCATAGATCACTATCGAACTGGTCAAACACTGGTTCGTTAAATATCTCTCGATTGTATCAAACTGTTGTTTTCGACCAACCTCTTTTGTTTACATGATTTCACCCGTTTGCAGGTCTTAAAGTCGACAGCTGATGTGGACGGAGGCCGGGCTCTGTACGCCTTCTACTCCACTGTCAGCGACACCGGCGCCCACAACTTCTTGCGTCTTCGGGAGACAGTGCTGCTGAGGAAGGAAGCTCGAAAGATGTTTGTCCAGGCCAACACCAAAGTCAACGGTGTGTACTTTTGACCTGTTGTTTTGGGGATTATCTCACATTCGTTAGTAGATGGATAGTTACTAAGAGTTTGTCCGACTGTGTGGTTTCCAGGGGACAGTGTTGAGCTGGTGGAATATGAAGGCAGCGCGGAAGGATTGATCTGCTCCTTCACTGAGCGCTTCCAGGACGATGCAGAGAAGCTGGAGGCCGACCTTCTGGAGATGAGCAAAAAAGACTCCCCCTGCTGGTGTTGATGGACACCTTATCCATAGGCTTAAAAAATTCCAGCTAAATAAAAAAATAATTTTTTGCCAAATGTGATGAGAGGTGACACTTTTTAACTTAAAGAGGACACTTCTATAGAGGGACTAAATTACCACAAACAATGCCATAACACACGCTGCCTGACGGTTCAAATCTGGGTATAACTTTCTATTTAAATCACGTTGGTCACAAATTGGCTTCACAAATATTCCCAAAATAATAAGGAGAAATATTTGTCTCTACTTTTGGCTTAAAAGGATCTTTACAACTAGTCCTCCCAATTAAATGTTTGTCAAGCATCGGTGTTCATCATTATCTGAAAGCTTAAGATGATAATATGGTAACACAGAAACACTTAATGTTTTTGCCAGGTTTGGTATAAGAATTAAAAGATGAATTGACTGTTCAAAATATTGTTGTATTTGGAAGGCCTAAAAAAGTGTACTGAAGAAATGTAGTGTTGATCTACACAATAAAAATTGTTTGATAAGATCTTAGTGGATTTTTCTTTCTACCAGAACCATAAAATAAATGTTCAAATTATTTGTTATAATTAGATGAAATGTAATAATGACAATTGACTGAAAGATGAACAATTTCTTTCAAAAGGAATCTGAATAATATGTCAGAAACAAACCACTTGCGCTGCAGCAAGAAACTCTCAAAGTCATTCTGATATTTAATGCTGAACAGCAGTGATTTTTCAAGAAAGTTTCAAATCTGCAATTTAGATCTCAGGAGATACGGAAATCCTGTCGGGTACAAAATCTGTCATATTTTATTGTATGCTCGGAAAACAGAGGTTGATAGAAACTGTACAAAATTTCTATTAACACGTCTTTATAAATCAAAAAACATTCGGTATGTGCGTGATAAACTTCTACGCTCCTTGAATGATGTCAACATATCTGCGCTAATTGTACACGTTACTTTATTATATCACATAATATAATAATTAATAGTCTTGTATTTCTGCTAGAGATTCACACTGTCATGCAGTGAACAAGTTGGAGTCTCTGCTGCCCCCTCGAGACTGCTAAAGGAACTGCAGCTGTCCGTGTCATTAAGAAAAGCAGCATTCATCTGTAAAACCAAACCCTCCTCTTCCTCATTCGTTTCATCTTCTTCCTCCTTATTTCCATCAGTGGCTGCCCCTTTCTCCCCAGCGTCTGGCTCTGATCTTTGCTGATCGGGTCTTAAAGCGGTGGCCGAGGGTATGTGATACACCTGCTCGGCCAGCTGAGAGAAGGGTGAGGCAGTGAAGGGAGACAGGGGGAAGGCGGTCTTTGGAGAAAGTGATGGGGACTGATAAGGTGAAAGGGAAGGTGAGGCACAGGGGGAGTCGTATGGAGAGAGACCAAAGGGGGCCTTGGGAGACATGCTTGGGGATTGATAAGGGGAGAGAGAGGGAGAAATACCGGGGGAGCTGCGAGGAGTGTGGGACAATGATAATTTCGGGAAAAGAGGAGGTGCCATGTAAGGGGAGAGTGAGGGAGGTTGGGAGAAGCTGATAATTGGAGAGGGCTGCATGTAGTCTGAGTCCTCTTGGAGATGGTCTATCACCGTTGGGAGCTGGGCAGCCTCTGCTCCCTCGAATCGAGCTTTAGTTTGACCCGGCTCCTGCTCCTCAGGCTGGGAGAGAGGAGATGCAGACGGAAGCTGTGTTTGCGCTCCAGTGGGACCTTCCTGTGTTTGTGTCAGAGTCTCTGAGGTGTCCTGAGCTGTGGGATCCCCCTGGGTGGTGGCTTGACTTAGGTTCCCACCTTGAGAAAGACTTCCACTGAGCTGGGCGCCTCCATCAACCTGTTTCTTTTTCTGTGCTTTACACCTCCCCTTAGTTTTGGGCATGAGAGGCGGTGGAGGTGGTGGAGCGAGCGGCGGTGGCAGCATGGTGGATGTCTCTGTGGAAATTCGAATTTTGAGGCTGCGTTTGAGAAGTTGCCGTCGGGACAAAACGTTCTGATACTGCAGGAAAAGCGGATTGATGAAGCAGAGAGCGCCCAAGCCGGTTCCATAGTCCAACTCCCCGGGGCTGCGCGTCGTGATTGGACAAAACTCATGGAACAGTGTGGGGTTGGAAGCTGATTGACTGGTGGCTGCGTCCTGTTCAGGTGCTGTCTTGGGCTGGTGGTCTGAGTCGGGCTGAGAAGTACCTTCAGATCTGGTCTGTGGAGGAGCAGCAGGTGGGGCTGGCGTTACAGAGTCTGGCTTCTTCTCCTTGTCCTTCTGAGGCTTGGGGGCGTCCCGCGGCCCTCGGACGTTCAGCTGTGAACTCCAAAACTCTAGAAAACAATACAGATGTTTTTGTCATTGTGGTGAACTGTTATTTTTTGCTCAATCGGTAAATATTGAGTGATCTTAATCTGGATAATTGGACAAACTTTATAGAACAATAATTAATGTGAAGTCTGTAACTTTATGTTTGTGAGCACCTTGTGTAAATAAACCCATTGAGGCTTAGGTTCTTGTTAGAAAAATCATCTGTAAGGAAACGAGGATTTGTGTTCACCAACCTATTCCCATATGTGAGATGGACTCCAGCTCTTTGTGTGATGTCGCCTTTGCGATGGCTTCAGGAAGCTCCAGAGGGAAAGGTAATACATCTCTGAAACACACAATATCAGTTCCTGTTGATCAATGAATATGAACAAGCGATTGGAAATAGATGTCAAATTGATGGTGACTCAATAGAAGTGGAAGGAATGTTGTTATACAAGTAAGATAAAGTCTTACCTGCTGACACAGTAGAAAGAAATGAGTCTCGGCAGATCTGGAAAACTGATGGCCGAAGTCTCCAGACACAGAGCTGGGGTGATGAGATGGGATTGATGTGGTTAAACTGCCTCTATGGTTATTTGACTATTTACTGGGATAATGTGGTTATTTGTGTTGTGATTAAACTGCTGTAAACAGGGAGACAGTGGCAATTTCCTTCTTTCTGAGATCTACACGTTAGATGTGTGGATCATGCCAGTCTGGCTAAGTCTAATATAACAGCACACGGACTGAATAACCAACCATTTTAAAAGTATATAATACATACAAATATTTTGAATTGGCACCCCTTGGATGTGTTTCAATTCTGATCATTTATTGTCAATATGAAGTTTCAGCCACCTCTTATTGTATGTAAACCACTGATATGTAATCAGTTCATCTTTAGGTCAGAGTGACACCTAGTCAAAACTCTAGACTTGAAGCAGACTTGCGATATCATGTTTAAGAGGCCGAAAACATGTGTTGAGATTTGACCTTGACTTCCCAAATATAATAAATTAATCCATTACTCTAACTGAAAATTTGCCCCAAAATTGAAGAAATACCCTCAAGGCATTCTAAATAATGCAACAAATGGACAACCAAAAAACCTAACGCCTCATTCCAATGGCTGTTAAAGGGATTTCAAAATAAAAAACAATTTTCCTTGTTTTTAGATTTGTTTCTGTTGAAATCTGTCCAAATTAACCAAATTACAGTAATCTAAACCGTAGCATATACAGCATTTGAAACAAACTAAAACAATGTAATCACATAAGCTTGGCAGGATGTTTACATCAGTCTTCAAGTGTTAATATGACATGAATGTGTAATCAAACTGTGGTGATTATACGTTTCTGATCCAGAGATTTTTTATCTTCTTTGTTTGGGATGAGACACACGTTAAAGCTCATTAGGGTTTAAGAGTGTTGGGCACTTACTGCTCTGTTCCTCCCTGATGCCAAACTGCCGAACGAAGGACGGCACGCTGTCGTCCACCAGCCGCACGCACAAAACGTTTCTCTGAGATGTGCGAGACTTCCGCACCAGGAATGTCTGCGGGACGACACAACTGATTAGCTGGCAAGACAGAGAAACACATTGTCTGTATACACCTCTCATTAAAAAACATGTCCTGAATGTGTCCCCTGGTGATGGGATGTCACTTCCCCACTCTATATGCAAATAATCACATAGGTATGTGAGTTTGTGAAGACCAAAGGATGCTGTTTTTACCCAGTCTGAGTTAACAGATGTTTGTGTCGGTTAGTGAGAGAGAGAGAGAGAGAGAGAAAAAGAGAGCAGAGTCATGGGGGACTGAATGAATGCGCAGTTCTGCTATGGAAAAAGATTTCACCAATTTTAGAAAGGTGTCAATGTTCACATAGTGGCCACAAATAAATCAGCGAATGGGCATTGAGAAGCATAACAAATCATTTGATTTACAAAGAAGCTATAGCAGCTCGGCCCATGTGACCCGGACATGGCCTGATGATTGGATCTCAGGGCAGTTGTTAAAACAAGGTCTAAACAAGGTCACTGTGTGTGTGTGTGTGCTTGCTCTCTTGTGATTTTCTCCATTTAAGTACTAAGCGTGTGTATCTGACCCCTGGAGGCTCTCTCTGCAGTATGTGAAGCGCGGTAGCAGGGTTGATTGACAGCTGAAGCCAGACAGGCACGGTGAGCAGGAGGCGGTCCAGCACGCTGACGCTTCTCAAGGAGCCTTGTCCCCTTTGATGCCCCTGGAACGGCCGCTCTGTTGACTGGGTGGGCTCCGGGAAATCATACAGGGGTTCCTCCTGCTGTGCCATCTACACACAAACACACACACACTGTTATGAATAGTCCTTCAAATGATCATGCACCCCTCAACATGCTGCATGTCTTTCTAACAGGGAGATAGCCGGGCCTGCAGCAGACACACACCTGCGCTGTAAATCTGCCTGGATTGAGACAGCAAGTCCAGACTTGGTAAAGTGCAGCCGCTCAGGCTCAGACAGGGCTTCAAGGCTAAGAGGAAGCATGCAGCACACACCAAACACCACATAAAGCGCTATTACTATTTTTTTTGATTTAATAATAACATGTGAACATATCTAGTGGCTTCCATTCGGTCAAAGCTGTGGTCCACAGGCAAACATCTGCCTGGATCTGCAGCTTGCATTCCTGTGAAACTACATTTCCTCTTCTAACTGTTCACACACTTCTCTTCCTGACAACAACAACACTTTTTAACATCAGCTACAGATTCCCAGTGTATCATAGCCCGGATTGTTGTTTACCTCTTTGGCCTGATCCTTCTCTTAATCCCCTTTATGATGACATACTCCTTTTTATCTCTTCCAGCAGCCAAGTTTACTAGATGGAAAGTCAACTTCTCCTCTAGCTCCCGTGAGTCCACAGGTCTGGAGTCGTCTTGCTTCCTTCTTCTGGCTCCTCCTCCTCCTACTTCTCCTCCTCCTCCTCCTCCTCCCCGCCTGACCTCACCTGTTGAAAACATGCCTGCACCACAGGACTGTACTGACTGTGAGACATGAGTCCGACTGTAACTTGACCAGCAGTCCTTCAGCTGAACAGTTGATGTAATGAGTTGTTAATGAGATAATAAAACAGTAATGTGCAATGTTTGATACAGGACAGATACATGGTGCAACACCTAACATCTAACTTTATATTATAACGCTCTGTGTGTGTATGTGTCTGTTCAAAGAAACAGCATCCTCCAGAGGTGAAACTGTAGTACTGCTTCAAAGTGTTGGCACAGGCCTTGGAGTGGTTAGACTTTTCCGTGAGATAAAAGGGGTTCTGAAGTAAAGTGTTACAGCAATGCGATGGTTGGTAAACAATGTAAATGATTAAAAACCTGCATAATTTAAATAAATAACTCAAACTGGATAACTCTTTAACTTCCCTTGGCAAACAACGGACTAACGATACGTTGCACAATCCAGTCTCGTGTGTGAACTTACAACATATTGCCAAATCCCTCCCCTTGTGCTCACAGTTTTGTTTATTGTTGTTGTTTTTGTTTTCTACTTTTATATTTGTTATATTTATACTTATATAAATACACCAAAGCAAATAATAAAAAATCATCTGATTCTCTCAGTGTGCAAACATTGCTCAAAAGGCTGCTGCACTTTCTTCTAGTGTTGACTCTCACGTGTTGTGTGTTTTTGCACAACATCGATCAGATTACACACACACAAATTTACAGGAAATCACGTACAAATCCCGGCATGTTCAAATACTGCTATACAAACTAAAGCCATGCTGAAGTAAAGTAAATCTTGACTTCAAAACGTTGTTCACGTTGTATATTTAAAAATAAAAGAACTTGACCTGTGTGAGTGGGATGATGATGCGTCGCCTCTGCTCCTCCTCGCCACACCGGAACCGGAAAAGAGGTTTGAAATACAGCTACGGGACCGCGTTGGGTAAGAAGTCGGTACCGTGCTGCCGTATTTAACGTCTTTCTCCGCTTTATTTAGACTCAACCTGAAAGCAGCAGAAGTAGTTTATAGTCTTTAAGGCAGCGCGTGCCATTTATATACATCTAGCTGTAGCAATTACTCCAGTATACAATGATAAAACCCACTACGTTAGCATTAGCTACCTAGCTTATCTACGTCACCGATGCTGCCGTTCCACAAGATGGCCAGTAGTTTCTAAGCTAACTGCTGGTAACGTTACTGGCCTCAAGCCGTCTCATTCAGGAGGTTTTATGTTGGTGTTTGTTTAATATTTAATAACCCAGTAAGTTCCCAAACTGTTTTTAACTTCATGCGATCAGCTTTTCGACCGGGAAAGTAAATTATATTCGCTTAGCTAACACTCGGCTAGCTAGCGGCAGTGCACTTCTTAGAAGGAGGGGAATGTAAACACTCCATTGTATTGATAATAACCTCAGTTTAATACGAACAAGTAGGGTTTAGTCCGATAGTTTTGCTTTAATCTGGATTTCCCATGTGGATTATCGGATTAATTAGCTCTACCCTACGTGGCGAACGTAACCGATGCGTCCTGTTTACTCTCTTGCAGATGTCTGGTTGATTCAGAGATGACCGACCACGTGAAGTTGTTCGTGGGGAACCTTCCTTTAGATGCAACTCACGACGAGCTGACCAAGCTCTTCGCCCCGTACGGAGAGATCAACACCTGCTCCCTGCTCCGACAGTACGCCTTTGTGACTCTGAAGGGAGAAGGCGCCGCGGACAGGTAACTGTGTGATGTGATGAAGGAATCGCTCCCCTCTTGTATTTGTATGACTAAACGAAGTGGGCATATCAAGTTCTATATTCTTTTACAATATCAGGAAGCTTAGTTTCAAATCACTTCATCAGGTTTATCAAACTGTTTATCAAACTGTTACTGGGTTTTCCAGTCCAACCTGTCAGAGCTGGTTAATGTCCACTGTCAAACACAACTTTAACTTAGTTAACTTTGCAAATTTCCCTACTGTGGTACTTAAAGGATTAAATTACCTTAAGATAAGACAAGACAGAGGTTTATTTATTCTAAAGATGAGCAGCAAGATACCCGTTTACCAAGTCTATTATACATACTTAATAATGCAGGATTTTTTTTACAATTCATTATTACCAAATATGTCTGCTGTGTTACTCTGTGCCTTGTGCTGTTCACCTGGTAATAACAGGTAATTCTCGTATCTACAGGGCCATACGGCATCTTGATGGCAAAGAGTACAGGGGCAGACCCCTGGTGGTAGAGGAATCCCGCGCTCGCCCACCCAACTCCACAAAAGTGTTTGTAGGGAACCTCAGTGCAACATGCTCCGCAGACGACTTGCACGGGCTGTTCTCAACATTCGGAAGAGTTTTAGACTGTGATAAAGTCAAAGGTGCGTTGTTAATCAGCTCTTAAATACATTGAAATGAGCCATTTGTTTGAATATAGTGTGAACTAATAGGAATATTGTGTAATTACAACAGTTTTATTTAGAAGTTCCTATGTAAGTGCATTTTTATCTAGACAGTTGGGTTTCAAAGTATTAAAACCATCAATAATTAATAATGGTCGAAAGGTGAGAATGAAAATATATGATGGCCCTCTGAGCTAACACTGATCTCACTGCTCCCTCTCTACTCTACAGCAAGATTATGCTCAAATGTCGGCTATGCCTTTGTGCATATGGAGAGGAAGGAGGAGGCCCTTGTAGCGATCGAGGGACTTAACGGGACCATGTTCAAGGGCCGTCAGCTGGCCGTAGAGCTGTCCAAAGCACAACCTTTGATCAACCAGCTCGCCGGGGGAAATGGAGGCAATCATGCTGGTACTGTATCAGAATTTGGAGATGAAGGATTCACTGAACAATGTTATGTATTTAATTGAATGCTATAAAGAGCTCGCATGTCATGTCTTTCTTCTCCTAGGCGGCAGAGACGGTCTTCTTCCCCGACCTCCTCCATCATTAGAACATCACCAGAGTCAAGCAGCTGTGCTAGCAGCAGCTGCAGCGGCCGCTGCAGGACTACCCATACAAGTAAGCTAATGCTACATCCACACCAATACCTTTTAGGTTTGAAGTGCTTCAAGTTTGCTATATTTTTGCCTGCTGGACACGAGACAACAAGATTTGAGTTTTCCACATTTAGTTTTGTTTCCAGTTTAGTTTTCAGATACTTTGTTATGATACTTGAAACTGTGCTCTGGTGTATCCTACTTCTATCAATGGCCCTTGAGATGCTTCTACAACTCGATTCTAATGGACTTCCTTGGACATAATCAGGAACGGCAAACACCTGTCTATATGAAGTCCCACAGTTGATATATGTCTGAGTGAAAGCCAAGCCATGAGTTAGAGAGAATTGTCTGTAGACCTGTGAGACAGGATTCTGTTGAAACACAGATCTGGGTAAGGATATAAGAAAGTGTCCAGCAAGAAGACTGGGAGAAACTTTAAAAATAACTGTGGGCCATAAATGTAGGATCATTTTCAAGACGACTTGAGGCTGTCATTGCTGCCAAAGGTGCTTCAACAAAGTACTTAATGAACAGTCTGAATAGTTATGTAAATTGGATATTTCAGTCTTTTATTTTTAATAGATTTATAATCCAAAAACTTGTTTTTGCTTTGTCAGTGTGAAGTATTGTGTGTAGATTGATTTGATAGGAGACCTAATGACTCCATTTGAAGCTGAGTCTGCAAAATGTGGAAAACTTAAAGATCTAAAAACTATTAGAATACACTGTACTTGATCATGTGACATTGGTTTCCGTTGTGTTCCTTTGATGGAGACTAATTATACAGAGGTAAAATGCTTGTCAGGCCGGAATTTGTTCCAAACAAAACAAACACATTAGTATAGACGTTGTCCAGCTATCATGGGGAAACTAATCATTTCTGAAAAGGTCAGATCCGTGATAAAACTTTACGTCACACTTTGCAGTCAATAATGTAGTGATGTATTTTAGATAAATCCGGTTTGAATATTTCCGCTAACTTTTACATGCTGGTTTCTTTCATTTGTCTTTGCAGGTTCAGCAAAGTGTTCATAATTCATTCTACAACACCACATCCTTCGACCCCACCTATGCAGCTCTGAAGGGCATTACCAGTGCTAAAGGTGCAGATGGGGTGATTTACGGGGCTCTTGCCAGCCAGGTGTATGGTACTGTAGCGGACCAGGTGTACACCGATATGGCCAATCATAATAACATATCCAGCGCCACTGTTGACGAGTCGGATTCACAGAATGGACCGGATCCAACAACGCTTTTTGAGGCAGCAAGAGCCAAGTTCTTTCAGGAAGGACAGAAGGTCTTTTATTTTTTTGATTTGTGTGAAATTATAATTTTCTTTTCCATTTAAATTTTGTGCATTGGTTTAAATTTTCTACATGTAATGTGTATTCACTGACCAGGTTCTGGCAGAGCAGCAGGCGGGTAGAAAGGGAGCGTCTTCAGAAAACGAGCGGGACCGCAGCCCAATCAGAGGAAATCGAGCCCCCCTCCTCCCTGACCCCGTTCCTGGTTCCTTCGCTCAGATACGACCCAAACGACGAGCCCTGCTGCCGACACCCCCCGGCGTACCAGAGGACAGCACTGCTGCCACCACACCTGAGGGGTCAGATCCTGTTGCTAGGTACATCAAACATTTTTTATTTAATGCATAACAAATGGTTTATTGTACAGCACTTGCAAAACTTCACAAATGTGTTTGAAAACATCCACTTGCTCTCTGACCTTCCTCTCTTTTACCTCCCTCTTACCTTGTCAACGGTAACCTTCACTCCAGGTCTTACACTGAGTACTATCAGCAAATGCACCAATACCAACAGTACCAGCAACAATACCAGCAACAGTACCAGTACCTCCAGTATGCCTACACCAATCCTCCTCCCCCACCTCCTCCGCCTCCGCCAGCCACACAGGCCACCACAAATCCTGCACCCCCAGGGACGTACACGGCACCCCCATCATATGCCGCACCGGGAGCCTACGCGCCGCCCGGTACATATGGCGCTTCGGGGAACTACGACGCCTCGTCAAGAAGCTACGACGGCTCGGCTGGCTATGACGCGTCTGGAGGCTACGGAGCATATGATTCATCAGGAGCTTACACAGCAGCGGGAGGCTACTCCGCATCCACACCGTATGAGCAGACACCCGCACACGGGCAACCCATGCCCCAGCGCCATGATTACCCTTACCACACGCCAGAACCCCCTTATCGATAGTTCCATCCCCCGCA
Source organism: Pleuronectes platessa (assembly GCF_947347685.1). NCBI lineage: Eukaryota > Metazoa > Chordata > Actinopteri > Pleuronectiformes > Pleuronectidae > Pleuronectes > Pleuronectes platessa. The sequence continues at coordinate 8,813,648 of NC_070640.1, read as the reverse complement.
CACTCCTACCACACTGCAGATGTGTGAGCGTGTGTTTGTGTGTGCTCGCGTGTGTGCATGTGTATTTACATGAGGGACAGTTTAAAGCGGAAAATCCGAGGGAGCGAGGTTGTAATTCGAAAGTGCTTTAAATATGAAGCGCGCCACCCCTTTTGTACATTTTACCCAAGTCTGTAACTTGCCAGCCCGTCGGTTATCGTTGTTAAGAGGGTTGATTATATGCGTTAACAAGTGGACAAAGGTGGCGATGAGTGGGACAGTTAATATTTGAATATTTTCAAGCATCAGTTTTAGTTTGATGTTACTGAGGCACAGCTGAACGTTTCTTTGGTTAAGTTACAGAAAGGTTGGGTTCCATTGAAGCTTTTTGTTTAGTGCTGGTTTAAGGCCTCTTACATACTCTACCTAAAATAATTGTTAAAATTTCCTAAATAAAATTGTAACTGCGTCATCTAAAAAAAAAAAATTACTTGTAGATGCTGAGTCGCAAAAAAACTGTTCATCTGTTTGAGCAGATGAGTGCTGCCATGTCAAAATCAGGAACTCACCCATCTTGCACTTTTGTTAACGGATACAAAATATTTTCTTCCACTTGTTACAACTTTTCTTGCAGTAACAGACATTCAGGTTTGTACACACTTGTACACAATGATTATGACCAATTTTAAATTTATATTTGTGTCCAAACACTCATTGCCCTGTGTAGAGAATGTAACAGGCCTTGGTTTGAATTCTGTCACATTGACCTGTTTGTAAAAGCCAGACTGTTTGTCCAGACATTAAAACGGGAGACATTTCATCATTTGTTGCCTTCTTAGTAAATAATCTTCACCTGGTTAACATTGAGAATGTGTTTAAATTGACCGGATTGTGGTACGAGTATGTTTCACTGAGCAGAGGTTTTTCAAGCTACTGAAACCGTTCAAACTGTCTCAGTCGCAGGTCGATCAGTTTGCTTTGCAGTGAACTTCCCAGATTCAGAAAGTGATTTTGTGGTTACCTGACCTGACTTAGGTTTTTTTCTTTTTGCCAAGCTGTTTTCCCGGATTGATGGTCATGCTGTGGAAGTGGGAGTTAGTTTAACCTCAGAGGGATGTCGTAAGTCTGTGACGGTGCAGGTTCAAGGTTCATTGTTTGGCTCAGTAGCGACTTTTGAAAGAACTTTGAGAACAGGGTAAAAATACTGAGTGGATGTTTTTAGACTTGGTTTTCCTCTGAGTTGTCATAATTAACGTCGCTTGCTTTATTTTGAGCCCCTCCATGTATCTCAAAGTCGACGCAAACAGAAAATACAGTTTATCGTGTCAGTCTTAGGTCAAAGGTTATCAGAAGAAGGAATCTTGTGGTAATTGCATTTCCCCCCCTAGATTTTTTGTTTGTCTTGAATATCTGTCGGAGCACCCTGTGTTAGGAGCAAGTTCTCCGTCCTACTCAAATCCAGCCTAAAGGGACGTGTTGGTTTTGTTATTACATATTTGAATTTCTAAACTCCAGAAGGATGTTGGCAAATATTGTTTGGCCAATGATGTCAAGAGATTCATACCTTGATAGATTACATTTTTTTCTCTTTCCTTTGACATTTCCTACCATTGGTTTTGTTCCGGTCCCATCAGCTGCCGTCACGCTTCAGCTCACATTAGTAAACCACTGGAGATTTAGAGGGAAAGTGGAGCTCGTTTTCATACAAGAAAATGTACAATTTGCTACTTGTGTAAATATTTTAAGCTGCAAAAGTAATTTCAACCAACATTTGGTAAAAATATTGACTGTTCATTTGAAGATGAAGCGATTGTGTGTCCTCCTAAACAGTTGAAGATGGCTTGTAGACAAGATTACATAGGACTACTGATTTGTTGTACCGGTCTGTGTAAATAAAAGGCAGCCCTTTTATTGGCTGAGAAGGAAGACTGTCATACCAGTAGCGTGTGTTGAGTGGGGTTGAGCCTCTGGCACATGTAAGAAACACACTGTAAAATCAGACGTCGCAAACGAGTTTAAATGCAGATTCTAGAAATTGTAGAAAAACTGAGAAATAATTTCAGTGGCTGAGTGTGTGTCTTCTAAATGCAGTGCTTTGGCGTGTTGCTGATGTGCACAGTCTTAGGCTCTTCACTGAGTGGAAATGAGGTGATGGTCTTTGGTTGTTTTGGTTTTTGTGAAGGCCGCTGACTTTCCCGAGCAGTAGCGAGAAAGGTCGTGACCTTTCCCTTTTCCCCCTCTTGTGATCTCAACAGAAACACATGGCTAAGATCGCTGCCTGGCTCTGCATCCATATCACACCTCAAGGGTTGTTTGACGCCACATGTTTATCTAGATGCATTGTATTTGGGTTCATTGATTCATGTCAACCAGGTTACACAGGCCAATGATCATAATCTACACCTGATCTCGCCTGAATGTTGTTTTTATGACTGACAATAGTCCTGTTCATAATTGTACCACACACTAGTTACTCCTGTTTCTGTTTCGCCACCTGAACTGGTAGTGCTACGTTAGGTTTAAGTGACAGATAGCCTCTCTACATTTCCACATTATTCCACCTTCTCCATGTGAACTGTTAGTTGCATGCCTTGTTGTTGCTGCTGCTCCAGCCACCTTCTTCCTCTTGCTGATTATTGCAGCTAGAGTGGGAGGGAGCCAAACTGAGCCCTTGCCCTGGACGTACGCCACACGCAGCTGTAGCGTGGGATGGGGAAAACAGCAGCGTTAGGCCTGAAACTGCTGTGGACGATGGGGTGTCCCCCCACTAAGGTAAACACGCAGATCACACACTCCTGCCCCTCCCTGTAACACACGTACACACTCACAAAACACACTCACACACACAAACAGACACACCTTTGGCCACACTTTCCATTCCTCATCCGACGTTTGGAATTTCAGAAAGTTGGGAATGGATAACTCATCTTTTTTTAAATGGGTGATACTCTTTTTATTTTTCCTGCTTTCGATTTTCTAGATAACATCCCAAAAAATGTTTCTTCCCCCCCCCCCAAGCATTCTCTGCTCATACATTCCAGCTCCCAACCAACCGACTGCTCGAACACCAACTGTTGAGGACACGCACGCCATCGTTTAGTCTAAATCTGAAGCAGGCACATTGTCGTTAGTACGTCCTGTATCTGACGGCCTGTCTTTCAAGAGTTCCAGGCAATCACATCCAGAGCTGAACGTGGGACATGTAGGTGGGATGCATTGTTCTAGTTTTTGTAAACGTGTACCCCTGGGGCCACTTGGGGTTAAGTGCCTTGCTTAAGAGCACGTCTGTAGGCCCTCAATTTCAGAGTTGAATAAACCCTGCTCAGGATCGGTTGCTGGTTCAACGACTCCGATTCTCCCTCCCCCCCAAATCAACGATTTTTGATGCCACATTCAACTTGTATGAATAACAATGAACACAAATATTATCATTTTGTTTTAAATTACATTTTGTTCCATGTTCTTTGAAATGCTTAATTATCAATAAATGAATTTCATCTGAACTTCTCTGTGTGAATATTAATGTGAGTTGTGCCAGTCTAGACACTGTTATCATTTGTCTAATGCGTTTGCAGAGGAGGCATCAAATAACTAACTGAGCTCAGCTTGAGATGACGTTTTATTCCATTTTCTTCCAAAAACATCAACCTATGCTTTTCAAATAAAAACCAATAATTTGATAACAATCAAAACCTATTGATAATTCAATCACTTTGATTCACAAAAAACAAACAGAAAGAAAATGAGAAGAAATAGAAGGTATGGAACCTCACTCCCTGCTAAAAAGACTTTGAATGGTCTCAACAATGACAGTTCACAGATGGATGCTATAGTATTAAATGTGTGGAGAAAACAGTATACACAATACTGAGATTATACTGCTCCTGAATGGACAAACAGGGGATTGGGAGACTGAATAGACATCAGCATTTTCTGCATTGGAAACAACTGGTTTCCAGCTGCCAGATCAGTTGATTTTAAGTGGTTTCAGTGATGACTACACTGGTTTGTGAGGGTCTCCTTTAAGTATCTGCAGCCACTTGAATCTTCCATTATGAAGGATACCGCTACAAGCAACCCATTGTAAGTACCACTCCAGTGTTGTTTTTGTAAGGTTAGAGAGCATCTAGAAGTATTGCGTGTGCTGACTCTTATAAAATAAGAAACTGGAGCTTAAATGTTTTAGAAATCCTCCTTTCATCTCAGTTCTATAAACTTAAGAGAAAAATACTTTCTCGGATACGCATCCGTTGAAACAGGTTTTGTCAAACCGCTAATTCTAAATCCAACCTCATTAAATACTGTGGATGCTGGTTAGCTCAAAGTGATCATGCTGTGTGTCTTGCATTGATTAGCAGGGTCGAGGAAAACAAAAGAAAAGGTCATTCAGGTGAATGTTACTGATAAATAAGCCATGGCTACAAAAATATAGTGTACAGAGACACAACTGATGAAACGACAGATGGACACTTTACCCATCTGAAAACCCCCTTGTTCACTTCTGTACACATTCTGCCCTGGGTTGCTGGAATTGTCTCAAAATAAAGTTGGAGCTTCTGGGGAATCCAAGCCTGATTTCAAGTAAAGCAGTCGACTGGGAATTATTAAGTCCAGTTGATGGAGACAGACATGACAAGACTTTGCAAACATTAAGAAACACCACACACTGTGGACCAGACCAAACACATAGATACAGTACTTTGACTTTCAATCACGACTTCCCATGATGCTGCTGGCGTAGTATGAAAAAGGAGCGAGCATTCAAACGTAAGTATTGAAAATAGCAACGCTTTAATAAAGAGCGATTTTACAAGACTGCAATGTCTGGCTAGCTAGGTGATATCTGGCATTGACATCCATGGTGGTTTACAAAGATGCAGTTATGGTAACTGGGTTTGAAGTTTGATGGGTTACTTGCAAGTTGCATTTCTGCATGCGAGACAGCCTTCAAACGAGTTACAGACCCTACATTGTAAAACCGTTGATTATGAATGTCAATGAAGGTTCATGTCAAGAGGTAAGTAAAAAATCTCGTTTTTCCAAACACACCGGTAAGTGAGAGTTCACACAATGGTCATGCTTTTACCGGGCACACAAGCCAATAAAAAGACGACACTTAATCATGCAAAAAAAGACAGGTTTTTCTTGTCTCAAAATAAAAGAACCAAAAGAATCCATTAGAGTTCTGATATCATCCATCCATTGTGACCTTGAATAAGAAGAAGCTGCGCTTTGATGATGACTTTGGTGCAAAAAAATGTTCCTGTTTCGAAGAGGACAGACCCTGTCCTGTCCACTTCCTTGATGAAGACACTCTTGGTATAAACCAGTTGTGATAATTTACCCTTGACCCACCCCCACCCAGAAACCCCACCCCCTTCCTCCTCGAGATGGACACAAACATCACAAACATCAACCCCACCCACCCCCTACCCATCCCTGGATGATGACACCTTCAAAATACAACCATTCAAACACAGATACAGCAATAAGTTGTCCCACATACAGTAACGTCATCCAATGGGGCTTCGATCACTTTACAGAGAGAGCACGTCTAAAAACACATGAACGGCATTACCTATATACAGAGGACACAGTAACAGTCAGAGAGGTTGGCCCAGAATGGAACAAGCTGCGTAGTGGGAATGAAGTGCACAATGAAAAGAGCATTCAGCTGACGGGGAAAGACAAACCACTGGAACAACAAGTAAATGGGGGGGGTGGGCCGGATCAACAATTTTTCCAAAAGGAGATTTCCAAATGTCAGCTGCGGCTTATTTAGAAACCTCAGAGACTATCAGCCTGCTTGGTGATGATTTCTAACACACTGCTGGTAGTGGACTCGTGAATCCAGCTCTTACATTTCGAGGATGAATCATGTGCAGTTGCACTTCTCTGGCGGCTTTGTTAGAAATCACCACCCTGTGCAGATCCGACTGGAGAGGCTCACCTCAGATTCACTTCCAGGTCTGCCGACTCTGGCCTTTGTTTTTTTGCATTTCTCCTCGTCATACGAGTGTTCCTAGAACTACTTTGAATCGATGGGGTGTAGAACAGACTGGGACACGGTCACGATGGCACTCACTGCTAAGTCAGTACACGCTACCAGCTCGCTAGAGACCTTTCATCTCCAACCGAGCCACATGACCCTGTTTATCTCTATGGGAAGGCATGTGCACACAAACACACGTACAGTACACAGAACAGACACAATCAATAGAAAACGACTTCAACCCCAGTTAATTATTGCCCCTATAACTGTACATCCCAGCAATGATTTTAGGTTTTTGTGCAGCAGAGCATTGTCCCCTCTTAAAAGGTTTGTGCTATATATATATATATATATATATATAAGGGTGTATATATATATATCGTCCATCTGTGGGTTTAACTTGACCTTGGATCTACGAGAAAAGCCACATTAACATTAAACGTCTCATTAAAGCCCCCCCGCCTCCGGCTGTCTGAATTAATCTGTGCGTCTTCACTGCAGGCCACGCTAGGGTCGTGACCGGCAGACGATTCCCTCAGTGGCTTTCCCACAGTCTGGGCTTCACTCGTCTCCTCCAACTGACCTCCTAACAATCCTGTCCTCAAATGTTAACACTACATTAACTAACTTACTTCTGTGCTGGCGAAATCTTTTAATTCCTCCGATTGTTGAGAGATGAGACTTCTACTGCTGTGATTACACCTACCCAGTTTTTTTCTGGAGTGCATAGAGGACTTCTCAAGAGACAAATTTTTGTAAAGGACGAATGCTCAGGACAGGGAGGACATCTTACAATTGAGAGTTAGACCTTTACTGATTTGGCAAGACTGGGAGTCATCTAACTAATATCCAGTCACGTCTCTATCTGGCTCTCAGTGCATTTTCCCCTTACTTTTAGAGCAGTGCGGGTCAAACAGGACATGGTGAAAAAGAACCAAACAAAAACAACATTCTGTACAGAAACCTGATGTGGACACACAAGAGGTACAACACTTCATCAGGCAACGGCTTCTAGACAAGTACGGATGGGTGGAAAAGACGTGACAGGGTTTGCATGATATTGCACAGCTGTAGAGGAGGGACAAAAAGAACAGAATACAGTGTGTACAGCACATCCCCAAGTAGCAAAGTTAGTGTAAGAGGTTTGTTTACATCCAAATGTGATGCCTGGCTGTGGCTCAGTGCTTTCATCAGTTAGTTCCAGTGCAGTAACACGTTGGTACCTGGCAACACAGTAATGACCTCAGGTACCAAAAGAGAAACGTACAGTACTTACCCTACACAGCTCCATCCATCCACACACACACACACATTAATACACACACACACACACGTGCCTGCAAATGATCCTTCCATGCTAGATTCTGAACGTGACGTTGGCAATTAAGAACAAATTGAGCTCATAAAAAGACTCGGAACAGTAAATGTTGATGCAGCACACTGAAATGTAGAAAAAGGGACACGCACGCTTGCATTTGAATCGATTACTTCTGACATCAGGTGATGGATGACACGCAACCGGGAACCAATCTAAACAAGATGCTAAAATCACCCACACAGACACACACCCTTGGCAAAGTTCACATTGAGTAAAGTGCCAGGAAACGATCCAATCGGAGAAAGAGGCGCGCGTCCTCCAGGTTTGATTCAGTCGGGGGATGGAGGGGGAGGAGGGTCAGTTATTTAATACAGGAAATGATCTGGATGAGGAGGTCAGGAAGTGGCCTGTAGAGCGTCTGCACTTCCATTGAGCTGTCAGTTTTTGTGGCCTCATCACAGGACGTATTCGCCGTCTGAACCGGCAAATCAAACAGAGGATGAGTGGGACGGACGTGGAGCCGCTGGTGCCCCGGCATTATGGATTCAAAGACAGAGAGATCAGCAGCCACATGGAGAGAGGAGAGGAGATTAGAGGGTCAGGCGCCATGGAAAGAGAGATCAGCATTTCATCCTTTATCCATCCTCCGGTCCTCTCCTCCTTCTTCCTCTCCGCTCCCTCCTTCCTCTCTGTCTTTGTCTTCCTTCCTCCTGCACTGGGATTTGGTTCTGGATTTGTTTTCTTTGACTCTTCGCCTTCATCTCTTTCCTCTCGCCTTCTCGTTCTCAGCTCTGCTGCCATGGTAACGAGATCATCCCTACATGAAGTGCATCTGCAGAGGACCGGGGGAGAATGGAGAGTAATTTAGTTCAACAAAACAACTCGTCAAGTGCTCAGGCATCTATTGACAAGCATATTACCTGCCGCAGTGCCAAGAAAACAGCATCTAGGGGCGGTGCATGCTCAGTGAGCAATTATACAGCTCTGTTTTGAATAAATGCTCAAAATACACTTGTTTATTCTGCTGAGAGTCTTGTCGCTGCACCAACTGCTGGTTATACGCAGTGAAAAACACCTTTTTACACTCGCTGGTCAAATTATCTGACAACATGATTCATCCTGTTTCTCCGGGGGGGTCCACAGCTAGAGAGAGACTTATCAATCTTTAAGTGTAGCTTCAAATAAATGCATCAATGATTCCAGGAGACTTACGGACACGAGGCATAGACGCAGCAGCTGTTGAAGGAATCGCTCTTGTGTCTTTGTGTTTTATATCAATTTAGGATGTTCAAATGCATCCTGGGCATTTCGAGGATAGAGACAGGAAGTTTGTCTCTCTGCACCTTATCTATTTTAGTTTCAGTATGAAAAGTGTTGGACTAACTAACTAACTTAAAAATACTTCAATCAGTAAATCAACCAACTAATACAATTAAAAGTAACAATAACACAACACAATTGATAACTTAATGGTTTTTTGTTTGGTTGGTTTTAAAACCCAGATATTTACAGAATCCGACAGAGAGACAATAGTCGGCTGTCACCACACATGGACAGTGAGTTTCATAAAATGCTGCTCTGACATCAGGCATAATGAGAGATATCCCACTTCGCCATTCTCTAATTTATGTCTATTTTTAGCTCTTCCAGGTCAGCCCCCCCCCTGCCTTGCTGTATACAAATGAATAATTGCATCAGCTGTAGGTGTGTGTCTTTATGTGTGTGTTTGTGTTACCTGTGTCCCCGGCATGGGTCCGAAGGGATTGGTAGGTCTCAGGACCGGCTGGTTGTACATGACATGCTGTGGCGGCATCATGGGAACACCCCCCATCTGATGACTCATCTGAGGAGGGAGCTGGCGAAACGACAGGTGAGAGAGCTTGAAGGTGGGATAATGGGCGAGGGAACAAACAGGGTCATTTGGGTGCCGCTAGGACCGGAGCCCGCGGCATGTTAATCAGAGATTTGTGAATGCGTGACTGAGATAAGACTTCATTTACCATTCCATACATAGGCACTTGGGGTGACGTCATAGGAAAAGCCACTGGTGCTGGAGCCTGAGCAGAAAAACACAACAGATCACTTTCTAGCCTTTACAGTGTGTATAGAAGAATCAGTTACAAACATGATCCTGATACTGTCGGCCTTTTACTATCTTAAGTATTCATCTGTCATAGTACAGAAGCATATTGCTGCCATGTCAGAAAAAGGGAAAAGGGAGTGTCATGTGGTAACGTGAAAAGTTTATTGTAATAATCATGTTGTAACATATTAACAATAAATGCATTTATAGGCTACAACGTGATGCATATTACTTCATAATTTGATACATTTCTATTTTGTAATAACATGAAATTATCGAGATATTATGTGAAAAACATCATGTTACTACGATACATTTTTCATGATAAAATGTGATCAGTTCTTATTTTTCTGGCGTTGAAGCAATACAGCTCCATAACACAACACCTTCAAGTGAGTAAAAAGATAGATGCACAATGTAGTAAAGCTGAATTGAAGTGGTAAATTTGCAGTCACTGCAAATGCAGCACAAAAAGCCAAATAGTTCAATTTGAGTACTTTTAAAAGCAAAGTAAAGGAAAAGTTGAAATAATGAAAGGTACTTACATAGCCAGTATAGATCATCCCATTCTATGAAAAGTTATGGAAAAGGAGAAGAGAAAAAAATAAAGTTTTTAATGCAAGTCTGTGTAGAACAATTCATCTCAAGCTGTGCAGAGACGATAAACCAGAGCTTAAACTATCCCTCACGTTCCCATCACTTCTACTTTCTATTCGAGCCATGCCGCCGGCTTTCCGATCCATTTGCTCGACAAATGACCGTTTTGAGTTGAGAGGTCAATCAGTTGAAAATTAAAAATATGAAGCCAGATTGAATGGAAGAGACGTGTGGGTAATTAGAGCAAAGCACAAAGGACGCGGGCTCATGTCTGAGCTCTTTCAAAAGCACAAAGTGACGTTTGGCAAACAGGTATAAATTTGATTCATTAAAATCCAGAATGAGATAAAATAGCATTTTTTAAAGCCGACTTCACTGATAAAATGATAATTTGAACCGAATACTTTTAACCGACAAAACTAACTAACTAACCAGAAGGTGAAAGGTCGATCCCCGGCCAAGAGTCGTTTGACAAGACACTAAATCCCCAAATTAACCCCTGACAGCTGTGTAATGTGTGTACTGTAAAGGGCTTTGATTGGTCTTTGACATGAGAACATTTCTATATATGTTTTATTTAACTTTCCCATTCATGGCGTCAGATTGTCTAGATGATGTTTTATCATTACTGGCTACTCTTGTGTGAGGATGTGTGTGGGGGAAAGTGTGCATGTCCGAACTTCATGACCACGTGAACGTAGCTTTTAATTTACCATCTGAGGGACGGGCATGGGGGCAGGTGCCATGGGATGGCCGGTGTGAGTCCAGTTGGTGCTGGTGCACATTGTCTTTGACTGCCAGCTACTTCCTCCTGTTGGCTTCTTCTCCACCAGCTGACTCCACTGGAGCTCCGGCCTGATGCACACACACACACACACACACACACACACACACACACACACACACACACACAGTGTTTACAGGTGCTAATTGGGTGACTCATATGGGAGATTAAACAGTGAGGAATCTAAACAGACAGCAGAGTTTCGCTCTGGGCTCTGTTTTAGTTGTGAGGAAAACCCACTCACTTTTTCGCTGGCATCCCCCCAAACTGCAGGTCTGAGAGAAGGAAAACAAACAATAGAAACAAACACAACATCAGCTGAGAAATAAACAACACAGAGCAGGAAGAGTGAAACAGGAATGGAACAGGGAGAGATGACCGGATATTTGGAGAGACACTCACTACCAACGAGGTTGGCTAATGAAGAATCCAAATCATTGGGCAGCATTTTCCCAGAGTACAACTGGGCTCCTGGGCTGTGTATCTGAGAGGGATGGTTTGGCTTCAGCAGGTCACCTGACACGCAGAGGTTACCGTGGTAATATGGAAAGGACAAAAGAGGGGAAATGAGTCAAACGCACAAAACAACTCACTGTCACAGCTTATCCATCTCTAACAAGAGTGTGTGTGTGTGTGTGTGAGAGAGAGAGGGGGTGTATGAGTGAGAGGGTACTTATGTGTACTCTCCATGATTATATATGTATATATGTGTGTGTGTGTGTGTGTGTGTGTGTGTGTGCACATCCTACCTCCCCAGGCATTGTTATTGTTGGGCACAGTGTGTGTGGTCTGGATGTGGGTGAAGTTTGGCTGCAGGGTGAACAGCTCACTGGTCAGATTTGGCACACTGCAGGAAGGAAAACAGAACAGAGAGCACAGTTGTGTTTATCATTTTATTTTTATGTAACTTTAAAAAATGTATTTATAAAAATGTGATTTCCAGTGACAGGTCTGTTGTTGAGGCAGTGGGATAACTGGAATCACTGTCCTGTGGTTGTATGCCTTCGCAAACCACTGCAGTTTAAGTCTATATCATATTTTCTAGATCCATATGAGGTGAGAGGGACCTTTGACCACTGAAATATAATCACTTCATCTTTAAGTCTAAGGGAACGAGCCAAATTTGAAGAATTCCCCAAACTGTGGCCACTGGCTGTCTCCGGTTTGGAAGCATGAAAATGAAGCAACAAACTGAAGGCTATTCAATACAGCAAACAAACTCTTTGCTTATTCTACACTAAACAAACATTCTTTCCATTTGTCCCATTGCCCTCGGTGCTGGACACCGTGCGGGGGCGATAGACTCACTGGTTGTTGATGGGTACGATGGGGGAGTTGCAGTAGAGCTCTGTGGCCCCTCCGCTGCTGTTGGCACTTCCCACTGACTGGGTGCCGGGGGACACGTTGGGCGTCTGAGCGTCGATCCCCTTATGGCCGTCCTCCTGCACGGAAAGCATCGAGAGAACATGATTGAAGTTGTAGTCAAAGAAAGATCCCAGTGTTCTGTGGCATCGAGTAGCGTAGTCATTAAAAATGTCCATTCCCTTGGGCCTTCAAAAACTAATAAACTGCAGAAGGGGCTTAGATTGTGAGTTCACTTCTGCTCTCTGTGCAGCTCTGTGGACAAACAGCCTGAGACACACATTGTATTTCACTGTGCTGCAGGATTAATGCACTTGTTCAATGAATGAAAAATGTGGAATGAAATAAACTCGAGCACAGTTTTATTTACCGCACACACAAACAGATGATTTGTGAATATGTGTGTGCACTGTAGGAAATTCACTGTAGTTTCATTCAGCACAGTGTTGTTTATGTGTAGTATTGACTGTGCTTATCTCATCTCTACTTGTGGGTGGGTGTTACAGAATGTCTTGCAGATGTCTCGCCTTGTGTTGCTGCAGCCTGTTGTCCTCTGTCTTGTCGTCCATGCGGCTGAGAGAGATCCCAGTGCTGGAGAGAGAGGACACTGTACTGGACATGTTGCTGGATCTTAACGGGGAGACACACAAACACACACATTTTTGCAAAGGCTGCAGGGCTTAAAGATCATTGCTCTATTTATTGAGTTTTACTTCATAGTGCTTTGTAACCTTCACTTTATTTTTAAAAGACTAAGCCAAGCTGGCTGAGGCTGCACTGCTCTGTGTGGGAAGCAAAACTAAAACAACTCAATGATTTATCAAATTTATTGAGAACGTTTGACTGTAGAGCTGCAGGAGAGGAAACGTCCAGCGATCTGTGTCTGCACCAAAGTGAATTTAAGATTATCCAAAAGATGTTGAGACGCTGCACCCCCCCTGGGAGCCGGGAATGCCTTAATGTTTCATGGCACTCCATTTAATAGTTACAGACAGATTTCAGATTGATCACAAGCACAGATCTGAGGAGCATTTCCCTGATCTGATCGTACCTGCTGGCCGCGGACAGGTCCTTGAGCTTCCTGCCCTCCAGAGAAGCTAGGTGCTGCTCCAGAGCCTCCAGGAGAGAGCTGGGAGCCTGCGAGGAGGGGGGGGGTTAAAGGGTGTGGGGAGGCGAGGAGGTCATATTAGAACCACAGCCAATCGGACAAAGGGGGACATATTGTTTTTCTCTCACTCCCCTCTCGTCACCTCCTCACTTTGTTCCACACACTTAAAGATACGCGCAGACACACAGAAGCAGCAGCAAAATTAAGACATCACCTCGGGATTTGTTAGCTATTCTAGGACAGCTCATCGTACTTTTTTTTTTCTTTTTTTTTTTTTCATTTGGTTTCATCAGGTTTGGTTGACCAGCATGCACACGTCAGCCCTGGATCATGCAAGTGAGTCCACAGCGGGACTGACGGGTCAGGACAGATTAGAGCATCGTTGCTGCGGGGGCTCCAGAGGAGAAACACAACAAACACACATCTCTGAACCGTTTAATCAGCCCATGCAGACGCCAGCAGCGCACACAGACGCTCTCGTAACAACACACTTACACGCACAGAAAGAAAATCACAGTCCCAAAAAATCAGGAGTTAACCCGTGGATTCCATTTAAGGTTAAGAGTCAGATTTGACGCAGCATTCGTTTGATTCAGTTTGAGGCCGTCATTTTTTCTCCGACTGGAAGCCAAGGAAGTTAACTCGGTGAAATGTAAACATCTGGTGAAAAACCAGGTATACACATTGAGCAGCTGGCCAGCCGCTTTCCACTGATAAACAAAAGGGATGGATGGGTTCGTTTGGACATCATGTGATACCTCGGTTTTCACCCCCAGAGTCTCACATTTCAGCGCCAAGATAACACAGCGCAAACACAACAAGCAAAGAAAAGATTTCTCATATACTTATTTTAAAGGGGGAAAAGAGAGTAAAATGCGAATTCTTGATATCCTTCTTCAGAGAAATCTAGAATATGCTAAAGAGTTTAAAAGTAAAACAGACACAAATCTAGGGCTCAGTATAGGCATGGGTCGTTATGTTGTTGAATAAGGGCATATAAGGTCTTCATGAGCACTGCAAACATGACGTTAATTTAAAATAAAGTCACACTTTGTCATTGTTTTGACCTGATTTGAGATATTGGAAATTCCAATTATGAAGAATAGGTTGAATTTAAGTCCTTCTGCATGATGTGCAGTGCTTATGATGGCGTTATGTACACCTACCCAAGTCATATTTGCAGAAACCTACTTAATAAAAAACCATTCGCTGCTCTCCCCACAGCTAATGCAACGGGACGTAATCTTTTCAGGAAATTGGTCTGAACACTGCTCAGGTTGATCTATGTTTGCATGATGAGAAACAAGCCTTGATTAATTAGACTGGGGAAATGCCACAATGACTGCTGGAGACAAATTCAGACAGATACTAAGCCCCAGTCGTGGACATCTCAAATAGAAAAAAAAGAGGCAGCTGCATAAACGCTGCTTTTAAAGTCATAAAAAAAATCTTACCTCGGAGTCAAATTTGTTCTGCAAAGATTCAAATAGGAGGAAAGGAAATGAAATTCCTGCACTAAGGCTTAAATATTGTGAAAGTTGCTTCAAGGCTGTTTGCAGGTCTTCATTTATTGTTTCCTCTCTATTCTAGACTGTTCAGACAGAGGAGGAGAAAAAAAGCGAAGGAGTTAAGGAGAGTGAAGAAGAGAGGAGGAGAACGGGGCAGCTGCAGTGTAGGCAGGTCTGTAGGGTGAGTAGGGAACGGGAGCATTTAGAATGAAGCATTATGGGATTGACTTGACGGATTTAAATACTGGTTGACTGACTGGTTGATTGACTGATTGAGATGAGATGTGGACTGACCTGTGTGAGATCGGGGCTGTCGCCCTGATCTATCCCAACTCGCTGTGTCACAAAAAAGGAGGAGGAGGGGGGGGGGTAGGGGAGGGAGGAGGGAGGCAAAATAAAAATAAACCCAATGTAATAATAAAAACAAGGAGTAAACCAAAAAGAAAAAACCCAACAGAGTAAAAAAAGGGAAGAGGCATGTGAAGGAGGAAGAGGAGGAGGAGGAGGAGGAGGGAGAAAGAAGAATCAAACCCAAGCATTCATTACTTCATGCAATGGCTGGAAAGGAAAACAAACAAAAGACAACAGAGGAGGAGGGGAGGAGGGCACATGCACACACGTACAAACACCTATAAATACAGTACATGTGCACGCACGCACACTTATAAGTACACACACACGCGTACGCACACGGAGATCTGGAGACGGGTTTGGAATGAATGCCGAGCACACACCGACTGACTGAGCAGGCAGGGGCGGAGAGGGCAGACAACAGGTCACATGACTGCGTGAGGTAAAGACACATCCAAAAGGGAAGACACTCAACTAATGTTGACTTTGAACAGAAAGAGGAGGGAGGGACACAGATGACACACAAACAGACAAACACACAAACACACATTTTGTTAGACAGGTAAAATGGATGGGTCCTTAAAGTCAACGTTAGTCTGCTGTTGATTTGGGTTTCTTTGGATCGAGCGGCCGCAGCCCAAACCTTCTTCCAAATGGGAACGAAACCAAGCAGCGAGAAAAGCCTTTGGAGATGGCGCACGGGATAAATGCTACGCAGAGGATAGAAACTGTTGATAGTCACTGTGAAGCCTAGCGACGACTGCAACTGCTAACAATAACAGCCATTATGAAGAAATCTATATTCTGAAGAAAAGGGGAGATATTGAAATAAAGAAAGAAAGAGGAGACAGAGAGAGTGATAGAGGAGCTTGCTCGGGCATGCAGTGCAGGCATGTAACAAGGCAGCACGCGAAAAGGGGTCCCTCAGCTGGAAGCTCTAACATGAGTGGCTCTCTGATTGGCTAAAGAACTCAGCCATTAATCGCTGTCTCGGAGTATAACCCCCTCCCCGGGTCAGGGCAAGAGAAGGACAGAAAATCTAGATGCAAAAAGAAGACTTGGAAGGTTAGGGAGAAGAAGAAGAGCCTGGACGCTGATCTGCGGTCGATTCGGGTTGGAAAATATCGACCGTGAATCAGAGCCCAAAGGGAAACAGAAGTCTGGAGCAAATCTCAACGGGTCAAAGTGCAATTTTTATGCTGCAGGTTAGAATCCGAAAATCAGAGAAGGATGTTTAGTGTGCAAACGAGAAGTGAGGAGGCCGTTGAGTTTTTGCTCCAGACGGATGTTCCCGCCCTCTCCTGTGGTGTTTAACTCTGCGGTTCCTCCTCAGAGGAGGACGAACAGACGTTACCTCAGCCACTTTGAGGAACTCGGACAGTTTGGTCATCCTGTTGAGGAAGGTCTTGTAGATCTCCAGGGCTTCTTTGCACTGATTCTTCTTCATGTCAAAGTATTTCTCTGTGGATAATAAGACCATATTTATAGCATTATGGCTTTAATTTCATTATTTATTCACCCCCCAAAAAACAGGTAAACATGCAACAAATACTTGTTTTATTATGTATTCTAGGTCCCTGAGATGTTTCATGATAATGTTAATAAGTGTGTGGTATAAGTATCTTGGGTGTTTTCTGTTTTGGAATTGTCCTGATGTCCCTGACCATCCAGTGATTTAATTGAACTTTGAGAGACAGTAGCAGGACAAATCGACCCCCCCCCCCCCCCCCAAAAGAAAGATTGAGTGGAGTCACGGTCTTGTGATCTCGACTCTTACAGGGACATTACTCCATAAATACAGTGCATGTGTGTGAACGGTGGAGTGTGTGCCTTACCCAGCATGTTGATGACCCCTTCGTTATAAGCAGCAAACAACCGTATAGAATCTTTAAAGAGCAACATGAAAGCTGTGTTGATGACTCCGTTGGTCAGCTCGTTGGAGTTGGGCTGGAGGAGGAGGAGGAGGAGGAAGAGGAAGAGGAAGAGGAGGAGAAGATCAGATCAAGATATTTCCGGCCCTGTTCACACCCGGTGTGGACATCTGTGCCGACAGATCCCATCAGGATGTCTGTCTGTTCACACCTGGCATTTAAATGTCCTGAATGTGTCTCCTGGGATCACTTCCGCTCAGATCTCACTTCCGGCTCCATATCCAAATATCACAACCATCATTATTTGTGTTTGCGAAGAGCAATATCTGATGTTTTTACAATGGCAATGTTTGAGTGTGTGTCAGTGCGTGTGTGTGCGTGTAACGTAGCGCTGACCATTTGTGATCGCTTCACTCAGGATGGATGTGTATACCCGGTATGAACAGACACGGCTGCAGTTGTTAAGATGCAGCGACATGTTTACCTGGAAATCCAGCAGTGCGTCCAGCTGGTTCTGAATGACAGGCAGAGTCTTAATCAGCTTCTCTGTGTTCATGGTGCGCATCACACCCTCAGCTCTGGTAACGCACAAGAGCACAGGAGCACAAATACAGCAAACACACAGGAATTAAAGATGAAGAACTGCACACGATTAAAGAAGAAAGAAAATAATAACAGATTCAGTTCAAAACAGATGGTTTGCCACTTGATCCTTATTTAGTTTGGTATGACCCATTATCTGTCTGTAAAGATGAGAGATATGAGAGTATCCCAAAAATGAAGCCAAATCTTCTTGAGCACCCCCTAGTGGCTGGCTGCGGTATAATTTATAAATCCCACCTCTTCCATGTTAGCAGATATGACATAGACCAAACGAAAAAGTCAGATTTTTCTGAAACATTATGATTGACAGCTGAGACTGACTCCTGAGTGGTCTGGCGCGTGTATCGGCAAGACCTCAATACCTTGACTCTACACCAGGATCACTATTGCCCAGACTCTTGCACTACATAAAGTGTAAAATGATGGTACCAGGATATTTTAGCTTCATTATGGTAAAACGGGAAGAAGAGGAGACTTTATTTACAGTCTATGAGAATGACCAGTAGCTCATGTTAGATAATGCGAACCAACTTTATAGATATTACAGGTTCAGTTCACGTACTTTATGACTCTTTTCTACTTAGTAAAACGAAATGTTTTAGCATTCACCATTATCCCAAAACAAGTGACGCCATCATAGCTGCTGTTTATCAAAAGTAGAAAAACATCGTACCTGTTTTGTTAAACAGTTGAAATCGAGCTTACAAGTAAAAACACAGTCAGCCCATCATTTTAAGTCAAAGAGTGAAAAGTAACGTTCAGTTGAGTTGATTAAACAGATCCATAATGTCTTTATGTATGAGTGGCGTGTCAGTAGTGTGTGTTTGTTACCCTCTCTTCATCTTAGTGAAGTCCACCGCTGCTATTCTGTAAGACATGGCTTTTTCATTCAGGTAGCGGCTGTACCGTCTGATGAAAGTTGACATGTTGTAACCTGGGGGAGGGGAGAGGGGGCGCTGCAGTTAGAGATTTATTACTTTTTGCCTGGTTGACAAATCAGATTATAACACCATAATCCTTTTCATATGAAGTGTGCTACCTTCCTAATGAAAATCTTGTTTCTCGCTCTGGCACCAGTTCACCTTGAGATGTAGTTACTTATTCATCTTCCTCTTTTGAACAAATTCAATTAAAACACACTGCATGTTTGTTTTCCATGAACAGCTCATTTTGACAAAGAAAAAGCACTTTTGTAGCTTTAAGATCCCGGGATGTGGTTCTCCCTCTGAAATAGGCTTATTGATGGTGTAACAGAGCCGGGGGGAGCGTGACATAAAGTCATTTTGTGAGACGAACAGCACTGCTGAGTTTACAAACAGCCAAATGGCATTAAATCACCTTGTAGTGCAGCCTTATCTAGAAAGTTGTTGAGGTTGAAGAGCGTGTTTCTGGAGGCAAGGTACTGCATCAATCTCTGAAAAGAGGAGAACAGAGGGAAGAGTTAGTGTCTTATCTGCTGCTGCTCCCTGACAATATCAAGGTAATATCCACACAGACACATCAGCAGTGTGTGTGTGTGTGTGTGTGTGTGTGTGTGAGTGTGTGTATGTGTGTGTGTGAGTGTGTGTGTGTGTGAGTGAGTGAAGAGTTAATTGAAGACTGGCAGCTTTATGAGAGCTCACAGAGGCTGAGTTTGTTGACTTAAAGTAATGAAATTGACATTTTGACCTTAGAGACAACTGGACTTGACACAGAAGGAGTTACTGCAAAAACCGAAAAACACATGGTCCACACAAACCAGGAGCTTACAGTGAATCAAATGCACAATACTAACAACAACAACCCTTTACTGAAACCACAAAACCAAGCCTTTATTTCTGTAACCTTTCTTTCTCCTAGAAATCAAAGATGCCAAATCACGCTGCTTTCAGTTGAGAAACACCAGATCAGGCACAGTCAGCTTATCCCTGACATTTTGTAAAAAAGAACAACATGTCACTACTCATGTCACCAAACCCTTTGTTGTTCCTGTTCCTTCAGAGGGCTGTCATGGCCGCACAGTAAACCCTGCCCTCGCTCCTCTTCCCGGTCTGAGACGCTCAGGGTTTAACTCGTTTGATGTTTTGGTTGTTGCTCTTGTAGGAGCGAGCGGCGGAGTCAGGCAATTTGCCTCAGTGGCCATTGAAATGTCAGCTGGACACTTCATCGTTCCTTGTTGGACACGTGGAAGATAAGGCTTCAAAGAAACTCTCTGCAAGAGCTGGAGAGGAGTTACGATGACCAGGTGAGCAAAATGTCAGCCGCCGGACAGATTGATAGCTGGTGCTGGACAACTGGCCACCGCCGCTCTCTGTCATATTTGTGTGTGGGTGGGTTGGGGAGGGCAGAGAAGTCATGGATCAAGGTGCAGATTATTTTCACTATGAATAAAACAATTATTGGGGTTATAAAGTAATTAAAGAATATTCAAAGATGAAAAATTAACAATTATTTTTGCAAATTTAAGAGTTCAGTCAAATATTTGGCATTTCTTTCTTGATAAATCAATCAATCAATCAAATTTTATTTGTATACCCCGTATTCACAAATTACAATTCATCTCATAGGGCTTTAACAGGGTGTGACATCCTCTGTCCTTAACCCTCAGCAAGAGTAAGGAAAAACTACTAAAAACCCTTTTAACAGGGTAAAAATACGTAGAAACCTCAGAGAGAGCCACATGTGAGGATCCCTCTCCCAGGACGGACAGAAGTGCAATAGATGCCACGTGCAGGAAAACATCATGCCTTGATTGATTAATAGTTCATCTAAAATGTTGCTGATGAGTTTTCTATCAACTGACTAATTAATACTAAATCATAACTAAACAATGTAATGTAGGTATAGATGTTTATCCCTGTCTACGTCAAGACTTATAATAAGAGGGTAAAGTACTTGTGGCTTTATAAGTGTCTGCATATTCAAAATTAGCCAGTGCGCACTAAATTATGAGAGTTTATATACATATATGAACATAATCTGTAAAAAAAGAAATGTCACTATTGATCTGGGCTTCCATACGTCTGTGCTTCGGACTCACCTCGTTGCCGTACATCATGAGGTGGTGTGTGGTGATGAGCGCTTTAAAAACCACTATCCAGCTGTTACTGGCTGTGCGCTCCAGCAGTGTGTCCGCCAGGTGGGGGATGCTGACGTTCATCTCGTTGGTGCAGTGGATCAGGTCTGCGGGACAGGGGGGGGGAAACAGCATGAATGAATGAATCTGGACAAGTAGGGACAAGAGGCACATAAATAAACACATGATTAGCAGAGCATGGAATATAGCTGAAGGTTTGGGGCCAGCAGGTGAGGGACCGAGTGTAGAGTTGCAGGTTTTTTTTCCGCAGTGTCCTCAAACTCAATCTCTGCCTGTTCACTAATGGTGCGTCCTTGTGAATAAAAGCAGCAGCCACGTGCCAAAAGTCGCCATTTATAACCTTAGCGAGCTGACGGGTAGAGTTAATGATCAATCAATGAATGAAGCCATATCGACTGGTACATTAATTTTGACTCACTCTATATCAGCGCACGTTCAATGACCAAATGATAATTTAATGGCAGACGCTATATAGCCGGAGCTGCTGTATCGAAAAATCTATTTCCTGGCTGTGATTCAACGCGGCTAACTACCCACTCCACCAGCGTGTCAACAAAATATCAACTCGCAAGATGGAAAGTTACATCACAAGGTCAATTCCATCGCAGCGCAATCAACTGAAAGGGCTGCATCATTTACAAACCCAAAACGAATAGGCTGATGTCAAATGAACTGATGATGATGAATATTGAGACTGAATTTTCATCCAGAGCATCTTTGTGACTGGTAATGGACCAACAGCGACTCGACCCCAGCGTTTACCCTCTGAGATTCACATCGTGAGTGGAGATTGCCTTTTCAAAGCAAACGTGGAGCAGATTTCTAAAGGGAGAGAAGCTCAGTGGTTTGCTGTGTGTGTCGGATTCAAAGGTATGGCAAATGGCAGGCTGAGTGTGTTTGTGTTTGTGTGTGTGCGGATGTGCGATGTGTTATTAAAGAATAAACACAGATAATTTCTTTTAAAAGCAGAGGAATAAGAATCCAATAATGTTTTTTTTACAATGTCCTCTGAACATAGTGAAATGCAGATGATAGGGGATTAAGATTTCAGCAGTAAATGTAAAACTGGGCCAGATTGTAAAACAATGCCCTGAATTCCTTGAGGATTTTGGCTCGAGAACAAAATGTGAAGTATGTTTGGCATCTGTTTAATCTTAAACAAAAAAGTACCGACCCCAAGTAAAAGGGGCCGGACGTCAAACGGCACAAACAAGCTTCTTATGTGAGTGGTTGTAAAATGTAAGGTTCAGTGGGTTTATGGTCTTTTCCTGAATAAACCAATTACATTAATCTCACTA
The DNA here is from genome assembly GCF_947347685.1 of Pleuronectes platessa. NCBI lineage: Eukaryota > Metazoa > Chordata > Actinopteri > Pleuronectiformes > Pleuronectidae > Pleuronectes > Pleuronectes platessa. The sequence goes on along the minus strand of NC_070640.1, from coordinate 8,791,718 downwards.
TTCTGATTTAAAAAATGCAATGTTGTTATATATCAAAACTGAGATCATTTAAAAGTCAGTTAATTCAGCTGTAAACCACATATACGACCATTGCAACAAAGGGATAAAAGGATAAATCCTAAATTTGATCAGATCAGCTGAATAAATAAATGAATAATGTAAAGAAACATTAAAGAGGAGGAACAACTTTACTTGAATTTGACAAAAGATGACAAAAGAACCACGTAAAGCAAAGGCTGTGGTGCAGCCAGTGAAACCACTGAGGGAAGGAGTGGAGGAGAACTCTGAGTCCCAGTTGGTTAAAGTGTAATGGATGTCAATGGCATCTGAAGCAGCAGCAATTCACTGCAGCTAACGTTTCGAATACTCTTCATCTTCACTTTGTTGTTTTTTAAGTGTGAGAAGCTCAGGGACAGAGACACAGGTTCTGTGGGGCTATTGATTAAACTCTGCATCAGCTGTCAGACCAGAAGTCAGTTAGTGTCTGTAACATCTAGAAACCAATGCATATATTTACACCTGGTCATTGTTGCTCTTTGACTGTACATTTAAACGACCACACCCCGGAGTCACCACATTATGTTTCTAAGTTTTGCTCGGAGGAATTTGTGTTTTTCAAAGTCCCCTCACCTAATTAGATCTCAGGGCATTAATATCACAATATCATGCTAATGGTGGCGTTCAGTCATGCTTTACACATCGCTAATGGCTTGTTTGTGAATTTCCTCCTGGCTCAATAATTACTGGGACCATATTGATTCCAACTAATTAATGTTTCCTGTCATAAGTCCACACACACTTTAGTGGACGTGCCCGCTCACTATTGTCGCCAGTGACAGTGCCGCTCCACCACTTTGGTCCAGTCTGGATCCTAAAGACTTTAATGATCCTCTAACTTATGCTCCAGTGGTTATCATCGGTTTGATTGTTATAAACAACAGTGGAATGTGTTGGTTAAGCTAATTAGGATCAAACATGGCAGCCAAACAATATTTTAGGCTATTTATTGTCTGTTTAAATTTTGTGGCATATTTCCTAGAGCTGTCTACTGTTTTACTCTTGTCCGTTTATTCAGACCAGAAGAAATTCAACAGAGTGTCAAATACGTCTTGGATTTACTGGATCCCACTCCGATATAGGAACTTAAGAAAAAATGAGAATGTCAACGAGTGCGCTGCATCAACTGTTCGGGACACAGTAAAAATCCTTTGTTTCAGATTTCAAAGATATCGTTTACTTTCAGGCGAAAAACTGCAAAACGAGGACAACTCTACTTAAACACGATCACACCTAAATAATAGAGCGGCCCATGCTGTGTCTGCCTCGATGTGATAATGCATCATCTAGGATTTATTCGGTGCAGGGATGTAATGAAGTATTGACGCTACGATTGCCGGCTGGGATTATTGATAAGCCGCAGTCCGCGTCAATAACGCAATTACAAATAAGCACTGGGATATCAGTGCTGTAAACATTTATGCAAAGACTGATGATGATATGAAGCGTCATCAAATTAAAATGTAGGATAATTGCCAAGCTAGTTAGGATCAAATGAAAGACCAGGTTTTTAAAGTACGTGTGGCTGGAGAGATTCCCCCCTCGTAACGAGACTCACTGAAAATGTTTATAAAAACTATATTTCTTTTCAGAAATTGGCGTCAGGTAAAATGAGTAATTTGCGGGACCTGAAACAGAAGGACAGGTTGTTGTAATGACACACACACACAGGTGGGAGTAAATGAGGAGGATTATTCATTCAGTCACTCACTTTGTGTGTTTACGTCAAGGCAGAACACACATGAGTCATTTCAGCTTCTTCATTTGACTAACATGCCATAAATGTGCCTGTTGCGGTGCAAAGCGTTCACACTTCTTATCAACACATTGTATTTTCTTTCGCAAACGTGTGGAATACATCTCTGCTGCGGCCATGACACACGACCAGAGAAATCATGTGCCGATTAACACAGATGACCGTGCTCTCAGGGAAGGAGGTCATTTTTGGCCTGATTACTGTTCCACGGCAGATAAATCTGGTTTTCTATTGCCGCGCTCGACTATCTCAGCCACGCAGAGTATTGTCCAGTGAGAGTGAAATCCCATAACTCTGTGTGTCGTGCTGATCATTGGCCGTGGGCAGTGAATAATCCACCCTGGCCGTTTGTGTCACCGCCCAGTCTGTCAAGGTCGCGACCCTCTGACTAGCTTCAATGACCAGCGCTGCGTTTGATTTATCATGTTTTGTATTTGGAGGAGTGGGTCGGCCATTTATCTTTTCTTCCCACAGTGCCTCAGAAAGAATGGATCGATAACACGTCGAGTAAATTTTTAAATGTAATTGAAATGTTGTCTGTATTCATCAAACCTCTCAGATGAGGTGATCCAGTCCAGAATCTCTGCCCAGGTGCATTTGATGTGAAAACAAATCGACCTAGAGAGACATTTTTTCTCTGGTTTTCACCAAAGGAGGAAGATTTTAAATGTTACTGACAGGCAACTCTGTGAGTAACATCTGTTTCATTATCTTTATGAAAGTGGAACCTTTGAGTTCTGTTCCAGCAGGAAGAAAAATCATTCATTTATTGTTTGTCATGTTGGATTTGGAACACAGCCTATCTTCTCAAGAGTGTGGCTCACTTCATGTTTTTACATAAAGACACTAGTTTATATTTAATATCTTTGTTTAGTTGATATTTATAGCAACCAGGGTTTCTTTTTCACACTCCTGGACAAATCATACTGCACATTGAATACAGAATTAAACTGATTAAAGCTAAACAATTAATTTGTGAGCATGTTAAAAAAAAACAGCTCAAATGATCTTTTCCATTGAATCTGTAATCTCTGCCGTCTACAAACCTGTTCACCACTTCCTCCCCCATCCCCAAATGTCTGACCTCACCCGGCCCCTTGACTTGTGGGCTCTGTCAAACCTAGGTATTGTGGGTAATGGTGTTTGTCTGTTGCTCATCTCAGAAATAGGAATTAAAAGAAAATGTCCTCCCTTATCTTAACATATGAACTGAACGACTCCCTCATGGAAGGCTTAGTTCCAAAGCTGTATTTAAAATGATTAATGTTACTAGAATAGCTATTACAAATATCAGTGGGATTTTTAGTTTTTTTGCCACTTCTGGGACAAACCTCCAAACTGATTTGAATTCCTGCCGAGTTTCCGTCCACCTTTCCTTTTACTCAATGATACTAAATCCTATTTTAACAGGTGGCAACACTGAGAAAATCCTGAAATCCAGGGGTGGTTCGGCTGAGTTGCACCGAGACAATGTGGGTCACACATATCTGAGCTCTCAGACCTGACATTGACCCACAGTGTTGTACAGCCGCCTCACCAGGATCTCCTGGGAGCTGTGGAGTTTATATCTTTTTTTTTCTTTCCGATCTTTATTCACTTCGACTCCAATTGTTCCTCCCAGACAGTGGAGGGATTAGTTCCATTAGAGTCTTCCTGATTACAAACAAACCGTCTTCCTGCGCCCTTCTTTAACCTTAAAGTGCAGTTTCACCTCTCGATAAAAGACGTATAGAAAACTGTATATCATTTCCTGTGTAGAGATGAGAGGAACTCTTACAGGAAATATAAATTGTGGAAACTAGCTGTGGAAATTAGAACAGCTGCATTTGAATGGCAGTTTCTGCTTTTGAGCGTTTTATTCCACAAATGATCAGAATAAGATTTGGATCAGAACAACACAGGCCTGATGTAACCGCCTCGACCAGGACAACCTGACTCATTGTGAGAGTCATTCTCCAGAGTGGTGGTACAAACCATTTTATCACCACTTTGCTCGATGACAATTTGTCACATAAATGCCCTCGGCTTTTTTCAGAATATCTGAGAGACAATCGCTGTAGATTCCGAGAATCTCTGACTCACGGCGGGTGACAAAGGTGGACGACCTTCTGGCATTTCATATCTACACTCCTAACAAGGTCTTCTCAGACTGCGGCTTGGTAATAAGCACTAGTAAACCAATAACGGTGCACTTCATCTGATCATATGCCTTTTACGCACAATTCTTCCTTAGGAATCGTCAACTGGCTCGATTTTCTGCAGAAATTAGGTCAGTAGTCAGCGTTCTCTGTAGAAATCCTCCAGTTTCTTTACTGGTGGGGGGGGGTTCCGCGCTGCTCCTGTCGAGAATGGCGCAACGGAAATCTAGAGCACGAGCCTCACGAATGGCAGCCGGACCTCTGTAAACCACATCAATTAGCCTATGGTGGTGGTCAGCGTCATGATAAGCAGATTTGTGTGACATCAAAAGCAGCTGTGATTAAACTCTAGTCACTAAATGGTTTATTTTCTCACAAATGCAGATGTAAACTTCGCTCTCTGGACCTTTTAGGGCCTTTTCAGTCCTGCAAAGTGATACAGCCTTCTGATTTAAATGACTTGCGTTGAAGCACACGCTGGCAAATCTGCTATGGGGGGGGGGGGGGCAGAATTGCCAGAATTCCCAGTGTCACCTCTGCTGTGGAGTGGACACAATCGACTAATCTGATGCCAAAGTTGCCGGCTGACTAGCTGGGTGTGTGGCTGGATGACTGACTCTCAGGCTGTCTGGCTACCTGCCTCGTTGTTTCTCCCCGACTGATGATGCATACCCCCCCCCCCCCCTCTCTCTCTCTCTCTCTCTTGATCAGCCGTCCTGCTTTTTGCCCATCTGTCTGTCTGTCTGCACCCCCCCCCCCCCCCCCCCCCACCATGTGAGTCTGACTGGCAGCACCATTGATTGCCCGTGCTCTCCATCGATCATGTCAAGTAATTATGGTGAGGCGGAGGAGCCACGTAACCTAATAATCACTGGCAAAATCTACATGTGAGGAATCCTCCCGCTCCCGTGTGTGTGTGTGTGTGTGTCTGTGTGTGTGTGTGTGTGTGTGTGTGTGTAATTGCTGCAGGTAATTAGCAGGGATGGGAAGATACGAGAATCTGTGGTGACACCGAGAGGAAAAACAGAAAAGCCCCCATTGTAACACCCACCGTCACGGCTACAGTACACACAGTACACACAGTACAGACACACAGTACACACACACACAAAAACACACACCGACTCTCTGCACCTCAGGACTGACACATTCATTAATGATAATAATGCAGCAGAGGACGTGGCAGTGAACTTGGATTTCTGGGAAATGACCGGAAAAAAAAAACACGTTACTGCATAAGAATAAAAAAAAAGCCCCATTCTGCGCGAGGTGTCTCCGGAGGATCACAGTGCTGCTGGAGACACTGGCGTTAATAATGGATGGGCCTATACACTGTAAAGCGGCTGGTTGCAATATGATTAGCCTGTACCGGAGTGAGTGGCCTATTTCCCCTGAATGACATGCACAGATAGTGGCCGCCTGTGCGCCCCCCCCCCCCCCCCCCCCCCTCCTGGATTTCACGTTTACTGCTTGGATCCACTGAGGAGGTTTTTGCTTTCCGTGCGTAAAAAAGAAAAAAAAACCTTTTCAATCTAACGGTGGCTAATTAAAGAGGCTGCAAACATCACTGGGTCGGATGAAAGAGGAGAGGGGAGGGGGGGGTGAGGGGGGGTAATAAGATGCTGTTTATACAAGCTGCCCTTTGTGAGGGAAAGCGATGCATGCAAGTGCTAGTGATGGCATGTTTAACCTACAGTCAAGGTGCTTCTTCTTAGGTCCGCTGACTTCGTGCGTCGTGGCCTTGCACACGGCTTTGCTGATGGCAGACCCGGTCATGCTGTGCTGCGCGGCGGCGATCCGGTCCGTCAAAGACTGTCCCGACATGTTCCAGAGGAGGTGGAGGAGGAAGAGGAGGAGGAGGAGGAGGAGGGGTGATGATGGTCGAGTCCGGCTGGGGGGGAAGCGGGGAGGACGATCGAAATGTCTTTAGCGGCAGGGAGGAGGGTAGTGCCCTCTGCGAGGATCGGGGGGGTGTCGGAGTAGGAGGAGGAGGAGGAGGACAGCGGAGAGAACACAGACCAGGATCCGGTGGGAGAATTCATGCGGCGGCCAAAATTCAGCGCGAGACGGTCACATCCAGGGAAGCGATTCAAAATGCAGTCGAAGGCATGAGGAGGGTCCGGCCGCAGAAATCAAATATAACCCCCTGAATAAATCAATGTCCGATCCGATGATCCTGCACATAAGACAATGTGGAGTCCCTGAAACAGCCGCTGCCAGAGGGCGAGATGCCGGAGGATGCGCCCGAACGAGGATTGAATCCGAAACAATCGCAGCCGACTACCGGTGACTATCATCAAATCTATGCGGCATCCCCTACGAGTGAAGCGTCATTTCTAACAGACGATAAAAAAGAAAGAACCAGTATTGTCCTTCCGCCCCCCCTCTTTCGTTTCTTCTTCTTCTTCTTCCTCCTCTTCTTCTTCTTCACCCGGTTCCTCCTCTGAACGTGCGCACAGATCGCAGCGCAAACCCCCCCAGTCTGATCCTCACAGCTCCCCGCGCTGGTTGCACACAGCCCTCCGCCGGGTTTTTCTTTTTTTTTTCTTCTTCTCTCTATCCAGTTCTTCTCATCTTCTTACAAAAGGGTGTATTTCTGTGTTCAGGTTTCCGATAGGCCAACACCGGGTTGTTTCATCAGTCAAACTTGTGCGTAAAATGGCAGTACATGAATCAGGTGACTGGGAAAGGAGGGCGATTGGGCCACCTCTCGGGTCCGGGGGAGGGCATCTTAAAGCAGAAGGCTGCCCCGGGTTTTCGAGGCGAGGGGGGGGGGGGGGGGGGGGGGCAGCATCAGCTGGTTCATCACCTCAATGCAAACTCTCCCCGAGTACCTGCTGGCCAATGACATGTTGACACACTGAGGCTAATCCATGTCATCGCAAGGTGCGTTCATATCTGCCACTTGAATATTAATGAAAACACATCAGGTTGTATGTGAAATGCAGCAGGAGACAGATGGGAGGAGGAGGATTTTTTCCCCCTTTTGCATTTAAAGAATATTGTGGAAATGCAGATTGACGATAATTACCTCAAAACGTCATGAAGTTTGAAACGTTTGAAATAAAGTCAAAACGTCCAGAATTAGGTAAAATGTCGAGCATAAAGCTGAAATTTCAAGAATGAAGTTGAAATGTTATGAAAAATAATGAAACGTTGGGAATAAAGTCGAACTGTCAAACATATTTGAAATGTTCAGAATAAAGTCAAACTGAATCAGAAGATGATCTTTTTTGGCATTTCAAATATTAATTTGAAATGTCGACAATCAAGTCAGAATGCCACGAATAACGGTGAAAAGGTTGTGAAAAATTTATTGAAATGTCAACATTTTTAAATTGAATCATCTAAAATATGGTCGAAATGTCAAGAATTTGGTCAAAATGACGAGACTCAAGTCAAAATGATTATCTCAACATTTCTACTTCTTTCTGAAAATGTAAAATGGTAAAAAAATATAAACCTTTACTCATTTTGATTCTCACAATGATCAATTATAGCACAGGCAAAATGGGAAAGTGCCCAGCGCCAATAGGACTTCACAAAATTGTGTTAATGTTCACATATTTTACAAAGATACAGATATATGGACCTTGAAGATGTGTGGTGCAGTGTTATATATGGAACCACATATACAGTACATTTTTATTGAATGGCGTCTGGATCCGCAGAGAACGCCGTTTCCAATGTGTTGCGGTACAAGGCCGGGCTATTACACATCAAAGGGAGCGAAATGAAACATAAAGCAGATGCCTAATTTGAAAACATGGAATATGAAATGACACTCGAGGCCGACTCCACGAAGGCTGCATGTTCTGTGGTCTCTGAGCGCCACAGATCAGGTTCTTCACTGGAAATGAAAAAAGAAAGACGACGCCTCATACCAAGAAATCATTCAGCAGTTATCAGGTTTGCTGTAAAGTCATTTTAACAAAATTTACTTTCATTTTGGAACATAGATGTTGCCACTGAGTGAAACGCATACAATGTTATATCATGAGAGGACTGAGAAGCGCTGGACGAAACCAAGAGACTTGGTGAAGGGCTCGATACTTCATCAGGGCTGTTCTAATTAAAGGAATACTCAATTTGCTAATAGCGTTTAGCTTTTATCAGCTAATTACATTGTTAATTTAATGGACATATCTGCTAAATTGCTTCTCCTCCGTTATCTCCACATGTTTGTTTCCGACTGTAAAGGAGTCCTGTGAGTTTCTTTCCTCTGCATCGTGCAAAACCTGATTTTCCAGCCCATCGGTTTATGATCAGCGTGAATGAAAACGTCTTCACATATTTCCAGGGCAGTTATCAATGCACACAATGCATGCTCTTTACTCAGGTGGTACAATACGTCTGTGATCTTCAGCAGAGAGATAGTGTGGTATGACCTTTGTGGTGACAGACTCGGGGCTAGTTCACTTTCTGAGTCCACACATAGTCCCCAAGTCATTAGACAACATACTTTTGCCCAAACCCTACTGGGTTAATACCCAGCGGAACCGGTTAAGCCAAGATTAGGAACACGCCAAATAATTCAAAGCACGAGGGGGAGAACATGTGCAAACTGGGGCACACACTCAGAAGAGGAAGGGAGCACAGATTGGAGAAAATGTGTCAAGGCAAATTTGAAGCCCTGATTGTGTCTCTCTGGGATCCTGCTGCGTCACTTCGGGGACGTTTTATCTTTCTGATGTCGTTTTTTACGTCTCTGTTTGTAATTTCTTATTCATCTTGTGTAATTGTTGGGAAATCCATCACTTCATACAGACGATTTGATGAATCAAGTTATCTATCATCTTTTTACTCAGGTAGAAGATAATGATATTTCATGTTTTGGGGGCTGGCCTGTGCCATGTGCTTCTCTCTTGATCATTTTACTTACTTGTGTAGACTGATGAGCAGAAAAAGCATTAAGTTTTATCAATTTATAAATGAAGCTATAACGTAATGAAAGTGCAAAAGGTAATAAAATCAGTCCAAGATGGCAGCGTTCATATCCAGGATACTTTGGATTCATTTCTGGATAGCGGGTTTGGTCAGTCGTTACAGTCTGTGGTTCAAATTCAGCTTCTCATGACATCATCACTTCTCAGGTGTTCGCTGGGTACAACCCTCACACTTTGATCTGTGTGTTTTAGTCCAGATAAACCACACTATACATGGTCAGACCTGTAGTTATGTCCTTGTTCGTGACTTTAAAGATTTAATTTCCTCCACCTTGACTTGATGAAGATGGCGTTAAGGTGGGCGGAGGTAAAGGTCAAAGAAAACAAGAAGACTGAATATGTCTGTGTGCACACCACAGATCAAAATGTCAAAATGTGGATTTTGTTTTGTCCAAGTTATGTAAGAGCTACAGAAACATCCTCACCGGGAGCTGTCACTTCAGCCAAATGTCAGAGTCACAGTGGCAGATATGTTCAAAGCAAGAGAAGAAGGATGCAGAAACTGAGCACATCAAACACAATGTGTACCAGAATTTCTTCTACAAATGTAGTGATTTATTAAACATTAAGATATGTAGCCTATTTATAATACTATATTTATATAAATAAAATAAGACTGTAAAATTCTGTGGTGGAAAAGGAAGGCAAACAATGGCTGTGAAATATACGTTTCGGTTTCTGACAAAAAGACTAAAGACTAAAGAGTTGAGTAGTTCTGGTTAAATATTAAATAACAACACATTTTTATGAATCTTTTGGAATAATGTCCCTGAGCTGAACGTCTCTCTGTGGCCTCACAGCTGTTATCTACTCGGTTTGGGCGGAGACTCATCACCATTTCGAACATGACGAGCACTTGAGGTGATCCTTGGTGGCGTTGGCGTATCCGGACAGGGTGAGGGAGCTGGGGTCTCGCTCTGACATCGGACTCTCCTCTATGTCCAGGATGTGCTTGATCAGGCAGCGGGCCGCCTCCTCGATGTTTGTGTTTTCCTGTGACAAGAAAAAAACAACACATGGAAACAGGTCATGTACGTTTTCTGCTACTACAGCGGCCACTGCTCAGTGAAGGAAACTGAGCAGTCCAGTGTTTCAGTCCAAACTGTTGCCTCTACACTCTCCACTCGCTTTAATACAGGAACACAGACCCCAAATGATTTAAAGGATTTGCAGTTATATATTTATTTACCAGAAGCACATCATGTCTTATGAAAAAAGTCACATTGTCCACATTTTAGAACCAAGTGAAGCTGTTGCAGGTTTGAGAGAAATTAATTATTGCTTCAGAATCATATATTCTATGAGGTTCGTTGAGTTATTTCCTTTTCCAGAAGTATTTTAGCTTTAACACCAGAACATCACAGAATTGATGGTTTATCTTAATTTCCTCCCTATTGAAACCTTCTTTTTCCAGGCGGCCAGTTAAACAACCAGTGTGTTATTTGTCACATTACAGGATTTCTCTGCTGTAGAGAAGCAAGCGTCCTGTGGCTCCGATCATAAAACTGTTCTTTTTTCTATGGTTATTTTGGTCATTTCTTTTTTTTTTGGACACTGCCCACAAAACTAATTAGAAGCCGGGATGTCACACACTGCTCTGTGTGCTAATCTGTCTGACCTGTGTGCTGAGCTCTCTCATGTTCCCCAACCAGCGCTGCCGTCTCTGACTTGCACTCTGGTGCGTAACTCATTAGACAGGTCCCACACGAGAGGGGGGGGAAGACCAGAGGAATAATTCACACCAGACTGCAGACGTCCCTCTCGTTCTCAAATAGTGTTCTCTTACTTTTAGTGTCAGCAGTGAAAAACCCCACCGGCAAGTGTTTGAGTCCACAGAACACTTTAGGAGTCTCAGGGGTAAACAGTGTTAGAGCAGAATCCAATACAATTGAAGTCAATGGAGAACAAATCTTCAGACGTAATAAAAGAACAGAAAAAACACAACATGACACCATACTGCTCGTGTGGTGACATCCATGTGTCCTCAAGCCCCAACATTCATATCCCAGTCCGTCGAGACGAGGTCATTGACATCGTGTTTTAACCTCAAGGTCCACTGATATCTTCCAGTGAGGTGCGTTTAGGGACCATCGCACATGCTAACGTCTGCTAACTTAGCTACTTCTGCTGGACTTTTAGGCTTAGTGGTGAATAGATAATGAGTGAATATCCTTTCTTGGTGAACTCTCCCTTTTAGGCACTTAACATAATAAGGTTGAGCCCCTTCAATATTAAAGAGAAACCCAACCAATCTAATATATCAAAGTCAATGCAAAATATCACTATGGCATTGATTTAACTCTGAATTTCTTTGCCCTGTGATTTGACTTTTTGGAACAAGTCAAAACACCTTGACAGAAATCCAGCTACAGTAACTGACGCCTGTCCCCACTCCCCTCAGTGACTGCCTCCTACTTCCCAAGGTTCCCCCTCTTGTACCTTTGCAGAGGTCTCGAACCAGCTGACGAAGCCATTGTCCCTGCAGAAGGAGTCGAGTTTGGGCTGCTGGGAACCCAGTTGGTCGGACTTGTTGGCCAAGAGCACAGCGGGAACTGGCCTCCCATTGTTTAGAGTCACCTTAAGAAAGAAGAGGGATGGGTTACGTGATGGTTGTGGAAAAGTGCAACTTCCTTACAGGCCAAAGGTTTAACCATTAAATGAATGGGTATGACACTTGTCTTATCTACCTTTAGTTGTGTATTTCCTAGTCCTGTAAACATAAAGGTGTCAGAATGATCAAAAGTAATTATCCCTTCTCTGAACGGCCACATTCGAAAGATGTCGTGAGAAGTCATCCGTCAAAGCAAGGAACCAGATAATCTTCACATGTCTTTCAGTGCATCTTTACTTGAAGGGATTTGTGGCATTGTTCGCTTAGGAAATGAAACAAATAATGTTTTGACTTATTCAACAGGAACATTGCTCCCTAATTGTTCTGAATTGCCAGTTTCAGAAAGGTAAACCTTCAGTAACTTGGAGGCAGCAGGCAGAGCCAAGATGTGAAATCAACATTGACGTGTTACTTGCTTTCGCTGCAGCTATAGCAACAACGCCATGACAGCTACAGTGATTCACACAGGTGAACTATATTCCTCTAAATTCTTAATATGAATCATAAATACCTAGAATTGCATTCAGTAGAGTGCATCTCTCTGCAAAGGCCAAACAAACCAACAAAGGAGACACAGGGGAATTATAAACTCCTCTACAAACACTTCTCAATCTTATTAAAAAACTTCAAGTCATCCAAATTACTAATAAATAAACAAACAAAATAAGAACCAAAATTAGATTTAGTTGGCACAGCATTAACATCTCTCTTTTCAGAAACAGAGGAATTGAAAATGAATCTGTACCAGATCCCCCTCAGCATTACCAAAAGTATTATAATTGTCATATTTCTACTTACATTTTTCCCTCTGTACAATATACAATCAGAAATTCTGAAATTCCGACAACATATGATACTTTGACCATTTAGTGACAGTATTAAGAGATAAACAAATCAGTGTAGTAAAATATGGGTCCTACGTCTGTGTTGCATTAGGCTAGATTTTCATTTGACGAATTACCCTTCGTCTAACCTTGTGCTTTATCAAAGTATTCTTTATCGCAAACGGAAACACGTTGGAATCCAGAAATTAAGCAAAACTAAATTCTCTTTCATTTTTCCGAGGTATGTATGAGAGGAGGACAACAGGCTCATATTTGAGCCTTTTCCCAATTCATGGGGCTGCATCCTTCGATGGCTGCATTTGAAGATTGATTGTATCTCATTTATAGGCTGTCCCTTTTCAAAGGCTCCTTCAACCCTGGCAGAGAATTCTAGAGCCTTCAATTCCAGAGCAACAAAAGATCCAACAAGTGGAACCCCTTTCAGTCCGTCCAGGATTCGTTGTGATGACGAAGGGAACAAGCTATGGCCATGGCAAGGGGCGGACAAGCCGGTGACACAATTAGAAAATCATCCAAATCTGCCGTCTCATTTCTGTTCTGAATTTGCAGTCCACTAAGGCGGAGGAGTAAAAAAGTAGATGTGGTCTTTGTCGACTGAGTCCTTGGGATGCAGCTCCTGAATGGGACTAAACTGTAAAGTGGATGATGCATCACCAACTGCTTTCAATGCCAGTGCTTGAAGAAAAACATGTGCTTTCCTTTTCACTAAAACTAAATCTTATACAACCATGAACATTAAGCTTACTTTGAACAAAACCTTGACATGAATTGTTGAAGTGTGTGGTGGTGGCCCAGCTTGTGCGGGTATGTTCAGTATGGTTTTTCATTTACAACTTTAAAAAAGGCGCAGAGAGACAGGGAGAGTTTGAGTCTCTCTGCCAAATGTGGACCACCGATGGGTGGAGCTCACAGAGCTGTGATCTGACCTTTGAGTCCAGGTCGTCTTTCCACTTCAGCACAGCATCGAACGTAGAGGCCCTCGATACGTCAAACACCACAAGTGCTCCCACCGCCTCCCGGTAATAGACACGAGTCATGTTCCCGTACCGCTCCTGTCCTGGGAGGCATCACACACAAACACACACACATACACACATGTAATGCTGGATGTGAAGCTACCTTAAAGATCCAGAAAATGAAATCAACACGTTCATTATTGACAGGTATAAGAGTATGTGTGTATGTGTGTATGTGTGTGGGTGTGTATTCTACAGTAGTCACCGTCATGTGATATTATGACCATGGGGTCAATTGAGTCATGGTCAGCCACAAGATCTACATTCCTCAACCAGACATGAAATGACGGGGAGGGACCACTGTCACACTCTTTCACTGGGAGTTCACATCGCTCACTTCATCCTCTCATGTTTAGTTTGTGTTAGAGGCTCATTTCTATTTATCCGGTTTTGTTTTCAGATGCTGAGGCGATCGCTCTGGAAATCATTTTCAAGACAACACAACTTTCAGGGATTTGCATGATAAACTGAGATATCTACCGGCACTCTCCAGTTAGTCCTTATGTTGTTATGTAACATGTGCTCACTCTCCTAAAAAGGCTCCTAAACCCTTATAGAAGTAGCTTTTACAAGATGCTGAAGCTGAAACACAGCTCTCGCTTTATGACTTTGCATTGACTTTCATTCATTGTGGACACCCTAACCAAAACCTTATTTCTAACCTTGACCGTGACTACTCCAGCCCTAAGCCTAACTTTAGCCAGGACCTCAGAAGTGATGTTTAGCCTCATTAGGATCAAGCTTGAGGTCAGTGTTAATGCTGGAAATGAGTATACACACACACACACGCACACACGCACACACACAAACACAAACACACATAGCTGTAACAGTCACCTGATGTGTAATAAACCTTTGACAAAGTGTGACCGACCTGCTATGTCCCACAGCTGCAGCCGGATCACTGTGTCGTGGTCCCACTGCAGCACCTTCAGAGCGAAGTCCACCCCGATGGTGGCTCTGTAGTGCTGGGAGAAGATCTGATGGACGTACCGCTTGATGATGGACGTCTTCCCGACCCCCAGGTCCCCGATGACCAACACTTTGAACAACAGCTCCTGCTGCATGGCTGCAGCCCTGAAGGAAGAACAACCTTCTCAGTATAATGAAGAAAAACTCAGATACTGAGTCAAAGAACCAAAACTACTGAACTAGTTAAAGTAAAGTCCTTGAAAGTAGAAAAATATTATAAATAGGGCATTTCCTTTCTTCTCAAATATAATGCAGTGACCTCTGAAGTCCTCCTCTCTTCTCAGTCTGAAGCAGTTCACTCTGTGAGCAACTTCAATACAGCTGTTCATAGCAGATGGTGTGTTCAAGTACTCATCGTAAAGAAGACATTCAGGCAGAAAGATGTTATTAGGACCTTTACCACAAACATTTACAGACCAGTATTAAAAAATGAACTAAAGCAAAAATAAAAAAGTGTTTTAGAAAAATACTCATAATGTAAACTTGACTACCCTCTTGTATATTACACAATGACACAATTATTACATATACATTGAGGTCTTACCAGTATTTGACTATCAAATGTGTTGGAGGCTGCGCTAATACAACCATTAACTTTAAATATGGTTGGGATTACATTAGTTTGGTTACCAGTTAATGATCAAGGATGAAGCATATTCTTATTACAAATAAAAACAGTATAAAAATTAGAACACAGTACGATCTTCAACCCGTGGAAAATATATGAAAAGCATTGAAATATCAATAAGCATTAAATCACAAATTAATCAAAGGCCAATGAAAACAAATATTAAAATCACATAACATGGTTTCAAGTTCTTCATCTCTAATGTCTAAACTTTAAATATTAAGGCTAAAACCAAATATAATATTTTAATCTTCATATGTAGAGGCTGAAGTATTAAGTTGAAACATTACAGTAAAGTACAATAACCTCAAAACTTCACAGTGAATGTAATACAGCAACATGTGTAATTTTTTTGTAGCCTACATTAATGCACGGCACTGCATGTTTATTCTTTTCTGAATGTTGGATAAACTTTAAAAATGAACACTAGTACCAACATTAAATGACAACACTCAAATCCAATTTTATTTCTATGGCACCAAATCATAACTTATGTTCATCAAGGTTTTTTAAGGTTGAATCCTTACAATAGTATAGATATTCTTAGCAGAAAAATGATTTTATTTAAATCTAAAGTGAGTTAAAATAATTACAGTTTGTAAAATGCTGATGTAAAATAGAATGAGTATTATTTACTGAGTCTACATTTGTATTTATCCTTTTATAGAGAACTCAACCCATGTTCATGTGTTTTTGTTCCCACAGTCTGTGAAGGCCTCACCGTGAGCTCTGCTGATGCTGCTGCGCCTCTCTGTGTACAGTTACGGTAATGGTGCTGATGAGGGCGAGGGGGAGATGTGTGATGCTGCTGTTTGTGTCCTGCTGCCATTTCATCAGCACATCTTCACGGACACAGCCACCGCTCTGCTTCCTTTAACCATCACCACCACACAGCCGGACGATTCCACCTTAAAACACTGACCACAGACCAGAGGGACGTTTACAAAAGATGATGTAATTTATGAGATTTCTCCGGAAGCAAACCAGTCTGGAGCCTCATCTCCTGAAAACACAACCATTGATATGGGGTTTGTTTTCTACACATACTGAGCCGATAACTTTAAGGTAAGTCATCACCTGCTGTTTTTATTATTGTGAATTATTATAGTGGATAATACACTCATAAACTGACGTTAGACCAGCAGGGCAGGGCCTCATGATGAGCTGTGAACTTATATGTTGTTATGGCTGCAGCTGGAGGCCTTCTGTGAATCTCACACCAAACCACTTTTCTACCTTCAGGGCCTCATTTGCTTTTGAGCAACCTGTCTGCAGGCCACCTGGGGGATGACTGTGGCAGGGTGTTTACTGAGTAGTAGAGGAGTGGCCTCCCTCCTCCTCCCGTCCGTCCCCTCAGATTAGATCACTACTGTGAATCACATGCACACGGCTGAGATGATCCGAGCCTGTCATTCTCTTCCTGTGATAATCTCAGTATCATAACCATGTGGTCCACACAGTCTGTGGATTAACTGCACATTAATCTGGGAGTCATCCGAGAAAGAAAACGGGGATTAAACACATCCCTTTTTCCCTGTTGCTTTAACTCTGAGTAGAAGCTTTAAAGGGAGTTAAATCCAAGCTGATTTATTTAATATGTTTCAATTTTCTATACTTTTTGGTCTTGTAGTAATGTTTGACTGTGTCATAATCCTTACTTTAATATTTAAGAATGACATGGACACAGGGTTTCCTGCTGTTTCATGTACGTAAAAAGACTTACAAATAAAACTGTATATTTTTTCACAGCTTAATATTGTGACAAAGGGAAATCTGCAATTAAAGGTGAAGACCAGGTTTACGTTTTCTGTTTCATCAAGGCCATTTCTGCAGGGATTTGAAATCAGTTTTTGTGTCTCACTGAATTTAACAATATTTTATCAATAATATGAGGAAATTTAATTTAAAAGGGGAACATTTTTCAACTGTTTCTATCCATTCAATGTGAAAATCTGTTCTTTTATGTGATGCTAAACTTTACATCTATTAAACTGTTGCTAGAATAAAATCAGACATTTTGATGCCCAAGTATGAAAAATATAGTAACGGAGGGATTTATTCTGAATTTCGCTACAGATCTTATTTCCCATGAGACATGGAGACGATATGGCTTTATCAGTTTCGCCTGATCGTCATCGGAGACTCCACAGTCGGCAAGTCGTGTCTGATCCGCAGGTTCACAGAGGGCCGCTTCGCCCAGGTGTCAGACCCCACTGTGGGGGTGGACTTCTTCTCCCGGCTGGTGGAGATCGAGCCGGGCAAAAGGATCAAACTTCAGATTTGGGACACCGCAGGACAGGAGAGGTTCAGGTAAAGATGGAACTCTATCCATCTATTCATCTATCTATCTATCCATCTATCTCTCTCTCTATCTATCTATCTATCTATCTATTTATCTATCTATCTATCTATCTATCTATCTATCTCTCTATCTATCTATCTATTTATCTATTAATTTGTTTATTATTTCCTCCAGGTCTATCACCAGAGCCTACTACCGCAATTCAGTGGGTGGTCTCTTGCTCTTTGACATCACAAACCGCAGATCCTTCCAAAATGTCCACAGCTGGCTGGAGGAGGCTCAGAGCCACGTGCAGCCTCACAGCATCGTCTTCCTGCTGGTGGGTCACAAGTGTGACCTGGAGGCCCAGCGTCAGGTCACCCGGCAGGAGGCGGAGAAGCTGGCAGCCGCCTTCGGGCTGTGCTACGTGGAGACGTCAGCGCGGGACGCCATCAACGTGGAGAAGGTGACACATGCACCTCTGACTGACACTGGATCAGATGTCACAGGTTCTCTACAAAAGTTCAATGCAACATAAACAACAACTATACTACTTTAACAGTACTGGATGAAGGCCAAACAAACAGTTTTGTAGTGCAACAATCAACTATTTTAATCATCAGTGAATTAATCTGCTGATTATACTCATTTTAATTATCATTTAATTATTAGTTTAATGAAATATCTAAAAATAGCAGAAGAACAAAGGCATTTCGAAAATCTTGTTTTGGGGCATTTTTGCTTTAGATTACTTTGGTCAGTATCTATTGGAAATGTTATCAATTCATTGTCCTGTCAATTGACTCCTCATCTCAACTTCACATGTATTTATGAATTATCCAGGTGTCATTTTGCTTCTGGTCTTTACTCCAGGCCTTCGTGGATCTGACGAGGGACATCTTTGACCTGGTGCGGAGCGGGGACATCAAGATCCAGGACGGCTGGGAGGGCGTCAAGAGCGGCTTCGTTCCCAACACCGTCCACTCGTCTGAGGAGGTCACCAAAGGCAGCCGGCAGTGCCTCTGCTGATCCACCTGGCTGCAGCATGAGGAGGGGGGGGGGGGGGGGGGGGGGGGTGTAGACTTCTACTTCTACACACAAGACATCGTTTTGACTGTCAGTGCCTGTTTGTGGCTCTGTGCAAACGTGGAACCTTTTTGTGATCCTCTGAACAGGTGGAGAAGCACAGGAGACGTCCTCCGTCTCCTCACTGATCTGTGTGCATATGTGTGTGTGTGTATGGGGGGGGGCATTACATCACTTTTAAACCTTAAAATAGCAGCTTCAAAAAGGAGGTTGATGCTTAACTGACTTTTAAATATGGAGAATTGAGCCTCTTTCATTCTCACTCCTAATCGTGTCTGTTCCTGCTCTGTGTAACGTTGGCGGGTGGGTACGACTTCCTGTGAGATGTGTGGAGCTGACTGATAGCTGCAGCTTTAATTATAGTAATCAGATAACACAACAGATAGAGTTCAACAGTGAGGCTGAACTATAGTTGAGTTACAAAGACATAAGGCTCGTTTAGGCTCAATGCTAGGTACGTAAATGGAAATGTAAAGAGCCTTCTCTCCCTAATCTGCGTTCATTTGGTTTGTATTTATGCGTATCTTGTGAAAGTGTACGAAACAGAAGACAGAGAAGTACCACTGGGAATCCTCAGGGGGGCAGTGCTGCCAATGGTTCAAGCCAGACGACTATAGGACAAATGAGGAGGACATTTCAGCAACAACTTTTTGAGGAGACACTTTGCGACACTACAGGCTGATGTTACTTCACCCGGTTACAAGGATAAACTTTACAAGTCAGCCGCTTCAGAAACGGAGAAAACCTCTGCCGTCGCCATTTGTGTTCTCGTTAGATATTCTCTTGTCTCTGTGCTGCCCTCTAGTGGATATATTGCTCAATAACATGCCAACGTAAAGCACATGTGGAATATGGTTTACATCGTTTGTATCACACAGCATAAAGGAGCCTTTAGACGTCAGTACAAAACCAGCGTTCCTCCATTATTCAGTGAGGAAACTCGAAATATGAAGAATTCTGAACAGAGTTGGTTGGATTTGTCTCAGCCGCAGCTCTTCTGGGTCAGGAAGCCGGGGATCATGGGTAATATACACTGTTCCCTTGTGTTTAATTCAGTGAGTAGGGCTACACATTCAGTTCTACGCTCAACAGACTGACAGGCAGTTTTCTCTCTTTATGAAAACCACTTCATAGCTTGGTGGCTGCAGGGGGCGCTGTTGCTGAGAAGAGGTACATAGTGTTACTTTAACCCTCAGCTCTTACCGACACTTCAAGTCCACTTTCAGAACTTGTACAGACTGTGTCCAGTGGGACAGAGGAGACAGGAAGAGATCTTCACCGATTGTGCTGCACTACGAATCCAAGTTGCTTTATACGATAAGGAAAGTGAAATCAAATCGAACCAAAGTTTGAGATGTTGTCATGTATGTTTGTGTGAATGCTGGAGAACGAGTTTTCCACTGCGAGAATTGTTCTGTTCGCTGAAAAGGAATCGACACTGTAGCTGCTTATATTGATAACTACTGGACCACGGCGAAGGATTTAGAGGTTAATACCAAATACGTGTTTACTGGTCTGTGGTGGTGAGAACCATACACTGTTTGTAAAGATGGACGACCCCCTTTTTATTGCATTAAATAAATTCAAACCAATTTTACTGGAATACAAAACGTCAGTGTGATAAGAACTACCTAAAATCACACCAAAAAAGGACATTTTGACATTATAGTTTGGAACATGTCCCATCTGCTAACATGGAGGAGCCGGGATTTATGACCTGCCCTGCAGCCACACACCAGAGGGCGATAGAGGCACTTTAGCTTCACTTTTGGGGAGCACGTCTTTATGTAAAGTCAATGTTGAGAAAAGGTATGATATAATAACCTTATAGCTTTTTGTATAGTAGCCTGGTCTGAACATAAAATACATTCATAAACATGAGAATAAATTGTGAATAATACAATAATAATAACAAATCATGTCTAATGGACTAATGAAGAAAAACTTAAAACTTAACTTTTATCCTGTGACAACCTAAAAAGTTGCTTTATAAACAAATGAACTAATAATAGATGTTTGATTTATACAGTTTGCACAATGTTATTCCTGTGACCCGACCTGTCTGAACACAACACCTTCTTTCCTATGCCTACAATCCATTTATTTAAAGTCAATGTGTCCATGTTTATAATCAGTGCATGTCTCCGTTACCCAAAATAATTTTTATTTTTGATATAATGTAAATTGCTTAGGGATGAGCAACACTCGGAAAAATATTTGAAGTGGACGAGTCTTTCGAGTGCCTTTTGGAGGAACGATGCCAAAGCACACACACTTAACTTCCTGTACACACATTCAAACATACAACTGTGTGTTAATCTTGTGAAAATGAACTGAAAGGAGGCGGGAAACACACACATCACACGACCTGTAAATAATTGATCTAAAACCAAACCTGACAAAGTCGACTGTTGAATGTTGTTGTGACATCAAGTGTGCTCAATAATTAACAAATATAAATTTGTGCAAGGGTTGCTTCTTTTTTTTAAATCAATAAATTTACTTTGAGTTGAATGACCCAATAACTTTTGATGTAATGCTCTTTGTGACCACAAGATGGCATCAGTGTATGGAGAAAGAGGGGAGGGAGGGGAAATTCTTTCAACTCAACATAAATAAAAATATATATAAAGTAAATAAGACATTACTTTTGAAAAGTAGTCTGAACCCAAATATTGACAGAATAAATAGAGAATGGGTCCTAATGCATAGTTAATAAAAACATGTAATGTTCAGTACTACTTCCAGGTTCCTTTTCTAACGTTTTGCATTATGCAACTTTACGCAACTTTTGCGAATTTCTCAACAAATAATGCAGAGGGCTGAGTGTTAACGTCTATGAACTGGCGAAACTGTAAGCAGTAGTAGAAGTAGATCGTTTCTGTGTTCATGGTATATGTATCAGATCTAAATATACCTAAATGGAGTATGGTGATAAAGTGGCCCATAAGCCAGGACGGAGGAATATACATTTTATCTTTACGTTTTCTGGACTTGGAGAAATAAAACCATGTAGTGTTTTAAGCTAGAACGTGAGATAAATTCCTGTATATTAATGAAAGCAAGGTTTTAGTGTTTGTAAGATTCATGTCGGAACCTGGGCTGTTGGTGAGCTTGAGGTCCGAGTCATGTTGTAACTTGGATATTTGACATTGTGAATGAAATCTAAGAGGTGTGTCACCGCTGACTCACTACAAACCGGTAGAGCTGGATTCTACAGAGTGTGAAATGCAGCTCATACCAAGATAATGTCTAAAGGAAAAGGTGGATAAAAGACAGACGCTTTCAACTCTGACATACGCATGAACCATGTTTTATTTTAAAAAAATGTTGAAAATACAGCTCGCTTTATACATGACAGACATTTGTACAGGATACAAAACAGAAAGACAATGATAGATCATTGTGGTTAATAAGACAGCATCTAGGAGGGAGATGATCGAGTGGATTTTTGAAAGGCAACAAGGGCTGCGTGTGAAGAGCTCTGTGTGACAGGTGTCCATCATTGACAGAGGTCTACACTTCATCTGCCTCGAGTCTCCGATTGCGTCTGATACACACAACTCCAGCCCCGGTGCCTTTCTCAGGCAGAAAGATGGTTCTTTAGGCACAAGATTATAGACTCACAACATCTAGAAACACTGTCTGAATCCCCCTCCAAAATAAAATCTCTCTTATACCCGACGTCTTCAAAAACCTTAATGGGAATTTAAATCTGTCGCGTTCTGATATGTTAACAGTGAACACAAGAGAAATCCTGTTTCAATCTGCAGAAATGCTTTAGTTTTGCCTCGAACAGCAGCATTGTGTTAAATGAAAGGCCTTTCTGTAATTTATTATGACCAACTTTTACAAACTTACACTAAAGGCCATATTTTAAAGAAGAGGTTTGTATAATTAGCAGCATTATACAAATAAAGATGCGTAACAGATACTGTACATTCTACAGTAAGACACTTTACTACGACAAAAAAATACTATTAACAATAACTTAACATATTGCAGAGGATGAGGAGAAAAAAAGTTAAACATATTAAGTCACAATTTAGAGACCAGCTTTCAGTGGTCATTGCTTGTTTTCAACAGCTCAGCTAATATCCAGAAACATGTTGATTTGTTCGCAAAGGAAAGAAAAAGGTTAAAATTAAATCACTTTGTGGAAAAAAAGACTAGAAAAAAAAAGAAGCTGCATTTGAAAATCAAAATCATGTGAACATCTACGACTCTGAGCTTGATATTAAAGCGAAGCAAAACAAAAATAAAAAGAAAGCTATCCTAAACAAACAATATTATTAACATTTAAATATTAACAGTTCTATAAGAAGAATAAGTAAATACAGTAGTAAAAATAAAATAAAGGATTGAAGCTCAACAGACAAAGCTGCCAAGAACACGTTTCAATTGAAACTAAACGAGAACCTTTGTGAAAAAAAAAAAAAGTATTTTCACAAGGGAGTTAAAAAAAAAAGAAAAAAAGGTCGGTACTTTAGTGTTGATGTGAGAATATCTGGGTACAGACATTCAAGGGGTTTAAATGCAAGTGCCTGGCTAAAATCTGGAAATTTACAACATGGAGGATTTCATTTCATTCCATGTACAACTGATCGATGGGGGTTTACAAAACAGCAAATACCACAACGAGTGGTAGAGATTCAATTGTTCTGTACTTCAAGGTTTGTTTGTTTGCTTTTGGATGTTTAGTCAACTTACAATCATTTTAAGTTTCCTGGTTTTTGCTGAAACAAAGGCCTCAACTTCCATTTTACGTCTAAATGTGAAACTAACAAAAAACAACGGATAATTCACTATATCTGTTCTTTGTGAGCAGGGGGCACAGCAGCAATGGTATGTTTAAAAACGTCATCCAACGTGTAGAGCGTGGACTTCAGCCTCGACAAAGCAACATCAACATCAATCGACCGTGTGTTTGTGACCTAGTGAGGCCCTGACCTGACACTGTAAACGTCACAGCCTCAGCACTACCCTGTTAACACACTAACAAATAGGCTGGTGCAACAAACCAGATGCGTCGACTCTACTCAAAGCTTACACTACTAGACGACCTTCATCTCTTTTTGTGCGTGCGGTCTACGTAACATCAGGTTTCCTAAACAGTATGAAGTTTAGCCACGAGTCTTGACGATCGTAAACTCACTGGTTTCCGCTGGGATTCTTTTAGTAATGTACACAGTAGTACTAATTGACCCCTAGTAGCCATGTGGCTCCTCACAGCCACATCGTATGGAGGGGAAACAAATAATGAAAAACACGAGGAGTACCGAGTACTCTGTTAGTTCGGTCCATTCGAAGCATGAGTTATAGGCAGGTACATATCTCAAGAGGGCTACGGCTAACTACCAACAAAGATTAAGATCGGACACATGGGTCAGAAAGTGGCTCTATCACAGTGTCAAGCCATCAAGTCAATCAGCCTCCGAGTCAGAGGTAAGATGTGTGCGGCGTTATTCTTGCCTCTCCTCCCTTTACACCCGGGTGTGTGTTCCAGGCTGCCTACACTGCCAAAATGAGTGTAGATGCTCTGCAACGCTTCCCGGGTCTATGTCAGTCTGTATCAGGGGCTGTCGCCCGCCTCCATGTCGCTGCCGTCAGGGGCGCCCGTGTAAATCGGGCGTTTTGTCTGCAGCGCAGGCTCGTATTTGCGTGGGGATAACCTGTTGGCAGCCTCACTGCTGTTCCTGATACCATAAGCGAAGTAGATGACGAAACCTGGAGGGAGAAAAGGAGAGGAAACAGGAAATTACAAAACAGCTACGTGAATGTGTGGCACTAGAAAACCAGATAAGTAGCGATGAAACGTACCAATAACCATCCAAACGGCGAAACGGAACCATGTACTCCTGTCCAGCTGCATCATGAGGTAGATGTTGACAAAAACACTGAAGAGGGGCAACCAGGGAAGAAGGGGGACCTGGAGAGGACGCAGACAACAAGTTCAGCATAACTACATTTCAAAACCGTCATAGTTCTGTTCTAGGTAACAGGAAGAAGCTGCTCAGACTATTGCTAAATCAAATCTGCCTTCGTAGGGTTCGCTCTATACCTTGAAGGTGAGAGCCTCTTTGCTCTCCGGCTGCCTGCAGATGATGATGAAGCAGACGGCGCACAGCAGAGTCAAAATGACACAGGGCACCACGACACCCGCGTGGCCGCTCAGCAGCTCGTTCAAGAAGTTGGCCAGGAGGACGCACAGGACGGTGATGAGACCGGCTGCAGAGACAGACGCAAGACAGAGGAAAGGTTACTGACACTGGTCGAGGCATAGTGTGAATCACGGCTCTACGTTGAGCCCTTACTTACAGATAGTAGCAGTGGTGGCGTAGACGATGTTCCCAGAGGTTCTCGTTGGCGTATTCCCACTTGGGCAGAAGAGCAGCCTGACAGTGAAGGCCTCATGGAGCGGCCTCTCCTCCATCTCGTTGCCGTACTCGTCGCCGCTGTCCCCTCCGCTTACAGCCACTTTCTCCCCTTCCACCAGCTCCACCAGATTCTCCGTCTGGCTGGAGGAGTTCAGGGTGCCTGGCTGGTACCTGTGGACGGAGGAAGTGTGTCAGTGAGTACGGTATATTTTCACCATGGCTAAAAACACACTTATGCTGCAGCTAGAAAGATTGGCTACGCACCAATAGGAGCTTTAAAATATATCAACATTCCTGTCCTGTTTAGTCCAATTAGAAGGCGATCACAGCCAGTTGAGAACCAGCGTAAAGCTTCTGTGAACCTTGTGTTTCAGCTGCACACAGATTATAATACTTGAACTTGGCAATGACATAAGCACAGCAGATGCTGGAGAGTATTTAACACATGATTACAACTTCAGAGGACTTTGAGACGGCGCTAGCAGAGACTGAAAGGTGCTTACCTGAGGATGAGGACGCAGATGGCCACTAAAGAGTACGCTAACAGGGTTCCAATAGACATGAGGTCAACCAGAGCGGCCAGGTCGAACAGGAAGGCCATGAGAGCTGGAAGGAAAGGCAAAAGCAGATTTCTTTAGTTTCTACATGTCAGAGGAACAAACTGCTGCTTTAATGGTTCAGACTGCTCACAATGCAAGAGGGAAAAAACATGTATCCATTTTCTGCAGACTTTCTATTGAATAAACTTTTATTGACCCTGAAAAGAAAGACTGCTAGATAGAGCTCTCTCAAAAATTTAGAAAAAAAAGACACTTTCTCACAGCTGATATTTAGTGGCCTCATTTGGATATCATGTGGTATGAACTAAAAAAAATTCTAAATATATATATTTTGAATATTAATTTCATGGTGACCTTTTGTGCTGACCTAGTTTGTTATTTTTATAAATTGTATGCACTTTACCAGAAAAATAAGTCCGTTAACTACATTTAATAAGGGGAGAGTGACACTAAAGAACAAATAAATCATTATTTACAAAAACTCAAAAGAAATGCAACTACTTTGTTACTAATGACTTTATATTTCTGAGAATTTAACGAAATTAATTAATTTTAAGATAAATTACGGTCGCACCACATGACATTTCATCGAGATGAAAAACACTGAAATCAAATCATTTGAAATTTCTGTATGAGTTGATGTGTACACAACATTCCTAATGTTTGAATAATTATAATAGTTATTCTTTTTTTTTGTATTTTAAAATTGGCCCATAAACTGTTATTGACCTTGAAAAGACAGACTGCTAGATAGAGCGGAAGCAGGGGACAGAGCTGTGACCGTGGGAAAATAAATAACTAACCACATCAACATATAATCTCGACAGACTTGACACTATCGGAGAGACACAACAACAAACAGCCTTCTGGCCTAAAGCAATAGAGCAAACATGAAAAGAGGAATATCTGCAAGATATACACACACAGCAGCAAATGCAAAGTGAAGACAACTTATTTCAAATACACAAGTACTGAGAGTGAACTTACCCGCAACAATACCAGAAGCGATGGTGGCCAGGAGAGGGGTCTTTGTGCGAGCGTTCATCCTGGACAGAACACGGAACAGCAGTCCGTCCTCTGCCATGGCGTAGATGACTCGAGGCATGGGAAACATAGAGCCTAGGAGACTGAGGAGCGGTAAACGGTCAGCAAATTATCTGAATCTTTAGTGCGAAATAGATTTACAGTGTAAAGTAAAAGAAAGCACAGTGACAAGAATTTTTTTTTTTTGGTCTTTACCTGGTGGACAGAGCGCAGAGGGAACCCACAGCCACGATGTATCTGGCAGGAGCCCAGGCGACGTAGCTGAAGGCCTCAGGCAGGGGACTCTGGGCGTCCAGCTTGTAGTACGGCATCATCAGGGTCAGAGCAGCGGACACCCCGAAGTAGGCGAAGAAACAGATGAGCAGCGAGGCCACGATGCCAACAGGGATGGACCGCATGGGGTTCTTTGCTTCTTCACCTGAGAACAAAACAAAACAGCAGGATGAAATGAAGTGGAGAGATTTGATGCTTGCAGCAAAACCATAAATCGCAACCATACATTCCAGTTTTAAAAGCCCCTGAAAAGGCCCGAGGGTGTTTCTAGATTGTGACATCTCTCCATGTTCACTCAGTTACATAACATGGACTTCAAGTATGCGCAACAGGTGCTGTGTCAACAGCGGCATTGTCGGAATATGATGTGAAAGTTTCCACAGAGGTATTAGAATCACTCACTTGTTGTGGCGATACAGTCGAAGCCAACGAACGCGTAGAAGCAGGTGGCAGCACCAGACAAGACTCCACTGAAGCCAAAGGGACTGAATCCACCCACACCGAATTCCTTCTCGATTCTGAGCGGCAGAAGACGACACGTTCGGTTTAATAGTCATGAAAAACAATCAAACGCAGAAGAGGCGGTAAAACTTTTGAGTGTAAATACTGACGGATATGGCACGCTGCTGTTGGTGCTATTTTTGTAGGCGATGTAGTCGTCCTCTGTCAGGTTCCAGTTGGACGTGTCCCCCTTCACGAAGCCAGAGATGATCACGAAGCCCAGGACCACCAGGTTGATGCCC
Source organism: Pleuronectes platessa (assembly GCF_947347685.1). Classification (NCBI taxonomy): domain Eukaryota; kingdom Metazoa; phylum Chordata; class Actinopteri; order Pleuronectiformes; family Pleuronectidae; genus Pleuronectes; species Pleuronectes platessa. The sequence continues at coordinate 8,764,385 of NC_070640.1, read as the reverse complement.
GTGAAGATCTTATTCACCAGCGCTGACTCGCTCACGCCAAAGGCCAGAAGTCCTGAGGAAAGAGAGTAAAGAAAGAGAGGAGAGAAAAGAAAGGGAGAGGGATGTGAATTCATATTTCAGCGTCAAAACCAACATGTCCTGCTATGTGGGTGGATGTTTTCGTACTTCATCACACATACCATCAGTCAGCGACACTAATGCACCAATCATTTGTTTCTAACACGGCAACTGGCAAAACACACTAGCTGCAATGTTGGTGCGACAACTGTTCAGGCTATTATGCAATGTTTGAACACAGCACTGACAATCGCTAAGTTTGCATGGACTGCGATAATCAAAGTAATGTTGTGTGTTTATATAAGTGTATGTAATTGAGGGGGCTGCTCTTAAAAATAATAGTTTTTGAATGAATTTGGGGATGGTGCCTGGGTAGAGTGTGTAGGAGACAGGACAGGATTTATGAACTCTGCTCTGGAAATACTGGGATTTTGTTTACAGCCGTGAGGTTTCTGGAAATGTTCCTGCTGCATTCTCACATGGACAGATTCTGACATTTTCAGGAAAAAAATGCTTGAGCGTAATGAGAAGGGCCTCCTCACCAGTGAGCAAGAGCACCAGGATGAGGGCGAACAGGTCCGGGTACTCGGCCAACACTTTCCCTGGGACTTTCATCGTCATGGAGGCTTTGAAGAAGTCAGAGATCTTTTGTTCCACCAGGCTGTCAAAGGTGGAGCTCCACGCCCTGGCCACACTGGCAGTACCTACAAGAGAAGGCAGAATTGTCAACAATGTGGTGACAGGAAATAAATGATCCTTTCCGTTAGTTCCTCATTCTTTATAACTTTTAGTGTTAAATCTCACCTATCACATAGGAGAGGATGAGGTTCCAGCCAGTGATGAAGGCCCAGATTTCTCCAACTGTCACATAGCTGTAAAGATACGCAGAGCCCGTCTTGGGGACGCGAGCCCCAAACTCGGCGTAACACAGCCCGGCCAACATGGAGGACAGAGCGGCGATGAGGAAGCAGAGGACAATAGCCGGTCCTGCCTTCTCTCGGGCGACCTCTCCAGCCAGGACGTAGACACCGGCGCCGAGAGTGGAGCCCACCCCCAGGGCAATTAGGTCCAAGGTGGACAGGCAGCGGGCGAATCGGGTCTCTTCACAGGAGAGGTCCAAAGCCCTGCGACGCAACAGGCTTTTGCCAAAGTTGGTAAGCAGCTTGGTGCCCATATTTGCTGTGACTGTGCGTGGCATTTGAAATCCTTCAAGTGTGGGTGTGTGTGTGACTGACACTGCTTAAACACAACACGTATGAGAGGACTGAGATTAGAAGTGCTTAGGGAAGATGGGGTAGGTAAACACAGCAAATAACTTGTTTGTAATTGGTCCACTGGCGTAGGTGTGTTCACTTAGGTGTAGTCGAGCAGACGGAGCAGGAAGTGGGAGGTCCGGTCACAGAAGCAGCAGATTAGGACCTGTGATGAAACACAAGAGGTAAACAACAGCTCAGAACAGGGGAACTGTTTGGTAACTGCTAATGGTTACATTTCTCAGAAGTCTATGCAGTCGGATTATTCCGTTCTTTAAATCCACAGGAGAATATTTTAGTAGAAAGTTGCTCAAAATCCACGAAAACTGTGACAGGATTAAAAAACAAACAAACCCTACACTGATGGGCTTGAAGAAACGGTCAAATCTAGGACAAGCTCCCTGCGAACCTGGGTGGGGCAACTTTGTAATATAAGTCGCTAAGCGTATTTACACAGTCTGATCTTACATACAATGTCTCAGCAGGTTTTGAAGATACATTTCTAGTGAACGCAGGTAGCACCACAGATGCTGGAGACTTTCCTGGAGAGACAGGGCTGGTTTTGATAGATAATACAAGCTCCATTCCACTACATGATAATCTGTATAAATACCAGACACTTGCATAACTTCCAGGAATTCATACCTCAACCAATCGCAGAGTAGTAAGGACTTACAAGACGCTGCAGGCTACCGAGATCCCTCATGAAGACAAAAAGAGACCTCAACGCTATCCTACTATGCTTAAATCTAATCAAAATAAGAGAGAGTAGACCTGCTATGACACACATTCCTATAACAACAAGAGAAAATCCTGCCCAATTCCTCACCACTCCCTTTTTGCGTAAAAGGGCGCCCTTCTGCTCGTATTGTGTTTTTTCAGCAGATGGAGGCTGACAGAGAGAAGCCTGGGAAAGCCAGAGTGTGAGGAGACACTAACATCAGCAGGGGGAGAAGAGGACAGAACGAACCAGCGGCTTGATAAGGCAAACCAGCTGCACTAGGAGAAGGTTTATATATCGGATAAGACCCTCTATAAAGTAACAACTCAGCAAAAGTAACAACTCCCTGAAAATGTCAAATAACAAATAATTTACCCTCAAAGAGGAAGTAAAATACTTCAATTAATTAAGATCACAATTATCTCCTTTCAAAAGAATGATTTATGCACGGTTAATTTTTATGAAAAGTGGAACGTGTCCATTTTGGAGCGACACTCATTGTTGTCGCCTAATCAAAGTGTAGAACATATTTAGAATGACTGATAATTGACCTGTGCATTATCAATGATATGAACTTTCGAGCTTGAAGAATCACACAAAGACAAAACCATTGTGAAGGACAACAGCCGAGTGATATACGTCAGTGGTGACGACCCTGTCAAGTTCAAGGGTGAGTGTTGCAAGTGAAACATGCGCACAAACACAACAGTTCATATTTGGCCAAGGACACTTGGCAAAGCTAATCGGAGACAGATAGTGTTTTGCAACCAGACTTCGGAGGCAGTTAGTGGATCGACAGAGACGGGCGTATATCTGAAATGTCATGGTGCTGTAATGCATCAGGCAAAAAAACACCCCTGGTTAATTAACATTTTGGTGTTTTCCAGCCACAGACAAAATGTGGACAAATGTTGGCAGAGACGTGATCCAAAGAGACGATGTCCTACAAATTGGTGTAGTTTAAAAACTAAATATGAAGGGAAGATTATTAATGCTAAAGTGCAAGTAATGACAGAATAAGTTGCTATAACTGCTACTCCAGGTAACACACTTGTTGGCATATGTATGTTGTATTACGTAATGTACTGTTGGTAACAAAGCCGGGGCTTCTTGTTCAAGAGCGAGGTGTGCCTAGTTTAACTGCAAATACTACACTAACTTCACTAGCACTGTCATGACTATAGCCTTAGCTCCACTGTGCTGCTCTTAGCTAAAAGATTCTGTTCTTGCAGACTGATGACATAATAAACACTAATCTAGGAAAGAACTTCTAACCCAACTCTTATGTCTCACTACTCAGGGAGAAAAAAAAAAATGCAAAGCTTATCCTTGCCAGTGAATTCCAGTTTCACTCAAAATTCAGTGTCACGGATCAGCTTTGCGTGTTTTTTTCTCTCCAACACAGCTTGAAGTCAGGATTTGTGGGGGCGGAGCTGCGTCCGAGGCTGTTAAGGCAATGACACCTGATTCCCTGGTGTGAGTGCTGAGAAGGCAGATGGACATTTCAGGCCCATCAGTCACTTCACCAATCAGGGAGCAAAGGGAAGAAGAGAAACACTAACCCAGTCCTCACAGACCAGGTGGTACAGTGTGGTTCTACCTGGATCAGAAGCTGGGCAACAAAAAAAAAAACACTCTCAGATGAGTGACCATTGCAAGGCCTCTATTCAGATTTTCAGTCATTTTTTGTTGTGCTGATTTTCCTGTTAACCTCGTTTAAACCCGAGCTGCCCGTGGGCAGAACATGAGAATATCCACATTCTCCATTTCAGGAACCTAATGAAGCATAACACAGCCTGAAGCTGTGATCACCAGCTCTGGCTTTTTGTTCGCCTTCTTTTGTGCTTTGCGAAACTTTTAAAGTCAGCTTTCATTCTGGCTGAAGAGGTGACACCAGCTGAGGCTACAGGTGCTTTTAGACAGAAAAAACCCCCACAAAAAAACTGTGAAAACAAAGAGGCCACAACATGCAAAACACAAAGTGGTAACACACTGTCGGGTTATTAACCATCTTGTATTTCTGAAGCTTCCTTGTTTATAAAAAAAGAATGAAAATGCAGAGAAGCATCCTAACCTCAACAGGTCGACAAGTTCACTTGATACAGAGGTTCAGGTCACAGGGTATGCTAAACAATTTAAAAAAAGGCGCAGACGAAAAAACGTTGTTTATGTTATAATCTAAATTTTGTCTGTTCTTTTTCATAAAACGCAGGATACATGCTCTCACAGTGTTTCTGCACAATAGCAATATTCTATTAATACCATAAAAACAATATAACATATTTATCAAAGCACTTCTAGCCTCCGATTTTCAAAAGAGAATATCCTGCCTAGTACAGTTAAGTGTTGAGAGAAAAAGACAAACACAGTGAAACAATGAAATAAAAACAGCACGGTGCACCCGACAGCCGCAATAATAAACACTCGGCCTTCTGAAGATTGATGGGAAACTGGTACTTGGGTGGAAACGCTCCCACTCCCCGCTTGGTATGACATTCCAGTAGCATTTTCCACATGCACACCAGGAACTGAGATCTGAGTGTGAATGTTGTGTCAATAAACATTTATTACTAAACTACTGTGCCCAGCTGGCTGTGATCTCGCCAGGGGGTCGCCCCAACGCTGCACATACATTCACAAAGTGGAACAAAGGTGCAACTGAAACTGGGCAAACTGTCAAAGACCAAGAGGACGAAGAGTTCATCCTTAACGGAAGATGAAGAAGAATGATCATTTATAAGGAAGTGTCCCGTTTCCTTCCTTTCATGTCTACCGGCCAAGTTGAGGCACAGTTACATCATCTCTGGCACAGCTCATCTAGGGGTGGTCTCATTAAAGCTATGCTGGAACCACCTTAATGTCAGTCTGCCCTCACGTCATCTACCAGCTAATCTTTTCCTTGTGGTTTTCACGAGGGTGCCCCCTTTGCACGTAGGTGTAGTTCACAAATGTGCCGTCTCGTGAACTGTTCCACCACGCAACTGCCCGCACACAGCCAGAGGAAAAGGTCTGTGTGCTACCTGCAGCCATTTCCCCGTCCTGTAATTCAAAAGAAATTAAGGCACAACTTTCAATTGGAAGAAAATATGAATTAAGAAAGGAGGAGAGAAGTTGATTTCTGGTTAGCTGTGAAACATGGGCCTGGCCAAAGGTTTCTTTATCTTTCGAGGAACACCATGAACGACTCGAGTGAACTCTGCCTCGGTTACAACAGGGCTAATGACCCTGTTCCTTGACTTAGTGTGGCTGCAACTGCTGCCGTGCAGTCTAAGAGGATTATTGGGACAAGTAACAAAACTGCTGACCCTAATACACACGAGCTGGTTGCTGCTCCTCGTTCTGTACATAAAAACAACACATGGCTTTGTTTTCAGTCCGATTGTTGTCAACAGTAACACGGCACCTGGGTTCTATGACAAGACCAGCAACGTTATTTCTAAAAAGAATCTTAACGGCATTTATGTAGTTACAGCTGATGAAATGGAAAAGGCTAAATGAAATGTAAATTATATCAGTAAAATATAATTCTGGTGATAATACATCTGTAACATAATTTGTGACACCAGCAACCGAGCAAAGTGGACAACATGATCCGGGGCAGCTATTGAAATAAAGCAGACATGACCTTGCATAACCCTGGAAGGAACAAATATCACGTCTGGCCGCACACACTCAGTGAACTATTATTCTAGCCATTACAAACAATGGTCTCCCCAGTGTTTGTATGTTTTAGGGTACACTCTGTGCAGTTTCACGCAGAAGTTTATATTTTTTGAACTGATGAATGTGTGTGAAAGTACAAGGTGATCGGACCGCTCGCTGACACCAAACCCGAACGACCCTTTAAGTCACCTGGCCGGACACCACGGCCCCTGCCAAGAAACTGTGATGGCTGTGAAACTGAATTTGACAGTCTCAGGATCTGGTCACTTTCCCACGACTAATGCCAACACTATCGTCACAATAACGACACCAGCCACAAGAACAGAAGAACACATTAGAAGCAAAGGCGACTGGCCAATTAAGACCTGCCTAGTAAAAATTTCTAAACTAGTAACTTTAAGGGTGTGGTGCAAGCCTGTCCAAAAATAATCTTTTCAACCTCACTTCTCAAAAACAACAAATAACAGGTTTACCTTGACTGACAAGAATTAGTCAGAAATTCCTCTCTGGATTTTTAACAAGGGGGATGCTACAAAGGCAGCCGAACAGACATCCCAGATATAAAACAAGTTTTTACAACCTGGTTGGTGATGGCTAATGCAATAATGTACTAGAAACGTTTTGATCAACTAACTTATGTCACATAAGTATTCCTAGTCAAAGGGAAACAGCAAGACAGCCCATATTTACAACTAATATATATGCTGTCTGGCTAAATCAGTCCTTAGTACAGGAACAACTTATAGAGATTTACAATATAGCGATTAACCTGCTGATCGTTTTCTGGGGTAATAGTTTTGTGTGTTTTCAGTTATTCGTCTTTATAAAATTAGAGGAAGTGATTCTTTTAATTCCCTCTTAGCTTCAGGTATCGTCACACATCCTGTTTTCTCCAGGCACCCGTCTATCATCCTGTGTGAGCAACGGACATATCTTCACTCTTTACCAAACGTAAGCAAGAAAATGGTTTGGTACATTTTTTCTTCTGTGAAGTGACAATTAGACGACCAGCTCAGTGTAAAGCAACAGAATTCAACAGAATAAAATGATATCAACTGTAAAATTGACACCACAACATTCTGTTGATTTAGAAAAACCATTAACAGGCTTTGTAAGACCAAATCTCCATATAAGGATTACGTTTCCTTTTCTCAATCTGAGCTGCAGTCATTTTTGGTTTGTCCAGCAGCGTCTCCGCTCGACCCGGCGGGTCCGGATCCGGCTGCCCGACCCGGGTCAGGATCACGTTGCCCAACCCAGGTCCAAACTCGCACGGCCGGTTTTAAACGCAGTGTGGCTCTCAACCGGCTGATGCAACGGAGCATGGTGGCACTCCTGAACACAGAGAATGGGGGGGGGACTAACCCGGAAGGATGAGTCACATAGACGCGGCCACTCGCGGACAACGGACATCCGAGGTGGTGTAAATAAACAGAAATCCACGTTAGAAAGAAACGGTTACTTACACGCAGAGTGGACCGCGCGTGGAGACACCGAGCTGTCAGTCTGTCCGGAGCTAAACACCAACTACGTGGCCGAGGATCTCGCGTGGTGTTGATGCCGCCTTCACAACTCCCGGAAACATCAGAATGTGCCATTTGACGTCAACACAACTGGTTTAACCCATCTGTGTTCACTCTACATTTCCTGGTGCCCAGTTGTATGCAGCATGCCAGCAGCCGCAGGGGGTCGACTTGAGACGCAATGTTGCATCAGTGTCCGTGTGTTGTAGCTTTACATGCAGACATTACTGCACGAGAACCCACTGTTGTTGTATTGCATCAGTTGCACGGCGGTCACGCGTTTGCTTAAATACAAATACATGCACTTCTGATCGATAGCTACATTTGTTGGTGACACACTCTGTTCTTTATGCATCGATAACTAACTCGATTGTAAGAAGTCATACGCTTTCCTCGGGTCATTGAAAGCAGCACGTATTTGTCCGTCCACGCCTCGGTCGCTTGCTAACCGGGCGCTAATTTGGTGCTAACCCGGGTAAAGCAATGAATAAAAACCCATCGGTGCAAACACGCAAAACGTCGTACGGCGGGGTTAAACACAGCAGGAAGCGGGTTTAACATGTTCCCACAATGGCCGCCTTTCATTAACTTACCAGTTTCCCGGGACTACACCGGCTCAGTCCCCGCTCGAATGACACGTTAAGCCGCCTCACTAACACCCAGGCGCAGGGAATCAAGCGCAAGTGTGAATACAAACGCACAACACCACGTTGTCGGTTCGTTCATAGAAAGAGGTGTACACTGACTTTAGGTGGTGAAAGACACGTTGTTTGAAAAGGATAAACCTAGCGCCAACACAACTGACACAGACACACGCGGGGGTGGGGGGGGGGGGGATTGCATCAGTCTGAGTGGACACAGGAAACCCGTCCTTACAACTCTATTAACGTAGAACAAGTCCTAATGTCGTGTAAATGAAACAAAATGGTGGTTTACCTTATCTGTCTTCTGGTGGATGATGGAGAACGGGCACAGGCGAAAAAAACCGGGGAGCTGTTACCACGGACGCTGATGAAATTTACCGCTCGCTCGTGTGCGTGTGTCTGTTTTTAACCGACGGGAGGCGTGTAAACAAAGTGACGCAAGTGGGGGGCGGGGTTTTCCGTACTGAAGGAGGGGTGGGGCGGAAAGAACAATGACGTTGCTGGGATTCGACAAAGCGGAAAACAGCGTAGATCTGTTCACGCTTCTGATGGAGTCGTCGATTGATTGTGAACGCGAGTCGGAGCGAAAAAGATTAAAAAGCAGGAGAACGTGAGCACGCGCGAAAGAGAATGTTTGCGTGGATGTGTCCGCGTGCTGTCCATAGCCTGTGTTGCTGTCCCGTAGTAGAGATGTCCATATATGGACAGTCTGCGTCAGCCACGAATGGTTCCGGCCTCGACGCTGCAGCCACATACGCCAGTGCTCTGTAGATCAGAGGAACAGGAGTTCTCCGTCGGTGTCCTGTGACCCTTGACCAAACTATGTGAACTTTTTACTCCGCGGCTCATTGAGGTCATCGTCCAAATCCTGACCTGTGATGGAGGACATGATGAACTCATTTACTTAACACAGAAACTGTACACACACACACACAAAGACACAAAGACACACACACACACACACACACACACACACACACAAGTTACTTTTACTTTAAAGTCCAATTCTATGCAGTCAACGGTTAAAGTCCTGTGATGAAATTCGATCTAAAATGAACTGTATTTTAAGTTTCAAAAGCATCTGGGTGATACTTTTTATACTTTAAATGCATTTTCCAGAATACATAAATACAACTACTTAATATAAGCAATCACATTAATTGATTATAAGATTCCATTAGTGCATTGTTATTATCATAATAATTGTAATAATTTATAATGTTATATTACTCATGTATATATATTATTCAGACTATTTAACATTCACTTGAGTAAGTTATCGCAGTTGTATTCCACTTTTGCATGATATGACATTCTATGACATCATGTATAGAATGTCATATCCGGGTCCAAATGAGGAGGTGATGCACAAAATTTCAAATTAATTAATTAATTAATCTGATGCAACGCCAGTACAATATGGCATCAGAGTTAATAATAAATACAGTATCAGCATACCAATGCCAAATATAGTCTGACGGATACTAGAGTCTCAATGTTGGTGCCAGAACTCACAGACTTGATAGAGGGCGTATCTGGCCAATATTAACATATAAATATATATATTTATAATATATAATTGCACAGAAAATGAGTCAAATGCATGTATCAATAATACAATAAAATAAATGTAACATTCTCTCTCGACTGTGATAAATCACTTCAAATGATATTGTGGTTTGGTGCTCATATTTCCAAACGATTTTCCGCACTTTGCCTTGTGAACAGTGCAGCCATGCAAAGGAACACATTATTCTGACTGTGCGTACATCCATTATCTGTACTGTTTATAGAGGCCTCCATGGTCGTCAGGGGCATGGAGGCCATCCCAGCTGACCATGGGTGGGAGACGGGTTAAATCAGGTCATAGCATGACAATGGATTTGTGGATTATGATGGCATCTGATCATGGTGGCATGCCGATCGTGGTTTATTATTTTTGATAAGACGCCGACTCAGACACTCTACCATTACTGACGATAACTCCTCAATTAATTTACTTTGCATTATGCTACAAACTGTTTATTCTATCAATGTTGTAAATACTCTTATTTTGGGAGAACTCAGAGTAAACCCATTCAGACCCGAGAGAACAGAGAAAGGCCCTGGTCAAGCCCAGGTCCCCTGCTGTCTGGTGGTGGTACTAGCCACTGCACCACCATGCCAACCCAAATTCTGAGTCCAGCCTTGAAATTCAGCACACTGCTGACTATTTTTAGTTTAAGTAAACTGATTCATGCTTTCATAGGGAATTGAAAATAGAAATAAAGGGCCAATCGTGGCTTTACGAATGAGACATTTAGTCTGTGCAAGCCAAGCCACCCACAGTCTCGTCCAATGAAACTCTGTGTTTCAGTTGTTGATGCTTATTGTGAATTGTTTGTCTTCGTCTCTCAGTGTTTAGGTTTGGATTACTGCTCCTCATCTGTTCTACACCCAATGAATTGCTTTTCCTGCCTTGGGAAATAACCCGAGAGGTAACCTGAAATGAAATGGATTTCTAAATTGCCTTTTCTCCCTCTCCAACCTCTCAGCCCGACGGTACTATAGTAGCCACTCGTCTCACCTTTTGTCCGTGCCCAGCCACACTGCTTTGGGTTGCTCTTTCAATTTACTTCCACTTTATCAACCTAACCCAACTGGGTGTCTCTGCAAACACAACTAGCGTCATGGCTGCACACTAGGCCCCAGCGTTAGAACTGCTAACAAAACACCACCTAATCTCCGCCTTGGCTCAGCGTGCCCATCCTGTCTGCCCACTTTCATTACTCAGGACAAGGCGAGCACATCAAAGCTCTCTAGTTTTATAGGTCACGGTCCTGACTGAGGAGGAAGGTCAAGGTTGGTGTGTGGATCCCAGGGTTTCTGCATATTTTCTAATTTGATGACTCAACATTGTGGTCTTGTTCCATTGAACTTATAGTTATAAAGCATGTTTTTCTTTGAAATACAAACCATCCCCAAATAACGCATTTCCCATTAATACAAAGTTCATTTTCTTCTTTTACTTTACTGCTTGAACACATGTATTGCATGTTTGTGCCATCCTGCAAGAGGGGTCCTTCTCCTGGTGCTCTTCTTGAGGTTTCCCACTGTTTGTCTTGCAAATATCTTGTGTAAGGATAAATGGAAAAAAGCACGACTGTGAGTTAAAGTATATGAATAACCAATTAATTGTTTGTAATTCCTTTTATTTTATATTCACAAACCCACTTGTGTATAGTTACAGTTGGGTCTAATTTAGATCACCTGCAGTTCAAGGCCTACATCACAAGATCACTATTCTGGGACAAGTTTAATCCACCTGTGGCCAGAACTCCCCTCTCCCCTGTTAATCCCTGTATTTCCTGAGGGTGAACAACAACAAGAAAAAAGATTAGAGGACTTTGAGACTCATGTTTGGCAAAACAAAAAGAACCAGCATTGCCACGGTTTTACTTCCTTCCTGACAAAAAGGCAGTTTTTATATTTGCTGCACTACAGGACCGTGCTCTGCTATTTCATATAAATCTATTTTTTTCCAATAAAATGCCGGAAGGTAAAGAAAAAGTATGAGTATTTTTTTTCCAATCAAAGCTGTTGTTTTCAAATTACTTGTTATATTCGAGCAACAATGAAAAACCTCAATATATTTAATGTTTCAAAATAATGAATTATCAAACTAGTTGGCAAATATTTATCTTAATTTATTAACCCACATTTTTTCCCTAGTTGTAGAAGTAGTAAAACCATTTTCATGTATTTGGTTCAAAGACTGGAAATAAAACAGAAAACTGAGACTTTACAAAGGTTAAACAGGTTCATCTCTTCTCACTACATCAGGAATTCACATACAGTCCTTCACTATCCAGTCCACAAATGAAAACTAGTTTTAATGTTTCAACCCTGTTTAATAGTCTTTATGCATTAGGTATAATATTTATGTTTCCAACTTCATGTTTTCGCATGTCATTGTTAAATTAGGGCACCTGCCAACCTGCAGCCACTCATCCAGCTCCCATGACTCTTTGATCTGTCTCAGTGTGACGCACTAGGCACTGACCTTGAGCCCAGTTTTAGTGATTTTGTTGCAATTCCTCGAATCAGAACCCAGAAGAGATATGCAGACATGACACTGCAGGCAGCAGGAAATTTAATTGGGAGGACAAGAGTAACAAGGAAGTTCCCAGTCACCCAGAGCGGAACTGCAATGGCAACATGTATTAATACACTTCACAATAATATAGACAGAAAGAAAAACAAAACTGGAAAAGTAAGCACAGAACTATCCTTATTGTGGATCAATGAACCAGATGCTGATTACGCCTTTGGAGCAATGAAATATTGTTCATATAATGAACCTCTTGTCACAGTGCTTAGATATTGTTATTTTACCTAAATTAACATTCCCAATAGCTGACTGGACAACACAGCAGGATGATGTAACTCAGACAGCAGAGTTAAAAACAGTTAGTTGTAAAAGAATCCTGATTTAAGAGTGTTTCCAGAAAATAAGCCTCAGGAGAAAATACACTGACTGGAATGACATGTTTCTGTCTTTATTCCCAACATGCTACATGTTGCTCGACTTTGGGAGGTTTCCATCAAAATCTCATATGTGCTCGCACCGAGGAACCCAAATTGAAGCAGGAAATTAAACTTTTTAAAACTTGATTGACTCAATTAAAAAAAAAGAAAAAAAAGAGACATTCAGAAAACATAAGCATCATTGTAAAAAAAGAAAAATCTAGCTATGATAAAATGGAACATGTCTTAATTTTCACTGATTACTGAATCAAAAATAATGTACATATAATATGTGGAATGGCTGAATAAAGACATGACATCAAATGTTTAATACAATGGATTTCAATAAAGTTTTGAGCAATAGTTGTGTTTCTCCGACGCCGTTGACACTCTTCAGTTCTGACATTTCCAGCGGCTTTACAATGACGTGATGTAGAAATAAATGTACACGGGGCAGGTGCAGCAGTCTGTGTTGGGAGAAGAGGACGGTAAACATGAGCAATAACATTCAAACCGGTTCAAGCTGTAAGTGGAACCGAGTGAAAACAATCTGATGCACTGACTAATTACAACGACACAATATTATAATTCACAGTATGTAGCCAAGGGACTACAGTTATACACTCAAGAGTTAAGTTTAGGGCTGGACAATAACACAATATAAATTATTATATATATATTTTTCGTCGATACCTCAACAACAAAAGTCCAATATATTCTGATATAATAACATAGTGAGGAGGTATAACACAGTTGATTTACCTCACATAAGTGAAATGTGAGGTAGAATTTCAAAACACAAACTTCAGTCAGGGGCAAACACAATTATTTTAAATTAAAAGTAAGACGAAATTATTGTAATAATTACCAACATCAACTAATATGAATTTGCTTATTTTGACACAATACAATTTGGTCATATAGCAGAGTCCTAACATGAAAATGTATTCATATGGACAGTTCACCCAGAAAGGAAAATTCACTCATTATCTACTCACCACTTTGCCGATAGGGGGATGGGTAAAGTGTTTGAGTCCACAAAACACTTTAGGAGTCTCAGGGGTAAACTTTTTTGGAGCAGAATCTAATACAATTGAAATTACTTGTGTCCTCTTCTTCTGACAAATAAAACAGAAAGAAGAAATGATAGGCCTCCATACTGCTCCTATGGTGTCATCCAAGTGTCCGCAAAGCCCCGACATTCATATCTGATTCAAAACGAGGCCATTTACACCGTGTTTTAAGCCGAAATGTCCTGTGATGTCTTCCGGGACAATAAATTACCTCATTTGGAGTCAAATATGAATGTTGGGGCTTGCGGACACGAGCAGCATGAGACTCCAGAAGTGTTCTTTGCACTCAAACCCCCCCCCCTCCATCGGCACAGTGGTGAGTAGATAAGTAGATTTTCATTTTCGTGTGAGCTATCCCTTTAAGTCCAAGAATAAAACTGCACACGTTGACTAACGCTCCTTTATGGTATCAAGATGTAACTGTCTCCTTAAATAGATTGTGGCCTATTTCAATGTGTTGTTTTTAGATTGACTACACTTCTTTTACTTAAATGCAAAAACGATTCCTTGATCAGGCAGCATGAATAAAACAAAGTTGTGATGGAAGCTCTAATACGAATTAAACATGCTACATTAAACAGGCCTGCAGGCAGTGCGTCATGACATGATGCTGGAACTGAGCAGTGACAGTTTTTGTGCTGTAGAGTTGCAGTGCATCAAACTTCACCAATAAGCATCATGCAATGCAGATGGTTGTGTCACTAATGTCTTTTTTGGCCAGTGTTCTATACGTCACGATTACCTCCACAATGGAGGTTGTATTTAGTTTGTTGGTCGAGCAGGATTCCCCAAAAATAACTGCATGGATTACCAGAAAAATTTGTGGAAGGACGGGATTTGGGCAAAGAAGGAATACTTCAAATTTTGGCGTGGATTTATTAAATCAGATGCTTTTATGTGAGATAGGGTGGAATTTTCAGCAATTTTCCTGACAACAACGCTTAGATCTCAGTGACAAAGATAACTGGTATGTGTATGTATAGTATATATGAATCTGTGCAATTTGCGGTGGCTTGACTGAGTTTTTTTTTTTATTGGAGGTTTATGTGTAGACATTCAATTTAACTGTTGTTCTTAAGACATAAACCGCATCAAATTAAGTGACGTAAGTTCAAAACTGACTCAAAGGCAACTCGAACATTTCAATATTAACATAGGCAATGCATGGTAGAATAAACTGCTTAGTTTTTCAGAAGCGGATTTATGCATAAAAACAAATGGATTCAGAGAAATAAAAATCAGCACGTTGGTGATGAGTGGCAAGTGAGATCATTTGCCAGTGAGACACACACATGTATTGCAAAGTAAGCATGCAGGTTGGCCATGCATTCGATGATTAGTGCACTTGCTAATGAGTTAGTTTGTAAAGAAATGTTTTAAAAAGAGCTCTAGTCACAGGCGACGTACAAAACTTTCTCTATCAAACAATAGTTCACAGAACTCAAAACACGTGTTTTTTATTTCTGGTGGTCTGATACTGGTGGACTGCGAAATGTCTGCAAGCCAGTTTATGGCTGATAAACTCTACTTTAAAAAGTCCCACTGCAAATGGGACTTTACATTAGTCTTTCTCCAAATGCTACATCGTGGCTTATTTCAAACTGGCTTGCAGAGTGTTTTTCTCTTCACAACACACCATGACTCCAACTTTTTTGGGGGGGAATAACTGGTTGTGTTGTGCGACAACCAGGGTATATGTGCAAGAAATTTACAAGATTATTGACGATCTTTGTGATGATTTATTTATCACATTAGCATTATCTTAATTTAGTATCTGTGAACTATCGCCTTTGGACCCATGCAACTAACTTTAACATCCTGAAAGCTCTTAGAGGCGAGATAAAATAAAGCAAACTTACTTCATTCATACCTAAAAACAGAAAAACAAAGAGCAAAACATCATCAGAATCTCCTTAACATTCTGCGTGCGTCATTGTTCACATTTGTGCCAACACACACATTTAGACAGAATTCTACTTTATTTACATTATATTACAATGATGAATATATGACACTCATCAAGGAAAGATTGAAATGTATCACACATTATTTTCCCATTCCTGAAAATTGCGATTAAGAGCCAAATATTTTCACCATACAATCACAGCTATGGAGGGATGTTTCCCTTATTGTACAATTATAAAACAAATGCACAAGGGTAGAGAGAAGTCACAGAGTTCTCTGAAACATTAGCAATATTACACTTGGCATCTATTGCACTTGTCTGTCCTGGGAGAGGGATGCCTCACATGTGGCTCTCTCCGAGGTTTCTACGTCCTTTTTACCCTGTTAAACTGTGCTTTTTGATAGTTTTTCATTACTCTTGTTGATGGTTAGGAACAGAGGATGTCACACTTTGTTTAAACCCTTTGAGACAAATTGCGATTTGTGGGAATGGAATATACAAATAAAATTTGATTGATGCCCTGATGTATAGCAGAAGAACATACTCTAACTCCAAAGATAAAGTGAAAACGACTTTACATTGGTATACACTGAGGAAGAGAGAAAAAGAGGGGCAGATAAAGCATAAAGAGAGAGAGATTAAGATAGGTTGTGGGGGAAGAGAAAGGCAAGTCAGTCTGTTTTACGACCGAGAGTTTAACCCCCACATGCTCATATCCCCAATTAAACCCTAGTGCCGTACTTTTCCAGGAATGTAGTTACGGTCAATGCCTTCATCTTGCAGGAACATGTGAAGACAGCGCTCGTTCTGGGCCAAGGGGTGACCTGCAATTCTACAGAAACACACACAAAGACAATGCACAATTCACTCACTGCTCATTCAAATGCTGTTTGTGGAGGTGTGGCAAAAATGCAACTGTGGATCTGTTAGTTGACGTGAGGCTGCTTTTCCAGACACAGATTAGATTAAGCCTTGTGTAGGGCTAGACATCGTTTAGCAATGTCTGACTCACTGAATTTGTGAATTTCTAGTCCAATGCATTTTGTGACTATACAACACATAGTGGTTATAGCCTATACTGCAGCCAGCCACCAGGGGGCAATCAAGACTCTTTGGCTCCACTTTTGGGGAACTGTCATGTCATCCATCTTTATAACCAGTCTATGCGACCAATATGCTTGTTAGATGTTTTTTACATAAAAAGAAGGTCGCTTATTTAGTGTATTTTAACCGACTAACCTGTTGATGAACTGCTCCAGGCCAGATCGCCGCTCATCAATGAAGCTTGGGTCAAAAAGGCCCTCGTCTCCACGGAACGGCAACTGTCTCTTCAGGGCTTTGCCCGGCAGAGGTGGTACTACAATCTGTTGTTGCAAGAGGTCAAAATAATAACAGTAAAGATGAGATATATCTACTACAATCTGAAATGTTCATTGTCTAATTCCATGGCATAGTGAAAGTCACCACAAACTTGAATTTATTTTTCTTAGTTGGTGCTCAAGATGAAATCTAATCGTAAATCTTAACACATTAGAAACTAAGTAAGGATTAGGGCTGCTAGATATATCAAAAATGTATCATTCATCAGCCGCTCCGCTCGCTCTTTTCCTCCTCGCTCTCTCACTCACACAAACAGTGTGACTGCTGATTTTCACGGTCCAAATGTATATGAAAAGACTCCAAATGATCCCTGTGAGCGGACTTAGTGGAACTGTGCACGGCTCCCTGGGTGTTTGTTCCCGACTTGGTGGGACTGTGGGCAGGCTGTGGGCAGGCTGTGCGCATTCTCCCTCGGGCCATGGACCCGCCTGGGGTCTCTGCCTCTGTAGCCAGGTAGAATGTTTTCAATTTAACCATGTTGTTGGAATGGAAATAAGGTTTTCCTCCTTTTTTGCAGTGTCTGCATAGACCACTTACTACAGTAATGAAACCAAAGCAGAAATACTTTAACACTGTCTAGCATTTGTGTATTTAACGCAAGTCATTTCGTCACTGCGATATTCAACAAGGCTATCGCACACTTTCCTAATATCGTGCAGCCCTAGTAAGGATTATATTTTTTCCACTTGTAACTTTAACATATTATCACTCATCAGATCATTGTGAATACTTACAAGGCCTGCCAGTCTGATTAAATAATTAGCTTTAAGCTAGCCATCGTTGCTCACTCACCTTACTGTCTCTTTCCAGCTCAATCTTTAACCACTCGAAGTCGCTGTATCTTCTTCTCACACACGAGTCCTTCAGTTTGAAAATGGGAAGGTTTGTCTACACAGTGAAGGAAAAGGGAGAGAAAAGCAAAAACAGCTCTTTATTTATTTGTTATTCACACTATTGAGTAAGATTCAAAACTTGATTTTGCAATACGGCAGGTATCATTGGAAATGTCTCTTTTACTGATGTATGACACACAAAAGAATACAACACAGTACATAGGCAGTCACAATACAATATCCAAAATTAGATTTTTTATATTTATAAACATACTGAAAAGTAACCCATCTGGTGCAGGACACACAGAGCAGTGAGCAGCCATGTACGGCGCACGGGGAGCAGATGTTGGGGGAGTAAGGTGCCTTGCTCAGGGGCACTAGACAGGGTAGGGAAAATTCTCTTTTTGGACAGATCAATCCAGGTTTGTCTTTTTGTTGTTTCTCCGTGGAGTTGAACCCGAAAACGAACCAGAAACCTTTTCTGCCACTAGTCCACCGCCTCTATTTGTGTTCTATTCGAAATGCAGGTCAAGATGCTTACCAAGTTATCCTGTTTAACACAATTGTTGAGATATCCAGTCCACTTGGAGTGTAGCAAATTATGTCTTTAAAGCATATAACTTGTCAGTTACTTATCCAATAGATGAATTAGTCCTGTCTGATAGAGAGTCAGTAGCTACAGTATGGGTGACCCTTCTGCATGCAGACTGTCAGTCAGTGGGAAGGCCGGTGTCTGTTAACCATACAGACTCTGCTTTCATCCAATTTGGTCTGTAATTTGATTTGAGATGCGCAAGAGCACACACACACACACACACGCAATACCGCAAACTAGTGGACCCCACCTCTGATGCAAGAAACCATCCCAACCTATGAGTGTGTGAATGTTGCGTTGAGAGAGAGACACAAGCAGCACCTTGTTTACATTGTGATGGAGAAACTCTCCCAGGAGACATCTGCACACACAGATAATCCGTCTGTGGTCGGGACCCGCTCAGTAAACAGCAATCTTGCAGTTTTTTAAAATATCCCCTTCTCTAAAATGTCAGACCATGTGCCGAGTCTGTTATTTCATCAGTTTCACACTTCGACGTGTAAAAACTCACTGTGAACTGAAGCAGGAAGTTGAACTTAAACTTTTACTAGAATCCCTAACGTTATTATTAGTCTTATTATTTATATGAATGGGTGAAATTTGAAATGGCTAACTTGCTGACCATAAAGCTCCTGTTACTGGTCCTCGCTCAGCTACTTTTCTCCCCGATTACAGTAGAAATGTTTGCTTTGTATTAACGTAGAGTAGTAAATGATGGCATAGGCAGGCAATGCTAAAATCGTGGTTATATGTGTAAATAGGAGTAGCTGCTAGCTTCACGCGCTCCCTTTCCTGCCTAATTTTTCACTTTATCCGGAAGCATAAAAGTTGATTAAAGCGTTAAAATATCAAGTTAACTCTATAATTTACATCTGCTGTCTCCGTGCGTGCTGCAGGGCGTCGATAGATTCACGAAACTTCACCTACGAGTTAGCTTTCGTGCTAACGCCACCCCAAGCAGCTAGGCCGCGAAGAATCCCCGTTCCTCGAGTTCTCCGGGCGCCCCACCCGGAACCGGCTCCGACCGCCCGTCGCAGGCGCCACAGCCAGCTCAGTGTGTTGACACCAGCGCGGCGGGTAAACATGCTAACGCTAATAGCGACTGTGCAATAACCAGCTAGCTTCGAGAAGAACCACCCCAGTAGCTTATGCTGCAACATGGTGTGTTCTTTTTCACTCACCCGCATGCGAACTTCGTAGGTTGTGTATCGGGTTCGTCCGACTCCAACGATCTGTGGGTCGAAAACGTCTATTTCCAGAAAATTGCTGGGGGGGCCGTACGCATCCGTCAGGTCCTGGGGCTTGGAATTCAACCGGCGAGTGTCGGCCACCGTGGAATCTGTCATTTTGTCAGGTTGTAATCTTTGGACGACCAACGGCGAATCAGCGTCAAAGCAACTATATGCACGGCGGAGTGTTAAATCTCATCTGAAGGCATCGATCGCTAGCGGCAGCCGGGTGGGTTCAGCTAGGGAAGTAGCCGACTGGAGTCTCTCGTTGCGGGGGCCAGCCGCCCTGCGCCCTGCCCTTCGAGAATCTGGAAAATACGTTGACTCAGTTCCGCGCTGTGCGGGACACCCCGCACTCCCCCTATCGGACATGGCGATAACTGCACCGCGGACAGGCTGAGTCAAAAATCTGTGTCGGGATTGTTATCACGTCATATTTATTTAGAAAGAACAACAGATACAAGTGGGAGTTTACAGCTAAGTAAATAAACAATAACAATACAAAGGGGCTCCAACAACATCGTCAAACCAGTTGAAGCAAAAAGATACAAGTGGGAGTTTACAGCCAAGTAAATAAACAATATCAATACAAAGAGGCTCCAACAACAACGTCAAACCAATTAAAAAAAAAGATTCATGTGGGAGTTTACAACTAAGTCACACTGTAAATATACAATAACAACATAAAGAGGCTCCAACAACGACGTCCAAGAAAATAAAAAAAATACATTCAAAGATTTAAAAACATAGCTCCACCAATCGCGACTTCAGTCTCAGCTGTCAACCATGACGATTCACTGTTTATATAGGCTGACTTAACTAATTAAGACCAAATTGGCCTGAAAACTTAACAATACGCAAACATCGGTAAGTCACATTGTAAATGAACAATAAAAATACAAATAGGTTCCAACAGCAACGTCCAGCCTATTTTAATAAAGTAGATTCAAAGATATTAAGATAAGTAACATTCAAAGATATAAGGTATATTATGTTAAGAAAAGGATGCTGTTCTAAAGGTGATTTTAACATGAGCCTTTGGATATTGCGATGTTTTGTCACCTTCATCATGGGGTTTACACATCTTATTAAGGCACAACAGTTAATAATCAATCAAATTGTATTTGTATAGCCCAAATTCAAAAATCACAATATGTGTCATCGGGCTTAATGAGTTGTGACATCGTCTGTCCTTAACCCTCAACAAGAGTGAGGAAAAACTTGGTTGTGAAAGATTCCTCTGGTCGGTGTTTATCCTTTAAATTTAGAAATAATGGTGATATTTGACAATGGTGTTTCCTATTTCCAGAAAGTCATCAAGTCTTTTGTCAAAAATGTTAATAAGCAGTAACAACATAGATTATTTTTCTATGAGACTAAAAAGACTAAACAAGTGTAATGTTTGAGACAGCAGCCAAACTGATTTGATAGACTTGCCAATATCAAAGTTCTATGTGTGAATTATTTCCAACAATTATCTCAAAGAGTTGATAAGTTTCCTCCAAAAAAATGTATCAGGTGCCTTATTAGGGTTAAGTAATATGTAATAAGTGAGTTAACAGAGAATGGTGTTTTTTTTGTGTTTATAGCATCTATTTTCTATAATTTATCTGATTATTGTTCACAGTAAATAACATACGTAATCTACATTGCCTATAAGGTATTTTGTCAGAGATATATTTTGGATAATATATTTTGTCATGATCCAACTGCATGAAACTAAAACTATATGTTACAAAACAAACAGAAATGTATCTTGAACATTCTCTCATAGACTGAAATGAACTTTCAATAAAACACTGGAATAATATCAAAAATAAGATCCAAAATATTTAAAACTGGGCTACAGAGTGTATAGAGCAGATAACATATTTCGGGTGCAGCAGAGATACCCGGGTATACATTTTGTTCCATTGTCTTACAAATGTTAAAAAGATGAAAAGTGTACATATATTTCACTGAATCTATCATGAAACATCCACAGATTATCTAACGTCAAAGCTGCATATAAAGAAAAAATAGAGTTCATTGGTTTTACCATGTTATTAAACGATAAGTGTTGCGAAGAATGAAGTCCTGCTTTGATTATATCGATTTTTAATCTATAGTACTTTTATTGCAGCCTCTTTTTAAGACCATGCCTCTCCTAGCAAAGTTACATTCAAAAATAGTGCAGCTGGGTTTTTGCCTCTTGTGGTTAGCATCCGTAAACACTAATAATTTTGATTCAATTGTTTGCCTTTAAGCATCTCAATATAATATGATATCATCTGACAAGGAGAATTTAAAGAGCATACATCATGTATTCTTTTTCCTGATCGAAAAGTCGCGACAAACCCTGACTGAGAGGCCTCCTACTCAGAGACCTGCTCCTCCTCCTGAGAGGAGAGAAGACCTGCGGCGGTGGAAAGGTCGTCTGCATTGGTCACAGCGATGGAGACGGAGCAATCTGTTTGGTCGGTGGTGACGGAGCAGGTGGAGCCATCAGAGCTGTCGCTGTCGGACTCAGAGACGTGGCAGTACTCCTGGACAGGACAGGCCTGCTCGTTGTAGCTCAAATTCCCCTTCATGCCTTTGGAGAATTGACGCCAATCCTTTAGGAAAGATAAAAGTGATGATGATGTTTAACGATCAATTCACAGTCAAATGGATATACAGTATTAAAAACATTTTCCTTTTTGTCCTCATGTGGTCTTAACTGGTGGTTTAGAATGTCTAGTTTTTAAAATAGCTGTTGGAAATGTTGACGTGTAATTTGGTAACAAACTTTCATAATCTCCCCTTGGATGAGTTGTAATTACTTTTGTCAAGTGAAATTCCTATCAGATATTTAGCACTGACTCACTAAACAAAGATTTAGAAAAAGTCGTAAGCCTTCTTACGAGTTCAGTCTCCAGTGGTCACTAGCATATCTGTAGACACTTAGTCTGGGTGAGGTATCAGCTGCTGGGTGCTCTGTACTCACCTCAATGTCGTAAAGGAGCAGGGATGGCTTTGGAATTACAGGGATTGGGATGATTCGGAGCCTGAATGGGAGGTAAACACATTCTTACTCCCACATGATCAGTCAACAACAGATCCACCTCTCTACAGCAGCTCCTTCCCCCAATCGCTACTGCACAGACTTTGAATACGCAAGATCGTGGTATTTGTATGCAGAGTATTTAGGCTTGATTTCTGGACAGTGGGAGGAGCTGGAGACGCATGTCAGGCTTTACATACAGTCTTTGGCTTGGATCACCACATAATGCTGCAGAGGGCACTGTTGCTCAGTCAAAGTTACATGATGTTGCTTTAAACAACTAACAGCATTATGAACCCACTGCAATAATCTACCACTCTTAATATATGACATATGGGCCAACCCACCTTTCATTGGGCAGGAACATCATGATGAACAGGATGAGAATAACAGCAGCGACCACATAAAGCAGTGGAGTCCACGCAGACACAGACACATTGGTGTCTAGGAGGGAGAGAGGGGGACAACGTTAAATTTGCAGGGTCAAATAACTGAGTAACTTATAAAAAAAAAAATTCAGTTGTATTTCTGGCTTTGAGTCTGGCTTTTATTTGGCAAACTGTGTTGTGTCAAGAAACCAACAAAGAAGTGTTCATACCTTCACAGATTGTTTTCAACGTGGCAAAGCCACATGTTGCCATTCATCAGAAGATCTTTCCTCTTTTCCATTTACCACTGTATCTCACTCCGGTTACTATTTTTACATATCTACTCAATTCTAGTATAAAGCCGGTTTTTAGTTTACCTGTGATGTTGTTGGATCCCCAGACTGCAGGCTCACTCCAGCTACTCCAGTTAAATGACTCTCCGCAGTTTTTCCCCACTCTGCTCTTCACTTGCAGTTCATACCTGGAACTGCTGGAAGGCAGATTGATGCAGTATTTCTGAGTCCCAATACTGACCAGAGAAGTCTGTGGAGATGAAGCAGAGAGATTGGAAGTGAGAAAAAAAATGTAAACAAAGAATGAAAAACAATATGTTTTTGTGTTCCTACCTCCCAATTCTTGTCGTTGACCCTGAAGCGAACTTCACTCTCCACACAATGCACAGCAGTCTGGTTCCAGTAAAACCACAGGTTATAGTCCGAGCCATTCTTGACAGTCAGGTTGATTGGTGCATCTAACAGCACTGGAGACAAGACAGACCAGTCAGTGACAGAGAATCCTTATTATATTAGGAGAGGAGAATAAGCCAGATCTGGGAAACCTTTTTGTTTCAGTTGATGCGTCTTCTCGAAAGTCGTGTTGCCGTGTGACAGTCTGGTTTGAAACGTGTGGAACCTTCTGGTTATCAGCTCGTCATAGGGTTGGATACATCCAGTGTTCTTACTGTTCTCGGACACATAGGTGGTGCAGTTCTTTCCGTCACTCTGGAACCTGTGTAGAAACCCCTGATTATTCATTCACACTCAAAGCAAAGTATACAGCTTTGTCAACTGTCAATTGTACATAGGAAGTATTTCAATGCAATATTAAATCCAATCAGTCCTGAGCTTGTACTTTTCTTGGGGATGTTTTCATCAGACATTATTTATATTGTTAGTCATAGCTGTTATTTTCCTGCTGTGAGATGTCTGCAGTGAAAATGGGCCTGTTTGCTGAATTTAGATATCATATCAGGCTTTCTATTCATCAAGCCTTTAAGAGTTATGCAATATGTCATGGTTCGAGCTTTGGAGTAAAAATAGTTTTTTCCTTAGTGTGAGGAATAAGAAACATTAATTTTTATATTAACATTCACTTACAGTGAAGTCCCTCAGATTTCAGGTTTAATCATATATGCTCCTGGTGGTGCATTTAGCCGTTTCGCAAAAACATGTGATATACATTTTTGTAAAATGATGATTTTATTGGTGTGTACTCGTAATAAGTTACTAACACGATTATGATATATCATAACTGAAACTGCCTTTCATGGAAAGCATCACAAAAAATGAACTGGAGCCAAAAACAATTGTAAAATCAATACTCAAGGTATACCCAATCATCTTTGTTTGCATAAAGTGGTAGAACTTCCTCTCACTTTCAAAATAAAATGTAAAAGTCTGATATACCCTGTTTTATATTTAAAAAAAAAAATTCACTTGATAAATTCAGTTGATTTAAAATGAGATTTGTTACTGTAACTGTCACCACATTACGAACCAACTGTAGAAGGTGTAATTGACGTCTGGGGTCCCTTGTTTATTCCAGGAACAGTTGATATGTTTCAGATGAATCACCCAACAGTCCACATCTGTCAGAGACACACAAGATGTTGACAACAATAGAAACGTTTTATTAAGGCAGCAGAATAAACATCATCAGGGCCAGTTTCGTGTAACCTACAGAAGCAGACTATTGCCTGACACCAGTGTTGTGCATGAACGAACGCAAAAGAACGCGTTCAATGAACACGTTCACTTTTATGAGAACGATGAACTGAACGCAACTCAATGACAAATAATGAATTTGAACGGTGAACACGTTCATATTGTAGCGTCCTCGCGTATAGACGACAGGAAACTTCTCTCTTTATGTGTAACTTTATTAAAGTCCAGCGAACACGACACGCTTCTTGTTCGTAACTCTGACACTCCTCTCATCCACCACTGTATTCTTCACTCTCCTTCCTCATTCACCCTTGATACGCCAACTCATCAGCCAATGAGAGCCTGGCATCCCACAAAACCCTACAGCCATTGGCCTAGAACTTTCACGTGCCCCACCCCTACCTGTTCACTGACCCTCGGGACATTTCAATATTTTCTCCGCTGTCTAAATCGAATGCTTTCACCATGTCGTTGCTCAGTGCCCTTAAAATGTCCGCGATTTAGCCTACCCGAAACCAACTAACTAGACTTATCACTACGTTACCCATCACTCATGGCACACATATGCAGACCAAACAAGCAACGTATTCCAAGTGTTTGCTTCTCTGGCCAGTGTCTCGGCTCCGTACCACACAACTTGGTAGAAGGAAGCTTCATGGATCAGAGATGAACACTCTGTTGAGCCGTATAGTGAATGAATCTGGAATCTTCTCTCAAAAAATATCCCCCCCCCCCCCCCCCCCACTGGGTTATTCTCTAACAACAGGTTTCATCCAGTATCTAAAAGCCAAAAATATAAAAGTAACTTTTAAGTAAGGCTGTCAAATATATGTAGTAAAGTAGAAAATATTTTCTCTGAAGTGTTTATCAAAAGCAGCATAAAATGACACCGACACACACGATAATTTGTCCATTGTCTTGATGTGCTTAGTTCCAAAATGTTGCTATTTGCTGAAGTGGCCTAGTCGGTAAGGCGTTGGTCTCTGATAAGAGTGACCTGGGTTTGAATCCCACTCTTTCCCATTTTCAAGCAGTCAATATGTTATTCTTAAAATTGGCAGGACTTCTCCTATTAATTGCAAAACATCTTACACTATGTTAATTTAAATTAATTAAAAATAAAAACAGGAAAAAATATAATTTTAATTAAAAAAAAAAAAAGAAAAAAAAAGCTGGGCGCAATTCCTGCGCAGTGGCCTTCTGCGCAGGATGTGCGCAGTGGCCTTCTGCGCAGAATGTGCGCAGTAAGCTTCTGCGCAGGATGTGCGCAATGGGCTTCTGCGCAGAATGTGCGCAGTAGGCTTCTGGCAATGGGCTTCTGTGCAGAATGTGCGCAGTAGGCTTCTGCGCAGGATGTGCGCAGTGGCCTTCTGCGCAGAATGTGCGCACTGGCTTTCTGCGCAGGATGTGCGCAGTAGGCTTCTGCGCAGAATGTGCGCGCGCAGTTTTTTTTCTTCTTTTTTTTCCCATTTAATTTAATTAAAAAATATATATATTTAATTTAATTTAATTTTTTTATATTAAATTTTATATTAAAATTTTTTTTATTACATTTCATCATCATTTCTCCGCGGTGGTTCAGGGGTAAATGATGCTGGTCTTCTACGCAAGCCTGTAGCCTCCACCCCCCCACAGGAGATGATGTGCTTGTGTGTGTGGCTGCCTTCCTGGTTCTTCCCGGCACTACGCTGCCGGTGCGAACAGCCAAAGTATTTAATATGGGCGAGGAAAGGAGGCGGAGCGCTTTTCACAGCGCTTCTACCTCCGGTGCGTCCCCGGGGTAAGAGGATGATGGTGTTACGTTAATGTATTGTTTTACATTGCATGTGTCACGTCATGATAAATCAGTCTCCTATGTCGCCTGTACCAGGAGCCGCCCCTGTCACTGGTTATCTTGGCTCGCTGTCTGGCCGGTAACCAGCCGTCCGGACCGCTCCGTGAAGAAGGAGGAGGAGATGTTTCTTTATGTAGCAGGATGGGCCTTTAATTAGTGCTGCAGTACCGGCCTATCACGGTTGGTTGCGCTGTCTATAAAGGTGAGTGGTTGTGCACTGGGAGCCCTCTTGCCTTGGAGCTCCAGACTGCCCCGCCTCCTGTTATCACCGCATCTGGCCGCCTCACCTGATCGCCTTTTTTTAGCTGGGTCGTGCAGCTCGCCGTTGTTTGGTATGTAGTAGTTGTTTGCGTCTGTGTACCTTCTAAACTTTGCACAAGTCCTCAACATTGGCTTCCATCCCTCAGGCAATTCATTGGCCGGGTCTTCCTTCTCCCGTATCGGCCCCAATTGTAGGGCATGCGAGTGTTTTCCTCCTCTGCCGGTTGCAGCGGGGAGCGATCAGCTGATCGATCGAGTTGCACGTAATTGTGCTGCTCGACGCAAGTGATCCCCTTCCTCCCCTTTGATGTTCATTCAACTCCTGACGGTATGTGGATAAGATGACGTTAACTCAAGTTACCACAGTTGTTGTTCAGCTTCTAGAACAAATGTATTTTTCTATGGCAGGGTTGACGTGTGTGTGGGCGGTTTCTGCCAGCACGTTTCCCCCCCTCTTCACGCTGCTGTTGGCCGGCTGCTGTTTTGCCCACTGGCTTATATAGCCAACACATCCATCCTACTCTGCATCTCCTACTGTGCTGTACCTGCCACCGAGTATGGTGACTGCTGCCTCATCCTCAGTCTCATCTTAATCTATTCAGTTAACCGACTTCTAACTGATCTTATTGATATTATTTGTGTTTTGTAGTTTGCTTTGCATGTTTTTGGTTTAATTCGTTTTCTTAGTTATTTTGGTTTGGCTTAATTGCTTTACCTATTTATTTGGATTTATCAGTTTGGATAAATCTCCATTACTTTTGATTTAATTTCTTTGTTAGTTTTCTTTTGTTTGCATTTATTGAGTTTGTTTAAGTTGCGGGTTGAAGTGATTTAACCCTGATTTAAACCCCATTTAGTTATTTGCTCTCCCTTTTTTGTATTTTGTGTTGTGTGTGTGTGTGTGTTCGCTTTAGTGTGGTTGGGTGAACATATTTTATTGCGAAGTCATGTTTAAAGATTGTATATATTAATTAAAAGGAATTGAAATTGTATGCTGGACCCAGTCTCAAGCTTTCATTAGTAATGAACTTGTGTGCTTTAACTTTAAGGTTAATCTAACTCTCCAGGTGAAATTCCTGGGGTGGCGTTGCTGGCAACTTGTCACTAGTTCAACTAAAACTTCATCTTATTGGTCCCTCGAACGTCGAATGCCACATTTACTTGGAACTTTAAACCAGTTCATGAGAGTAGTGAACTTGCACAACACTGCATGACACACGCACACATGCACACACATACACACACGCACATACATACACAAAATGAGGAAATGGCAGTAAAATGACGACAAGGGGAATTCATGCATTGTCAAGGAAGTAACTTTGTACCTCAAACTTTTTAACTCAGTTTGCCAGCTATTATTGATCAAGTTACTAAGGATTTACATTGACATTGATTAATTGGTTTATTTAGGATTAATCCTATTTCAAGGCAGTTGTGCTGTTTCTCCCATTTCTTGTCTTGAGTCTATGCTAAGGAAAATGATCAGAAAATAGTTCAAATCAATTATGTTCACTGCTTTTCTTGATTTTAATTTATAATAGAATATTAACTAACATTGTGGATATCAACAAATACAGCAATCTGACATTTTCAATTATGGAAAATATCATTAGAATGCCTCAAGTAATCAGAATTACCTCTCACACATGTCTAAAAATACTAAAACAGTCATTATTAATATCATAACATGCCAAAAATCTATAAATTAAAGTGTATTTGTCTATAAATGCTCTTACCTGGTGGTTCTTTGGAAAATACGTGTCCTACCAGAAACAGAAGTAGGAGCAGTCTAGTCGGCATCGTGTGAAACAAAAACAGGATCAGCGTAGGTCTACTTCTACATCAGAGTACCGATGCGTTGAATGATGTATTTCTGCCTCTGCTGCTCTACGCCTGACTTTTGTGGTTTTGTTTCCTGTTAGCGGAAACTGTTAACGCATTAGTTGACAGATCAAGATGATTTATTTGTAGTCAGGCCTTGTGCTGTGTGGGTTTAATGTCAAATAACTCACAAGTCTGACATACAAAAATAATTGTGAGTTATATATACAGACTTCATGTATTTGTTCTTTTCATCAATCGTATTGAAAGTAATTAATTTCCATAAATTGTTTTTACAGTGAACAGACCAGATACCTTACGTGCATTTGTGCTACTGCTGAGGTTGTGTTTAAAATTTAATTTTAAATGGTTGAAATTGCAATTTTACAGGTGAAAAATAATAAGATAAAATAAAATAAAAATAAAGCTTGCAACTACAATCAAAAACTTAAATACTGCATAGAGGCATTCGTTTTTTAATATTTCTTCCATGCCATACTTCACTGTAGAGATGCTTCTTACCTGGTCATGAGCAGCGTCTGGTATTCGGTAAACAAATCTCTAAGGGTTCTGCTCTAAAGGTTAAATTTTGTCTAACAAGGTCTGATCGGAGAATCATTTTCCTCATGTCCCCAGAGTCCTTTACATGCCAAACTTAAAACTAGCTGTCAAATGCATTTTACACAAAGTGACTTCCATCTTGCCCCTCCTGCATAAAGCCCTGATCCATGCAGTGCTCATGTTGTGGTCGTCCCCTTTCTTCAGAGGACTTCAGCAGCTCGTTTAAAGGTGATCCACGAGTTCTTGGTCGCTCTGTGATACCATAACCTCCCCCAATTTAAAAACATTGAGGCCAATTTTCTCCATGTGAACATTTAAAGCTCTAGAAAATGGTTTTCTAGTGACAGACAAAACAGCATTTATTAATTTCTAATTAAATCTATAAGACAAATAAGTGCAAGACGTGATAGTCTGAAGATTTTCAGGGGCCGCTGTACAGCCTGTGTGTAGCATCATGGCCTTCTTGAACTAAAGTACAGAAAGTGATTCTCTGATATTTATGTCGTGTACTTTGCCTGCTGCTCTCAGGTTGTTTTTCGTGGGTTTTGTTTCCTGTGAACGGAAACTGTTACAGAAATAAAGATTGAGAAGATACACCTGTGGAACAAATCATGTGGTGTTTTGTAGGGCTATATCAACACAATGAAGAATGGTTCAAATACTTCTGTATACCACATTTTCACAAATTTCCCAGGGGGTAATCAATCAATCAAATATTTTTTTTTTTTAGCCCATATTCACAAATCACAATTTATCTCATAGCCTCACAGTATGGCCAATGCGCTGTTGTTGTTGCAGAGAGGCGCCATAATGACCTCTACTTCTTCGTGTTGAAAGATGGATAGGCGGGATCAAGGATTCACACATAAATTAAAAAGTGTAAAAAAAGAAAGATTGGAGACTTTCTATCTTTGTTATAATTTTAACAATATTTATTATCCCTTTAATACTCAGTCTTATCTGTGGAGTTCAATGGCCAATGTGCAATGCATTCCAATGTATATATTATTTTTAATTGTATATATAATATATATTATATTTCTACTTTATACTTCCTTTGAGCTCATTTTAGATATTTACTTATTTATTTATTTTACCAATGTCTATTTTTGTACTTTCTCTATTATTACTGCACCTAAGTAAATCTCCCCATTGTGGGATCCTTTTTATGTTTTCTATCTATTAATCTATCTATCCATCCATCCATCTATCCATCCATCCATCCATCCATCTATAACATATGTATCCTGCTTCTTTCATTTCAGCGTTCCCAAAAAATAGCAAACAGAAATGTATCTTGAACAAGCCATTTGCTCTCTTAGACTGAAATTAACGTTCAGTCAACCACTGGAATAATATCAAAAATAAGATCCAAAATATTTAAAACTTGGTGAGAGAGTGTATAGAGCAGATAATATATTTCTGGTGCAGCAGAGATACCCAGGTATACATTTTGTTCCATTGTCTTAAAAATGTTGAAAATATGAAAAGTGTACATATATTTCCCTGAATCTATCATGAAACATCCACAGATTATCTAACTTCAAAGATGCATATAAAGAAAAAATACCTTTGTGAATCATAAAGTAAGAGTTGGTTGGTTTTACCATGTTATTAAACGATAAGTGTTGCGAAGAATGAAGTCCTGGTTTGCTTATAGAGATTATCAATGAGTACTTTTATTGCAGCTTCTTTTTAAGAACATGTCTCTCCTAGCAAAGTTACATTCAAAAATAGTGCAGCTGGGTTTTTGCCTCTTGTGGTCAGCATCCGTAAACACTAATAATTTTGATTTAATTGTTTGCCTTTAAGCATCTCAATATAATATGATATCATCTGACAAGGAGAATTTAAAGAGGATGCATCATGTATTCTTCGATGTGTCTGTCAGTATAAGAATTTCATGATCGAAATAACGCGACGAACCCTGACTGAGAGGCCTCCTACACCGAGACCTGCTCCTCCTCCTGAGAGGAGAGAAGACCTGCGGCGGTGGAAAGGTCGTCTGCATTGTTCACAGCGATGGAGACGGAGCAATCGGTGTGGTCGGTGGTGACGGAGCAGGTGGAGCCATCAGAGCTGTCGCTGTCGGACTCAGAGACGTGGCAGTACTCCTGGACAGGACAGGCCTGCTCGTTGTAGCTCAAATTCCCCTTCATGCCTTTGGAGAATTGAAGCCAATCCTTTAGGAAAGATAAAAAGTGATGATGATGTTTTACGATCAATTCACAGTCAAATGGATATACAGTATTAAAAACTAGGGATGCACCGATATGGAAATTCTTGGCCGATACCGATACCGATATTTAAAATAACAATCTGGCCGATACCGATACCGATATTTGTTTATTTTCTTTTTGTTGTTATTCATTCACCCTTTTGTGCCAGAAAAATAATTAAATCATTATTTAAAATGCACTATTCATCACTCTTATCTTTTAATGAGCACAAATTGAATCAGATTTATGAAACAATCTCTGATTTAACTAAACTTTATTTAACAGAGACATATTAGGCCCATTTTACCGCAAGTTGAAATGGTTCCTTGGGATCTTAATGAAATGTCTGTAACATATTTTGGTCAAAATACCACAAGGATAATTTAAAACAGCACCTTTTTACCCTGTCTAAAACAGCCCTGTCAAAGTATCATTATAGAGAACGCTCTTCTCATTGATTTACGGTAGCAGTATTGGCCGTTTATTAGATGTGTTACGGCTTCTGTGTGTATGACGTATGTTGTCAGTTCCCTTGTTACCTGTGCATGAGACGGATGAATAGAGCCGATGCACATGAGAATAAAGTACTTAAATAGACGCTATGCTCATACTTTTTAGGCCAAGTTACACTGCGTGAGTCAAGATAACTTAGTAAGCCCTCCTCAGTTTGACCTGTTTTGAGTGTCGGGCTGAAATCACATCGCGTCAACACCCACCGTGGCCCTTCGTGATGCTTGTTTTAATTAAACAGTCGGATTCCCCTGGTCCGCACCAGTTCTCAGTCAGCTGCTAGGCGCCAGCCGAGGCGCACCGCAGGGTGCCCCCCCCACGCGAACAGAGGGTTCCCCCAGCGGTCGCCTTAGCTGAGGTGATCCGCGAGAAGGGCCCGACACGCGTCCAGAGTGGCCGCCGCTGACCGTGTACCCGGTGTCCTCCAACGGCCCGCCTTCCGCGCCGCACACTGAGCCTCCGGCGGCGCGGAGAGGAACTGCAGTAAAGTGAGCCGTCATCTGGGAAGCCAGCCGCCACCGGGGTTTTTTTGCGCGTCTACTTGTGGCTTTACGGTAAAACAGCATGGTTGGCTGAAACGGCCTAAAATTACTACAAATACAACTTAATTTTTTATTTTTTTATTTTTTTAATCTTTATGGCGTATCTGCTCATGTCAATTATCATGTATTTTTAGTGCAAATTAAAGGTCAAGTCTGTAAAAAAAAAAAATGTGTACATAATGTAACCATATTTGGATGCTGATTAAAAATATTCCTTGAGAGGTTATAAGTGATATCGAGTGAATTCCTGTTCATGGTGTCTCTGACTATGCTCATACAAATTTTTGGGTACTTTTACTGTAGAATAACTGAGAAAATTAAATAGCAAATCTGTGAAAGTGGCCCAATGCATTCATAATGTAACATATTTGGAAGCTTATAAAAAATATTCCTTAAGAGGTTATAAGTTTCTTTGCGTGGATTCCTGTTCATGGTGTCTCTGACTATGCTCATACAAATTTTTTGGTACTTTTACTGTAGAATAACTGAGAAAATTAAAGGGAAAATCTGTGAAAAAGGACGAATGTATTCATAATGTAACATATTTGGAAGCTTATAAAAAATATTCCTTAAGAGGTTATAAGTTTCTTTGCGTGGATTCCTGTTCATGGTGTCTCTGACTATGCTCATACAAATTTTTTGGTACTTTTACTGTAGAATAACTGAGAAAATTAAAGGGAAAATCTGTGAAAAAGGACGAATGTATTCATAATGTAACATATTTGGAAGCTTATAAAAAATATTCCATGAGAGGTTATAAGTTACTTTGAGTGGATTCCTGTTCATGGTGTCTCTGACTATGCTGATACACAGTTTTGAGTATTTTTACTGTAGAATAACTGAGAAAATTAAACGGCAAATCTGGGAAGTGGCCCAATGCAGTTTCCAGTGGATTCCTGTTCATAGAGCCTCTGACTATGCAATGTCCACATTCAAATTTAGATGGAACCTCCTGTTTTCACAGACTCATTCCACTTCAACATGATAGTAGATCATCTCTGAGTGTCAGCGACATTATATCAGTAAAGACTGAACTAAATTTTCAAAATGACTCCCCTTTAAACTGAAAAGGGATTTTGTTTTATTTTTTAAACAATTAATTAATTGTTACTGAATATCATTTAGGTGTCTTACCTTCCTCCATGTTGTTCGATGTACTCTCAAAAAAGCATTTCCAAATACATGTACAAGGATATGAGGTGGAGTGTGTCAACTTTACATTTGTCAACTTTGATTGCACTAGTTGAACCTGTTAATAGCCCACATTAATAGTCTGCATGAGAAGCTACAGAGACAGGGAGCGGAATCAATAAAATGCTAGTTTAAAGGGGAGTCATTTTGAAAATTTAGTTCAGTCTTTACTGATATAATGTAGCTGACACTCAGAGATGATCTACTATCATGTTGAAGTTGAATGAGTCTGTGAAAACAGGAGGTTCCATCTAAATTTGAATGTGGACATTGCATAGTCAGAGGCTCTATGAACAGGAATCCACTGGAAACTGCATTGGGCCACTTCCCAGATTTGCCGTTTAATTTTCTCAGTTATTCTACAGTAAAAGTGCCCAAAAATTTGTATCAGCATAGTCAGAGACACCATGAACAGGAATCCACTCGAAGTAACTTATAACCTCTCAAGGAATATTTTTTATGAGCTTCCAAATATGGTAACATTATGAATACATTGGGCCACTTCCCAGATTTGCCCTTTAATTTTCTCAGTTATTGTGACAGTTTAGACCACTGTCCCTGTTTGGCTGCCTGTCGGCGGCGCGCATTGATGGATGGTGTGAGCGGCAAGGCCCTCAAGCATACATTCCCTTTGTTCAAACACTCACAAACAATCTTACCCGCTCACCACGGCTCTGTACTGCAGACTAAAAGAGTCAGGGTGGGGCTGAGGGCTTTAAATATGGTGTCAGGAAATACCTGCTGCAACTGATTGGACTGATTGGCCATGTTTGGGCCAAACCATTTTCCCTTGTGTCAAAGGGGGACACTGGACATTGACATTGGACATTAATGAGTGACAATTTTAAATGTACTAGTGAAAATCACTAATCTGCTAAATGAAAGTAACATTAACATGCATGCTGTATTTTTTGATGAGTGTATTCATGGTTGGTTGGCAAAATGCTCAGTATTATAATCCCCCTGTTGATTGGGCCTGTCTAGTGGGAGGGGCCATGGGGTATATAAGGGGTGAGCTGCTGTCCTTCTGACAGTCTGCTGCATGCTGTTGCCGGAGGAGGTTGTCGGTGTTGTGCAGGGTGCGCAGCTCTCCACGGAATATCTACTGAGGTGATTATTCTATTATGTTGTAATTGAGTTTAATTTGCATTTATTTTGCTAATGGATTATTTGATTTATTGACATTGATTATTTGAAGTACCGGTATTTGATTTTGAATATGCTTTGATTTATTATAGAGAATATTTGATTATTGATTATTTGAATTGATTGAATTATTTGATTGTGGAATTGGTTTTGAATATGTTTTTATTTGCAGATGTTTGGGTTTTGGCCTCCTATGTATGTTGTGCACTTATTTTGACACTTTGGGAGAATAACTGTTGTTATAAACCAATTTGCAACTGTGTGCCTTGCCATCTTTGGGTTTGAAAGTCCAGTCTTTTTAAGGTTACATTACCTTCACCCGAGGCGGGGTGTGACAGTTATTCTACAGTAAAAGTACCCAAAAATTTGTATCAGCATAGTCAGAGACACCATGAACAGGAATTCACTCGATATCACTTATAACTTCTCAAGGAATATTTTTAATCAGCATCCAAATATGGTTACATTATGTACACATTTTTTTTTTTTACAGACTTGCCCTTTAATTTGCACTAAAAATACATGATAATTGACATGAGCAGATACGCCATAAAGATTAAAAAAAAAAAAAAAAAAAAAAAAAAAAAATTTAAGTTGTATTTGTAGTAATTTTAGGCCGTTTCAGCCAACCATGCTGTTTTACCGTATAGCCACAAGTAGACGCGCAAAAAAAAACCCGGTGGCGGCTGGCTTCCCAGATGGCTCACTTTACTGCAGTGGAGAGGAGGGCGACGCAGCGACTGCTCCCCCAGCCGCGGCACGTGCCCAGCGGTTTTACCACAAATATGAACATCGGCCAATGATATCGGTGAAAGTCAAGTTTATTACCGATAAGCCGATATCAGTAAACGAGGCGAATATCGGCCGCTACCGATGTTCGGCCGATATATCGGTGCATCCCTATTAAAAACACTTTCCATTTTGTCCCCATGTGGTCTAAACTGAGATGAGTTGTAATTTTATGACCTTGTGACATCATTAGGTCAAAATATCTACTTGTCCATTTTGACCAGTTAAATTCGCTAAACTATGATGTAGAAAAAGTCGTAAGCCTTCTTACATGTTCAGTCTCCAGTGGTCACTAGCATATCTGTAGACACTTAGTCTGGGTGAGGTATCAGCTGCTGGGTGCTGTGTACTCACCTCAATGTCGTAAAGGAGCAGGGATGGCTTTGGAATTACAGGGATTGGGATGATTCGGAGCCTGAATGGGAGGTAAACACATTCTTACTCCCACATGATCAGTCAACAACAGATCCACCTCTCTACAGCAGCTCCTTCCCCCAATCGCTACTGCACAGACACAGACTACTATGTGCCAACCCACCTTTCATTGGGCAGGATCATCATGACCAACAGGATGAGAATAACAGCAGCGACCACATAAAGCAGTGGAGTCCACGCAGACACAGACACATTGGTGTCTAGGAGGGAGAGAGGGGGACAGATGATTCTTAATCATATACCATCAGTGTTTTGTGCACATTTGGAGCAGCAAATGCATCGTTAAAGCCACGTTTGATGTGTACTCAGGTAAACATTTTGACAGAACTTTATGGACAATGTTCAATTTGCTGGGTCAAATAACTGACTACATATTTAAAGAAAAATAAGGATTTCACTACTTTATCGCTCATACATCAAATACTTTGCATCGGCCTAAGATGAACATTACTGGATTTTCAGTTGTATTTCTGGCTTTGAGTCTGGCTTTTATTTGGCAAACTGTAATGTGTCAAGAAACCAACAAAGAAGTTTTCATACCTTCACAGATTGTGTTCAACGTGGCAAAGCCACATGTTGCCATTCATGAGAAGATCTTTCCTCTTTTCCATTTACCACTGTTTCTTACTCCGTTCACACTATTTTTACATATCTACTCAATTCTAGTACAAACCTGGTTTTAGTTTACCTGTGATGTTGTTGGATCCCCAGACTGCAGGCTCACTCCAGCTACTCCAGTTAAATGACTCTCCGCAGTTTTCCCCCACTCTGCTCTTCACTTGCAGCTCATACCTGGAACTGCTGGAAGGCAAGTTGATGCAGTATTTCTGAGTCCCAATACTGACCAGAGAAGTCTGTGGAGATGAAGCAGAGAGATTGGAAGTGAGAAAAAAACTGTATACAAAGAATGAAAAACAATATGATTTTGTGTTCCTACCTCCCAATTCTTGTCGTTGACCCTGAAGCGAACTTCACTCTCCACACAATGCGCAGCAGTCTGGTTCCAGTAAAACCACAGGTTATAGTCCGAGTCATTCTTGACAGTCAGGTTGATTGGTGCATCTAACAGCACTGGAGACAAGACAGACCAGTCAGTGACAGAGAAAACATCTTATATTAGGAGAAGAGAATAAGCCAGATCTGGGAATTGTTTTTTGTTCCATGTTAAAAAATTATAAATCCAACTTTTTTCTCTGATGCTCCAGTGGATGGAAATATCTCTTTTTGAATCATGCATATAACCCAGTTAATAAACACCTTTTTGTTTCAGTTGATGCGTCCTCTCGAAAGTCTTGTTGCCATGTGTCAGTCTGGTGTGGAACGTGCTGAACCTTCTGTCCATCAGCTCGTCGTAGGGTTGGATACATCCAGTGTTTGTGCCGTTCTCGGACACATAGGTGGTGCAGTT
Organism: Pleuronectes platessa; assembly: GCF_947347685.1. NCBI lineage: Eukaryota > Metazoa > Chordata > Actinopteri > Pleuronectiformes > Pleuronectidae > Pleuronectes > Pleuronectes platessa. Next base: position 8,726,949 of record NC_070640.1, on the reverse strand, counting down.
CTTTTCTTTTTCACTATGGAACCTGTGTAGAAACCTCTGTTTATGCATTCACACTCAAAGCAATGTATACCGCTATGCCAACTGTAATAGGCATATTGTACATAGGGATTATTTCAAGTCAATATTAAATCCAATCAGTCCTGGGCTTGTACTTTTCTAGGTGATGTTTCCGTCTGTAATCTGCCTTTGTAACAGCAGCCATTTTTACATGTCATAGAATGAGCTAATGAAATTCAGCCATTATATATTTTGTTAGTCAGTCTGCAGTGAAAATGGGCCTGTTTGCTGTATTTAGATATCGTATCAGGCTTTCTATTCCTCAAACCTTTAAGAGTTATGCAATATATCATGGTTTGAGCTTTGGAGTAAAAAGAGTTGAAATGTCACTTTTACCAATTTGACAAATTCAGTTGACTTAAAAAGAGATTTGTTACTGTAACTGTCACCACATTACGAACCAACTGTAGAAGGTGTAATTGACGTCTGGGGTCCCTTGTTTATTCCAGGAACAGTTGACATGTTTCAGATGAATCACCCAACAGTCCACTTCTGTCAGAGACACACAAGAGGTTGATAACAATAGAAAAGTAGACTAATGCCTGACACACACACACACACACACACACGCAGGCACACACACACGTACAAGGGGAATTCATGCATCATCAAGGAAGTAACTTCGAACCTCAAACTTATTCAACTCAGTTTGTCAGATGTTATTGATCAAGTTACTAATGATTTACATTGACATTGATTAATTGGTTTATTAAGGATTAATCCTATTTCAAGGCCGTTGTGCGGTTTTTCCATTTCTTGTATTGAGTCTACGCTAAGGAAAATTATCAGATAAAAGTTAAAATCAATCATGATTGTTTTTCAAGATTCGGATTTATGATAGACTATAAACTAACAATGTAGATACAAATACAGCAGTCTGACATTAGCATCTTGGAAAATATCATTAGAATGCCTCAAGTAAACGGAATGACCTCTCACACATGTCAAAAAAGACTAAAACTGTTATTTTAAATATCATAACATGCCTATAATCAATAAATTAAAGTTTTTTTGTCTTCAAATGTTCTTACCAGGTGGTTCTTTGGTAAATACGTGTCCAGACAGACAGAGAAGTAGGAGCAGTCTAGTCGGCATCGTGTGAAACAAAAACAGGATCAGCGTAGGTCTACTTCTACATCAGAGTATCGATGCGTTGAATGATGTCTTTCTGCCTTTGCTGCTCTACGCTTGACTTGTGTGGGTTTTGTTTCCTGTCAGGGGAAACTGGTGACGTATTAGTCGACAGATCAAGATGATTTATCTGTAGTCAGGCCTCATGCTGTGTGGGTTTAATGTCAAATAACTCACAAGTCTGACATACAAAATGTATTATCCATTTAATATACTCAGTCTTCTCTGTGATATTCAATGGCTAATGTGCAATGCATTCCAACGTATATATTCTGTTTAAATTGTATATATAATTTCTTTTATATTTCTATTTTAAACTTCCTTTATACTTTTATTTCCTTATAATGATCCACCACCACGGTCTACAATATACAGCTCTTTGTTACATTGTTAAGAAAAGTGCCCTATAAATAAAGTTAATTCTAATTAATATAATCATCTATATATTATTATAACAATACTACTACTACTAGTAATTATTATTAGGGCACGAGCACTGACAAGCACTGACAGACAGTGAGGCCCTATTAAAATTGTAAGGATTATTATTATAATTTTTCAGGCAAATTAATTGGCTTTTTGAGGGCTTTAACATGCTCAAATTCTTACCAAAATTTGCAGAAAATTTGAAAGTGGTGAAAATGTACTTTCCTCCTGTACAGAAGTTGACTGCGCAGGATTAATTTAAATTAATTTAATTTATTTTGTTTTAATTATTTTTATTTCATTTACATAGTGTAATATATTGTAAAATGAATGTACAAAACCTTCTAGTTTGTATTTTTTATTATTATTCACCACCACGGATCGACAATACACAGCTCTTACAGTAGCAGTAAAAATGATCACTATCGTAATTATTATTATCATCAACATATGAATATATTATTGTAATGGAATGTGATGAAAAAATAAGCCTTAAAACGACTTTTACTCTGAAGAGGCGGAAGTCGTCGTGTTTTGATAGAGGGCTTCGGAAGGAGCTGTCATCCGCTGTCGTTTTCTCCTTCTCGCCCCCCGTCAACACACAATCGCGACGGGAATCGAACGGCAAATGTGAGCAGCTCACAGAGGAGCCACGATGGGAGCCGCACCGAGACCTTTCCCTGGTGTCAAGCCGCTGAACAGGCTCCTGCTGGCGCCGTCCGTGCTGACGTTCGTGTTGGTCGGCGTCCAGGGCGATAGCCATGCGATGGACAACGTCGCGACGGAGCGGATGGCTGAGGAGAGCCACCGCCAGGACAGCGCCAATCTCCTCATATTCATAATGCTCTTAACGCTCACCATCCTCACCATATGGCTGTTCAAGCACCGCAGGTTCCGGTTCCTGCACGAGACCGGACTCGCCATGATCTACGGTAGGACGGCTAACGGCGGCTAGCTATAACGCTGCCAACAGTCACGCATGTTAACTTCGCGTAAACATTAGCCGCCGTTAGCTCCTCGCTGACGTGACACTGCCCATGAGCACAGAGCCAAACATCTTTATTCATTTTAAAGACTTAATTTCCCTCCTGAGTGAAAGTAAGGGGTTTTAAACTCGTGTTTAAAGGTCCAGTCTGTAAAACTTAGGTGAACAGAATTTAAATTGAATATATAAATATCCTAGTGATGTTGTCACTAGTGTGTTACATCTAAGTTGTGCGAGTTATTTACCCTAGAATGGGCTTTTTACATTTAAATACCTATTATATATACATTTGGAGTGGGTCCTCTCTATAGAGGCCGCCATCTTTTTTACAGTAGCCGTGACTGGACAAACTAAACACCTTTTGAGTTTTTATGACAACAGAAGGCTACCACAGGTTCTTATTCATGTTTGAAAGGGGAGGGTGAGGGGTGTTAAGCTGCAACATTCAACTTCAACACTAGATGTCACTAAATTCTAAACACGGAACCTTTAAACACCCTAAACATGTTTATACATGAGGCAGATCAATGATTTATTGTACCTCCTCAATGGGTAGTACAAAGCATAACGTTAGCTCAACTGACCAATTTTATCTGTTTCATCCCTGGCCAATTTAGAATAAAATAGAATGACTTGTTATAGTCACCATGTATAAGCGATATATACAGACCCTAATTTTCAGACAGGTGCAATGCACAACAATAACTAACAACACAACATATGAGACAAAGCAAATCTATGTTTTTGTTATAGTGCCATATATGAAAATGATATTCCGATAATTATTGATATCGTTTATATTGCCATATCTGCATGACATCTGCACCCGGCAGTGTGCCTCCAGAAGAGATAAACGATCCCTCTCACAGTCGGGTGATCAGAGTGTTAAATCTAAACAGAAAGACTAAAGCTGCCGAGCTCTGCCATTTTAATAATCTTTTATTTTCTTGTACATATTTATTTATTTAGTATTTACAATTGTTTATTTTCTGCGTGTGAAACGCTATTTGAATTTTTTACACACCTACCATACATTAAAATGACCACCAAGGAACATATCCATTGCCCAGCTGTCATAAATATTTCCCCGCCTTAATAAATAGTAGTAAGGATAAGGTTTGGTTGATTACAGCTGATAATGTGTCCGAATGGGTTTTCCCGGCTTCCTCCCAAAGTCTAGGTTGGGCCTAGGTTAATTGGAGACTCTTAATTGTCTATAGATGTAACTATGAGTTTGAATGATTGTTGGCGACCTAGCCAGGGTGTACCTAGCCCCCCAGTTAAATCGTCAGACTTATCATGAATCCATTAATTAACTTGGCCCATTAGTTTTTTTTTTTAAATAGCGATCAATCTAATTTAGGTATGTAGCTCACTCACATAATTCAAGCAGGGTTTTAAAATAGATTCTATTCTATTCGGCTGCTTACCAGATACTTACTCATGTTCCTTAGTCTAATTGCTTTGCCCTCTCTCCCTCTCTCCCTCTCTCCCCCTCTCCTCCTCCCTCCCAAAGGTGTGTTGGTGGGTGTGATCCTGAGGTTCGGGGTCCACGTGCCCCAGAGCATGAACGAAACGGTCCTCAGCTGTGCCGTCAACGCTAGCCCCGCCACTCTGTTGGTCAATGTCAGTGGCCGATTCTACGAGTACACCCTGAAGGGGGAAGTCAGCCGCAGCAAAGGTCACCAAGTGCAGGACGACGAGATGCTCAGAAAGGCAAGGACGCGAACGAAATCGCCGTCTGACAATATGTCTTATGGAGTGACAGTAGCTTTATTGGAAGAAAACTTTGTCAATTCTGTGATTACATACAATTGAGTTTTTTCTCACTAAACTTAAACATAAAGTGTGTTTCCTGAACATTTAGAGCAGTTCACCTCACATACACTTAATTCCACTAGAGAAATCAGGTATTAAGTTGCTTCTTCTTCTAACCTTTTGTCTTCAGGTGACCTTTGATCCAGAAGTGTTTTTCAACATTTTGCTGCCACCCATCATCTTCCACGCTGGCTACAGTCTGAAAAGGGTGAGAGAGTCAAAAGAATTTATAATACTCCCTTTGTGGAAATTACATATATTACAACAATGTAATTTTTTTTTAAATTTTGCATCTGATTCTTCGTGCATTTTAGATAATTTATATATTTATCTAGATATTTTCAACTTAACAACCAGCACTGGACAGGGTCTGTTTTAATAAATCTGTGTCTTTGTCTGTTTCAGAGACATTTTTTCAGAAACATCGGCTCCATCCTGGCCTATGCTTTTGTGGGAACAGTTATATCGTGCTTTGTTATTGGGTAAGTTGTTCAGATGTCTCTGAAATCATCTCAGAAACAGTCATGTTTGTTTCTACCATTATACCTTGCAGTCAGACTTAAATACAGAAGATTTTGCCTCATTTGTCTCTTTTTGACATTTCTTTCTTTCCTCCCTAGGTTGATCATGTATGGCTTTGTGTCCTTCATGAAAGTTGTGGGACAGCTAGGGGGAGATTTTTTCTTTACTGACTGTCTCTTCTTCGGGGCCATCGTTTCAGCAACAGACCCAGGTAGGTTCTGTCATATAAGCTTTCAGTGTCCACATATCCAGAGAGACTGACACTTTCATACCTTCGCCAAGGGCCCATCTCACAGTGTTAAAGAAATTGAAAGTGAAAAATCCTGGATAGCATCCTTGTGCGGATCATCCCCAAAATTCAATGAGTTCTTACTCGTTCCCTTCTGTAGTTTTTGCTGCTGAATACTTGGTGAAGGTAACAAGAATGGACGCAGCTCAGGCTTTCTGCTTTGTATGATATAATTGTTTGAAGACTTCCCTTTTGTCCTGTTGTTCAATGAATATTCACATGATATTTTTCTCCTCTGTGTTTCAGTGACAGTGCTGGCTATCTTCAATGAGCTCAAGGTGGATGTGGACCTGTATGCTTTACTGTTTGGGGAGAGTGTCCTCAACGATGCTGTGGCCATCGTCCTCTCTTCGTGAGTTTCATGTTACAGAAATATCCACTCACAGCATTATGTATTTCCCGCAGTAATTTCACCAAAGTAACAGTAGTTGCACATTAAATGACAGGTTCACATTTGTTATCATGGCTCCATACCCTGAATGCTACGACTCTGGCTTCAGACATGCAAGATGGCAACGTTTGTTGTTTGGGAAGAGGAGGAGATATGTCGTCCATCTTTATATACAGTCTATTGGTGGCCCCAACAATAACAACTTGTAAAATGTGCACAGGAGCATCTGCGTATTGTGTTAAGACAAATTGGAAAAAAATGTGAACCTGTCCTTTAATCCAATTTCTGTGTTGTTGACCTGCACTTTAAAACAGTCTTTATTGTACCTTGCACATGAATGTGACACTAATCATACTAACCATCAGTCCCTGTCATTTCACTGCTTGCCCCCCCCTTCACCCACTCGTGTCATTCATCGCCTGCCTGTACGTACGTCTGCAGTGTTCTCCTCCGCTTGGAGAAAGAGGGTAGGCAGGGCGCTGAGGCCATGCACTCCTCAGGAGACGATGGCCCAGTCTGGCCCGAGGGGGCGGAGGAATGGCTGGGAGAAAACCAGACATTCAGCCCCCGGTGGGTGGTTGGGTTGGTTGGCTAGAGGGATTTTTTTGCATGGTAGTAATGCTAGACCCTGATCATCTGCATCTGCATTCAATGTAATGCAAATCTTTTGTTTGGAGAGAAGCCTTAGGATGATCAGTTCCCTGCCCCTACCCCCCCATCCCTGTTTATATCCATTCCTTGTATCATTTTTCCTTTTTCTTAGTGCTCAGCAGAACCAGAAAATACTTTTTAAATAAGGCCTTGATTTGTGTGTTTATTACTGCTGGTTTATTAGTTATTACTAGTGTTTTGCTTTGTTGGTCTTTAGGCCATTTGGATGCCCCATAAAGCTGTAGCACCTGAGTTGGTTGTTTCCTTACTTATTTGCACTTTAGTTGTATATAAACCAAATCAAGTTGAGAGATCCAGGATCCAGTTAGAATTAGGCATGCAATACCACAACCTCCCATCCTTTTGTAACTGTGAAACCCAACTCCAGACTATGTGTGTTAAATCTTTGTGACTGTTCTTCAGTGGAAAACAAAATCCCCCAAATTTACAGAAAGTCTGAATTGGATTTGGGTCGAAGCAGCTTTAATTTGATGCTTGACTCTAACATCTTGAAATTCTCAAGGATTTCTCTTTGTGTCATTTCTGAGCATGTGCAAAGCATTTGACCACTTCCTGGATTCTCAGTAATGGCTTATTTCCTTTTTTCATGTAAATGTTTTTATTATCTCTGTGTACTCGTATCTCTCTGACCTTTAGCTCCATTGTGGCGTACCAGCCGACAGGAGACAACAGCCACAGCTTTGAGGCCATGGCCCTGCTGAAGTCCTTCGGCATCTTCATCGGTGTCTTCAGCGGATCCTTCGCTCTCGGTGTGGCCACTGGAGTCATGACGGCCCTCATATCCTCACACCTGTTTCCTAGTGTTACATAATCCATCCGCTCATTATCAATGCAGTTCATCCTTTGAGGGTTGCTGGAGCCAATCCCAGCTGACATTGTGCGAGAGGCAGGGTAGTTCCTGGACAAGTCCATCACAGGGTTGACCGATAGAGACCAACAACCATTCACACTCACACCTATAGGCAATCACAGTCACCAAAGCTGAACAGGCCTGTTATGTAATGGTTGATTATATTATTAATATATATATTAACAGATATGCAAATGAAACAACCGGTTACAACACACATTTGTTTGAGATTACTACAGTTACAGTACTTCCTACTCAAGATTATTCAAACTGGTAGTTTGGCAATTTTAATTCATATTCAACTTGAGGTAAGAAAATCCTGTATGAACTGTATCCTCCATCATGGAAGAGTAGCTTTTTATTAATTCAGATTGAATTGCTTTATCCCATTTGCTCTTGAATCTTTTATTTTGTTCCCATGAATTCACCTCATGTTATTGTCTTGGATGTGCCAGTTCTTGTTTTGTCCTTGACTTTCAGTTTTGATCACGTGACCAAGTTCACTAAGTTGAGAGACTTCCCCCTGTTGGAGACGGCTCTTTTCTTCCTCATGTCCTGGAGCACGTTCCTGTTGGCTGAGGCCTGCGGCTTCACAGGTACACCTGCACGCCTCACCCACCACTAACTGCAAGTTCAACAGCCTGATTCAGACAACAATATAATTTACCTCTAGTGACACTCTGGCCATTTCAATGGAAGAGCTGGGTAGAAGAACCAAAGATATATGACTCAAGTTTGACTCAAATAGGACTTTATCAGATTCAACCTACTTTTGAGTCATGTTTTTTTCTGTTTTAGGTTATTTTCTAAATATTGCCCTTAAGTGATGATATTATTAACACAGTGAGGGATGAATAATTCAAACCAGGATGTCTGAAATCATCAAACCATCAGAAACACACCCTCAGGCCACTCGATGGACTTGTGAGGGACTTTTTAAGTTAGATTCGTCTTTTAAACCAAGATGAGCAGAGAACTTTGTTTATCTGTTCATACATTTAGTTTTTACCGTTCAATTTTTCTTAATGAAAAAGGCTAAGGCTCTTTATTTTCAGAGATTTTATGAATCGTTTTCAACCCCCGATACTTGAGTAGATATCTGTGTATCTTTGTTTTAATTCAGGTGTAGTTGCTGTGCTGTTCTGTGGGATCACTCAGGCTCACTACACCTACAACAATCTGTCCCCGGATTCTCAGGACAGGACCAAACAGGTGAAACCCATACCATTGAGTCTACTATCTTTACACAGCTTTAATCACTGCTAGTCTGCTAATACCTGTACTGGAGGTTATTTTTTATTTCCAGTTGAATATCTAATGCAGACTAGTTGCAGGATTTAAGAAAAATGAGAAAACAAAAAATCCCTCAGTGACATGTGGGTGGATCTGGAATAACCCCGTGATCATCTTTATCAATAGCAGCAGTGAGACTGAGGAGGAGAACCAAGACAGCCTCCCTTAACATCTAGTGATTCTCAGATAAATTACAAATCTGTGAAATTCATTTTTTGTGACTATTTTAGAGCCAGACTGAGAAGTTTTCGGTTCCAGATGATTTGTGTTGAAATAGTCAGCTGCCTGTAGTCACACTATGTTCTCAGTTGGTTTCAGGACATTAAAGGGATAGTTCAGCGAAAAAAAGGAGAAGTGAGAAATGAAAATTCCCTCGTTATCTACTCACCACTAGGCCGATGGAGGGGTGGGTGAAGTGGTTGAATCCACAAAACACTTCTGGAGTTTCAGGGGTAAACGGCGTTGAAGCAGAATCCAAAACAATTGGAAAAACACAACATGCCACATGTGGTGTGATACAGGTGTCCGCAATTCCTGACATTTGAAACAAAGTCATTTACACTGTGTTTAAGACAAAAAGTTTACTGGAAGTGACTAAGCTAGCGGACGCAGCCACACGATGTTGGGTCCCTGAATGCACCTTCTAGGAAGACATCAGTGGATGTTTAGGCTTAAGACAAAGTGTAAATCACAACGTATCGAGTCGAATATGAATGTCGGGCTTGCGGACACTTGGATGACACCACACGAGCAGTATGGAGGCATTTTCATTTTGTTCTGTTTTATTGAGTCTGAAGTGTGGGTCACCATTGACTTCAATTCTTTAATAAAGAAGGAATCCTTCTCACAGCTGGTCACTTTGTCTAACTTTATTTAGATAAAGAATGTTGTTACAACTTTTCTGGCTCCTTTTAAGTAACAATTTCGATTTCATGGTGGGCAAGAACACTTCAGCTACACAGTGTGAAAAATGTTTAATTAATCTGATTAATCTACATTTTGCACTCATGAGTCATGTGATCAGCAAAGTGAAAGAATGCAAAGTTGATGAGAAACAGTCACCAGTGTCGTCTCACATCCAAAGTGACAAAAATGCAACGTTTGACTTTTCATCCTGTTTGATTTCAGTGTATTTGTTCTGTCTCTTCCCCCGTCAGTTGTTTGAGCTGCTGAACTTCCTGGCAGAGAACTTCATCTTCTCCTACATGGGCCTGACTCTCTTCTCCTTCCAGTCACATGTCTTCAACCCTTTGTTCATCATTGGAGCTTTTGTATCCTTTTCCTCTGCCCGGGGAACAGTGTTGTTCCACCGAACCTCTGGTTGTTCTGTTAGGCCAGTAAATGATGAGGCTGTTATTTTGCCACAACATGTTAATTTGCTAAATCTGGCCGGATGGAGCCAATAGATTTCTGAAAATATGTCATGAAACTAATGCCATCAATGCTCCCATGATACTATTACTAGTGATGACAAAGCAGTATATTCATATAGTCTATATATATATACAGGATGTCAAAGTTGACTTTGTGACGGCACAAGCAGAATGAAAGTGAGGCTTTCCGTCGTGCCATCAACCCACTATTATGTTCCATTCCAACGCTGCATTATTACTCCACTGTGTTGTGTGTCCTTGACCTTCTCACGTGGTGTAGTTGGCCGTGTTTCTGGGCAGAGCAGCAAACATCTACCCTTTGTCCTTCCTGCTCAACTTCGGCCGCAAGAGGAAGATCGGCTCCAACTTTCAGCACGCCATGATGTTTGCAGGTTTGTTACGTGGGACCTGGTTCCATGAAAATAAACTGTCAACGAAGGTTTCAAAAACTTAGATAATGAGATGCTAACTTTTCTAGATCAACAAGACTCATCAACAAAAAATAGTTTTGCTATGAATAATGGCCCCTACGCCAGCTGACATTTACTGTTGAACAGGTTGATAATAAAAATCCCCTTCAAGAACACAAGTCTGAACAGCTGCACCTAAAGTAAAAAATACATAGAAAACATCTCAAACTCCAGTTTCCATCAGCTAATATTTCACAGATCCCCTTTTCACGTTAATGCAAGTTCTATTCCTTATTCTTGTGGAGTGAGTCCAGGACGTCCTGTGTCTCAGTGGGAAAGTGTCCGGTGATAGATGCTTATATGATCGGCACTTAGAGAAAAAAAACACCCACATCAGCAGACTTTATAAAATGCAGTGAAGATATGAGTGACAGAAGTTAATCATTATCTTGAAACACTCACACTCTCTTAAATTCCCATACGGTCTCTTCTCCTTCAGGTCTGCGCGGGGCGATGACCTTTGCTCTCTCCATCCGAGACACGGCGACGTACGCTCGTCAGATGATGTTTTCCACCACCCTCCTCATCGTCTTCTTCACCGTGTGGATCTGCGGAGGCGGCACCACGCCCATGCTGTCCTTCATGAGCATACCGTGAGGCCTTTCATCAGCTTCCGTCTGTTCACAGGGTTTCATCCTCTCTTAACGTTTTTTTTCTGTCAAAATCATGTTTGCTTCCTTTTCTCTTCCAGGGTGGGTGTGGACTCGGATCAGGACAACTCTGTAAGTAATCACCGCGGGTTAAAAATCTCACGTTGTTAATCACATTTATAAATTCTTCTTTTGGCTGCATTGTCAACCTTATGTCAAATCTGAAAATAAAAGTGTTTGTTCTGCTTGTCAGAGTTCTGCGGTGCTGGATGGGTCGCAGCGGAGGAACACTAAACACGAGAGTGCGTGGCCGTTCAGGATCTGGTATAACTTCGACCGAAAGTATCCTTTGGGCCACATCTTATTTTACATCTTGTTCTCAGGACTGTAGATGCTGAATTCAGCTTTGACCAACAGAGGGGGCTCTTTACAAACTTATAGAAATAAGCAGTAGTAACTTGATCTTTCTGTTCAGGAGTGTAACCTTGCAGTTTGTCCTACCAGCTGAAAACACGACAGAGAGTTGACAAACTCATTATGTTGTTTAAGTGATAGTTAGTGTGTATAAAGTGTTAAGTCCTTGACAGGCTTGTTCCCCAGCTACCTGAAGCCCCTCCTGACGCACAGCGGACCTCCTCTCACTGCTACCATGCCGGCTTGTTGTGGCCCATTGGCCCGATGCCTCACCAGCCCACAGGCCTATGAGGTTGGAACATAAAACACAATTTATACATATATATCTATACACGTCCAGTTCATGAGTTTATTTACTTATTATTTTCCCACATTTAGGATGAAACTTAAATTATACTGGTGTTAAAGTTGAATAAGATTTGAATTGTGATTTTACTCAAAGTAGAGTTTCTTGGCGGTTCTTCTCGCCTCTTCATCTTTTCCTTCCCTCGCTCTTCTGTTCCCTTCTCCACAGAATGAAGGTCAACTGCATGACGATGACTCTGACTTCATCCTCAACGACGCCAGCGTGAGCTCCATGTACGCCGACGTGACCATCAGCACCGACGCATCCGGATCCCGCACCATCAACCGCAATCGCTCCTCCACCGCCAGCGCAGGGTGCAACCCGTTCGACGAAGGCCTGGACCACGACCTCTCCCTGGCAGAACACGAGGTGCCGATCAGAGGCACCCGGCTGGTTCTGCCGATGGACGACCCGTTGGACCTCCCGACCACGGTCACGCTGCCCCCGCCGCCCTCCCCGCTGCGCTCCGACCCTCGCAGGCACAGACTGTAAGACATGCAGTGTCGGGAAGCGTAAAAAAAAAACTTATTTTCTCAAGAAGAGAAAATCTGTGTTGGTATTTTTTATTTTCAATTTAAACTGTTTTTGTTTCATGTGGATGCAGGCCTCCTCCCTTGTCTCTTGCTTTGTGACAAACTTGAGGCTGGTTTTATTTAACTCTTGAATGTGAATGCACTATATGTAAAGTAAGGTACTGTAAATTAAAATCGCCTCAAAACTACTGGCTACCTAAATACAACGCAAGATGCACATTTAGCTAATGTTTCAGGAGGCAAAAAAAAAAATGGGGCAGTAGTGTTTGCTTCCCGGTGTGTACTACTGTGACATTGTGCTTTTATCTGTGCTCTCTCAAAGCTCTGATCATCCTCTGGCTGCAGTGATCCCTCAAACAGTTTCATATGCAGTTTCATTTGTTTTAGCTTCTGTCAGGTATTTGTATGATGATGCAATGTTCACAGGTACGCAGAAACTTAGCTCTCGTGGCACTTACTAACATTCAGTGTTGTTATGGAGCATTTTACTCACATTACTCGTGTATCTTAAGCGTAGTCAATGTGACCTGGAGCTCTCTTTCCCTGCGTCCTGTATGTTTGCCTCTCGTCAAAGAGATGAAACCGGGGATTTTGATTGGCCAAAGAGACAAGGACATTGGGATCTGTGATGGGAGGAGGGGTGTTCTTAAAATATATTTTCTAAAGATTAGAGGTAAAGTAGATGTGCAGTGTTTAGCCTCTTAATCGATAAGTCGATTGACAGAAACTTAAATGGAGACTTTTTCAACATTGCAGTAATTCGATCACTTATCTTTTCTCTCAATCGTAATTTGTTCAGCAAAAAAATACAACTGTGTTATTTCAGCTTCTCAAATATGAGAATTTCTTCTTTTCTTTATGACACTAAATTCAACAGTTTCGCACTGTTTCCCTTGGAGAAATATGAACTGGCATTTTCCCTATTTTTTACAGCATGAATCCTCGTAGAATAAACATTAAATTGATTATTCAAGAAAAATTATTATCAGTTGAATGAAAATAATCTTAAATCGCAGCCCTAAGCTACCATAGATTCCATAAGGCCCCAAAAAATGATGTCACTGCTTCCCTAACAGCGTCCAGGAGCATCTTCAGCACCGCCCGCCTCTTCTCTTCAGTCAATCTTTTTACTATATACGATTCATTTTATTTTTGAAATCTTTTATTTATAAATGATTTGTGTAGTTTATTTATTTATTTATGATTTATGTTTTGAAGTGCGAGTGTGAAAAGCTCTCTGACTGAAGGTACGTTGTAAAGCAGGGAAGTGATGCTGGAGGCAGACGCTCATTCTCTGCCGTCCTCGACGTTGTGTTCATGTTTTAAACAAATGTCAAACTGTAGCAAGCGCTTCTACTTGATACTTGGAAACTAGAGCTTCCCTGTTTGTGTGTGTGGCAAATCTGGCCAAAGTTACTGACGTCATAACCAGGGCTAATTTCTATTTCTTGTTTCTCTGTTGTCATCTGGTTTAACTGTAGAGAAAAAAAAAAAGAGTTAACTGCGGTGTCTTTGTGATGTGGTATCATCAAAGATGACTCTTGAGGGCTGGCTGAACTGTTTTGAATTAAAGTGCCTATTCAGAAATTCAATTTACCTGATGTAGATTTGTATATATTTGATTTGCTTATGTGCAGTAATATAATCTCTTTTTGGTTTTTATATGACTCTATAATTTCTCTGTCAGACATTGTTTTCCCAGTATAATAATTTAACTGCCATTTGACTTTTTTTTCTTGAAGCCCTAAAGAGTGCAAACTAAAATATTGAATTTGCATTAATGCAGAATAACACTTCATCTTTTGTCAGATAGAATTTTGTGAACTGTTTACTTGTGGAAACTGGATTCCAAAAAGAGTTGATGTGGCTTGAGTCATCAGGAGCTGAATTTAAATTTGAAGGGAGAGCTTCTCATTCACAGGATGATGGTTTGTCCGGTTTGGACGGTTTTTGGCAACTGAGCTTGTCCATTCTATTCTCACCTGAGTGAGAGATATTTCTAGGCTGAGCAGGCCCGACTAACAGAGCAAGGCTGACTTTTACGACTTGGGAAGTAATAAAATCCTGGTCAGAATCACATGTTTACTTTAATTATGTAACCCTTTTAGTTCCTCTTCAAGCAGTGATCTTTATTTGACGGTTGATTTCATACTTATATTTGAACCATAAAAACAAACTTTGTTTATGTGGACATTTTTAAGTTAAAGCTTAAAATAGAGCCACAACTAAAACAAAAAAAATCTGAAAATGTTACACTTTGTTTCTACTGTTTGCAAAACTGTTTAATGACAGATGTATTTGTGAATACTACACCTGCAATAGGTCTATATGTAAATGTTTTTTTTAAATGTGATGTTATGTTGGGGGAAAAAAAGATCATCTCAGATTGAATAGATATTTCCCTGTGTTGTTTCCGAAGTTATTAACGGTGTGTCCTCGGACATCCTGCGAGTGTACAGGTAGTAAATAAAAACTGTTCAATGAAAAATAAACACGCCTTCGCCTAATTTTTTTAACAAAGGGAACAAATATCAACCGAGCCTGTGTATGAAGATGGACGATTGGTCTCCAGCTGGACAAAGATTAAACTAAAATACTGTGGATGTGGATGCTGTGTGAACTGTCAATAATTACGTTTCACTCCTACTTATACAGCATAGAATATCTAATAGAAATCAGACTTACTGGAAAAAGGGAAACCTGGACATTACCAAACATGAGAAAAAAACATCTTTGCAAATAATGAACGACAACTTTGATTTTTCGTTTGGTCTACGTCCCATCCACTAACATTGAGGTTTATTATTCTGCTTTACTTAAGGAGAACTGTCATGTCACCCATATGTATACACTCAATGCTCTGTATTGGTGAATCTAACATTATTCAAAACTAATACTTTCATATATCCGGTTTAATATATCGGTGATCTGCCGATTTGAAAAGTGCGGTAACTCCTAATTGACTCTTATTTTGAAGGCAAACTCATGCGGCTTCATTCCAAGTTTTTGTTTTGAAAGTGAACGACTCCTTTTTCCGGTCTGACCTGGCTGCAGCATTTATACGGCGCGAGGGTCCCGGTGACGCGAAGTCCCGCTGCCCGCAGAGAGACGCTCATCCACGGCCGCGCACATCACCCTGAACCCGGTAAGAAGGAGCTGTTGATCAGCCCCGCTGGTTCTCACTCCGCAAACAACCAAACCTCATTGAGCTGAACGAGGATTTTAAACTGATCGGATTGTTGTTGTAGTTTCTCTCGTGCAGTTTGAAGTTTGAGCGTGAAGAGTTTATCTCCAGGCTTTTCTACAAACTTCGGCAATGTCAACTTATCATTGGTCTTATTGAAAAGAAGTCATCACCTATATAATATTTTAAAAAAAACTAAATCTATAGCACGTTGCTCTGCTCCTCTGTCTTGCTCTCGCTCTCTCTCACTCACACATACACAAATATACACAAATACACACACCTTCAGATTTCATACAAACCATATTTGCAATGCAGCACTTTGACATCCGGAGAGGAAACAAATCTTTAAGTTGTCTGGGGCGTTGCCTTCGTGTGTGTGTGTCAATGTGTGTGTGTGTGAGCTACAGTTACATGCTGACTTGTGGAAGTCTGGGCTGCTCCTGAAATCTGTTTCCAGTTAGGAAGTTTCCCTTTTTTCCACCAGATGATGGAACGGCTGAGGAAAAAGAAAAATGCATCACAGAGGTCAATTAAAATTCCTGTACTGTATTTTTCATTGTCGTGTGTGTGTCTGTGTGTGTGTGTGAGAGAGTGTGTACCCATCCATGCAAGTTATGCATATGGCGTAATGTCCACCAGCCATGAAGTAACTTCAAATCCATGTGTGCATGTCATTGACTTCTTTCTTGTCTGGAGTTTTGAGACTTTACAGCAAACCTTGAGTCACGCAGTAATAAAACCGTGATCATTAATAAAAGGTTGTAATTTATTTGTCAAAGAAGTCGAGAGAACACAGAACCAAAAAGGAGAAGACCATGTTGGAAGTTGTGAAATGTTAACATCACCGACGTTTCAACATCTTTGTATCAGATGTCCGGGTATAAAGGCTGGTGCGGATCTGAACCATCATTTGGAATCACTTGTGGTAACAAAGTAACGGTGCACTAACCCACATGCAGACACACACACACACACAGTCAACCAGGAGCCATGTGTGCGACTGACCTTTCGCCGGTGGCTGCAGGGAGATTTTCACTTTGACTCAAATCCGGCGTCTGCATGTTTTAAAAGTTACCATGAGCTCATTCCCATAAAACACATCACGGCCTCATAAAGCTTTACGCAGTCCCTCTGCCTCCACATGACGGTAACTCCCCATTGGGTTTTTGGCCTGTCGTGATTTTAACGGAGATGGGTTGTAAATGGGATGCTGGCACGCGGTTGAGTTTTGGCTTCCCATTGATCCCCCCATGGTAAACTCGTAACTTTTTGTGGAGTTTTGAAATGGAAAGTTTTATTGGAGCTCTGCAGAAAGATTTAGGACTAAGCCGACGTGATTAAGGTGAAGGAGGCTCTCGCTGAGGGACCTGGCACGGTTTATCTCTGACCTGCGGCCATTCAAACGTGCCGCGATGTGTTTAGGTGTGTTGCTGTTAATCAGTGGTTGTGAAATTACCAAAGACAAAGAGCTCCTTTGTATTACGTGAATAAGAGTGAGCCAACCATTAGAGTTGTTTATTGTGACATCTTTGTATTTTGCAATCCAAGAAGACGTGAAACAGAAGTTAAACAATCATACAATAGAGATATCTCTGAATTTAAAAACATTTGACATTTCCTCTCTTTTTCTCTATGTAACAGCATCAATACATCATGTGTGTTAAAGCAACGGTATCACATTTTTCCAGTTTTATTCGTTATATATGCTCTAGAACACATGTTCTGATGTTTACAGTGTAACTTTAGTCAATTTTAAATTGATCCCATAAAGATAAAAAAAAATACATGTAGTTGTATTTTCTCACACACACACACGCACACACACAGAGAGAGAGAGAACATGTCATGGATATTAATGCAAATGGTCATTTCTCATACACTGGTGCTGCTGAAGGTTTTCGTTCAGCCGTCTGCTCTGTAGTGAAAAGCATCTCAGACACTGAACGGTGAAAACAGAGGGTTGTTCAGAAACTGTGTGTAACTCCAGACACAGAGAGGGAGGCTGGGTGCAGCCATCCAGCAGCTTCTGGTAAAACCATCACATCTGTCCTGTTGCAGTGGGACAAGCAGTTTTTCGTCAAACTCACTCGACTCACACTCAGATCTCTGGCGTTGGCTTGAATCCATCGTCTGGAATGTGGCTCACCGGAGCCAAATAAAACAATTATCTTTCTTCGTTGGCTGAAAATGTCTAGCTGAACCCGCTGCTCAGATTCAAAACGTGATTTGTATTTATCTTTGAGATTAGCATGATTGGAATCGGGGGTTGGAACGCTCTGAGAGGGATGTTGTTGCAGTCGGCTTGTGATGAGGTGACCTTTAAAGCTGCTCTTTGTAATGTTTCTGTATCAACAGTGGATCCGATGACTACATGCAAACAGAAAGGTGTTATTTTTCATAGTGGAACATTTGGCAGCTAAAGAGCCGAAGAGGGTGGAGACCAAAACAGAGCTCAAAGAAGTATTCAATAAAGGAAGGAACATGACTTTAAAGGAAAGATAATATTGCTCAGGTATCTGGTAAAAAGGCAAATAGGCAAAGTAGTAAATAGATGCAAGTAAGTTTAAGACATGATTGAGCGGCCTCCATCAAGAAGGTGTTTACAGACCTGATCTCAATACATGCGATATGGTGACACAGTGGCCAATGAGCCCAATTAACAGAGATATGTGATGTCAGAGCTCCCCTCCCATCAGGCTTTAACATTCCTTTTGAGAAGATTACTCCAAAATGAGCAGGGAACTACTTTATTAACATTGAGGTCTGTTTATGTGCATTCTGGTCTTTTGAGGTATTAGTTTCATCTCTTCCTGTTTCTGTTTTGGGTTTTTGTGGCATAAGAAAACAAACT
This sequence comes from Pleuronectes platessa, assembly GCF_947347685.1. Classification (NCBI taxonomy): domain Eukaryota; kingdom Metazoa; phylum Chordata; class Actinopteri; order Pleuronectiformes; family Pleuronectidae; genus Pleuronectes; species Pleuronectes platessa. Next base: position 8,708,751 of record NC_070640.1, on the reverse strand, counting down.
CGAATGCACAAATAGTAAATATCTCGAAGCTGAAACAATTTAGGATTTGTCAGAGGCTTGTGGTCTTTTGGTCCCTGTCAGCCTTCCACCATTGGAAATTGAATATCTTTAGAATTTTGACTATTTGCTTTGGGACTTCATAACTTAACTAGCAGATTTGACCTTGGGATCCGAATGTCTCACCTATCTGACATTTATGTTTTGGTTTTATTTAACTTTTGAATATTATCTGTTCACGCAGCCAGATGTTACAACATAGTCAAGTCACAACAATTACAAAGTTACAACCACAAAACTTCCAGCTTTCACAAAGGAAAGGTCAGTTCCTTCCCAACAACCACATCACGTTGCCTTGACATTTAAACAATGAGTGACCCTTCGCACTGAGAGGCTGAATCCATTTAAATTCCTCACGTATGCCAAAGTTTAAACTTTAAATAAACTTTATTAGTACAGTGGGAGGAAACAGACAATCCGAAGAGACATTTTAAAGCATTTTTAAAAGCTCAGGTTTGAAGTTCACAGTGAATATTTTTGTACATTCATTGGTCCAACTCTTATCTTTTTTAAGGAAGTCCCATCAAGATATATTTCCATCTGGCTGCAAAATCAACTGCGTGATTAAAGAGTCAGACATTTTTTTAAGTCAGGTTTGCTGTGAGGTCGCACCTGCAGCTCACTGAGGGAAACGAAACTTCAGCCACAGTGTCTGTTGATCTGGAGACGTGAGTGACATGTTAATGTAAACTACTTGATAGTCTGTGTGTGTGTGTGTGTGTGTGTATGTGTATGTGTGTGTATGTGTATGTGTATGTGTGTGTGTGTGTGTGTGGCAGGACGGTGCCAACTTCACCGATCAAATGGAGACTTCCTGTTTCTCAGTTTTCCAGTACATTCTTCGGCGATAAGCTCATGCCAACACACTCACACACACAGGGACAAACACAGATTGGTACACGCACACACTGCACACTATTTCAGTTTGTCTGGTCATGTTTGCCCTCACTCTTCTCCCTCTCTTTCTTTCTGTCTCTCCCTCTCTCACAGTGTTTCTTCATTTTCCCCTTCGTCTCGTCCATGTGTTACAAACGTGTGCGTGATTTTGCTCTTGTGCACAGGACATGATGTCACCTCTCTGTGCTCTATTTTTACACCCCAGACCTCCGGCAGCAGCAGTACTAGCGGGTTGGGTCGGGGGTGGGGGGGTGTAATTGTTACAGGCAGGTGACTGAAACTCAAACAGAGGTGGGAGAAGATACACAAGCACAGACAGAGACATGGAAATGATAGAGAGGGAAAAACAGGGGGGGGGAGAGTTTAAGTGGAATCGTGGTTTTAAAAACGTTTAAACAGAGACTGGGTGAGGGTACGACCCGCTCCACCTCCTCATTCATTATATTGGTTGTGAAAGTTAATGCTTAACTATCACATGACGTAATTCTGTGACTTCATAGTGACATCACGCTGACGTCATTCCTACTCTATGATCGTAAATTATTTTGAGATCTATGAGCTCTGGGTCATGTCTGTGGTCCCATAGGATGCACCTACCCAGGAAAACCTATTTGTGACATCACATATCAATTGAGATCACGTTATAGGGATTTCTTTTCTGTTCAATATAAGTAATAGATTGAGAAAATGTTTTTTTATATTTTTGATTCTTTGACCGATCAGCTCCAGAAGATAATCATGTGGAAATTCCCTCCCAAGTCATAGTCACATCAAGTTGGGTGAAAATCCAATCTTTGCATATCAACAGAAACAATACCCTGCTTCTGGCTAAGTAATAAAGTGATCACAAGTATCGCTCATGTAATCGGAGCCTTACACAACTTATTCCTCTGTGACATAGACCTCCATTGTTGTTGTACTGGGAGAGACGTGTTCCATTCAATACCAAGAACATGTTCAATTCAGTTCTGTCTGAGTTGATTTCCATGACAGTGGAAAAAGAAACAACAACATGCTCGACCCAAACCTTAACATGACCCGAGTCACGAGTCTGAACCCTCAGATGGAACGTTCTCCCTGTGGGGTGCAGTTTACCTCTAAATGGGAGGCGAGTCTCCATCTTGTGACTTTATGAACAGATTTACGTCCCCACAATGTGATAAAGTACACACAGAGTTTTCCTTGGCTGAAACACACTCCTCAACTCACTGCACGACACAGCCTCGATTTAAGACTCTTGCATTGGCAGTTGTGAGAGTAGAAAATGATGTTGTGCCGTGACAAGCAAGATCATTAACTGTGGAAAAACACAGTAGAAGACATGCAGCAACACTTTGCTCCGAGCCATCTGACGTCAGCCAAACCTGATTTATTTTCCTCCAACCTGTGTGGACACTGGCTCTTCCTGTCAGCCATTGTTCGGCGTCTCATATCAGTTCACATTTCCACGATGTTGTTAGCCAAGCATCAATAGCGCCCGCCCTACAGCCTTATATGAGAAACAAACAGAATATTCCAGCGAGTTCAGTGGGAGGCGGAATATGACAGAGCAAGAAGGAGCAGCAGGAAACAGATTACAACAGGTAAATACCAGGTGGGTGTCGTCTTTGGCCCGGCTGTCTCCCAGCGGAGATGGACGAGTCACCTCGCCCAGTGAGCAAATAACCAGCCGGAGGTTTTTCCTTAATAAGTAATGAGTTAGCAGGTCACCGACAGGACGACTTGGAGCGGCTCCCCGTGACGTCGGTCTCAGAGTGCAGCGTTATTGTCTGCTTGGGCGACAAGACCACAAAAGAAGTTATTCAATCAACTTCAGTAACAGTAGCACCTTTAACCTCAGCCACAAATCTCTGTCAAACAGCAGTGGGTAACAAACTGAATAACAAGCTGAAAGGTTTAAATCTGTCAGTCACTGGTATGAGTTTGTTCCTCCCTGACCACATAAGAAACTGAAAATATCACAGTAAAATGTTCTTTTTTATCTTATTCATTGAACACTTTTAATTATATCAATTAAAGTCTCATTATAAAGAATATTTAGGCCGCAAAAGATCATTTTAAACACAGGAGTTGCACATGGCGGGGATGGACATGATTCATTTTAGTACAGACGTATAAATGTATCATCTCGCAAATATTAGCTAATAGTAATAACACAAAGCCAGGAAGGAAAACCGTAGACTGTAAATAAATATGGAGTTCAAGTTGGTCAGTCAAGTTTAGGCACCTGACTGACAACAACTACAGCTGTACACCTGTAACTAAAGAGCAAGTTATGTTCCAAGGCTTCCAATAGAAAATAAATATTCATCCCAAAAACTAATCCCTGACCCATCTCTGACTTTTTCTGCTAAGAGCTCAAGGAAAGTTACAAGAAAAGGGAAAATGTGACTTTAAGTGAACGCAGCCCGAACTCCTGGTAACGTCCGATATGAGCCAGAAGCAGAACTTCCTCCTGAGTCTGTGCTGACATGCTGTTCCAGCCGGGAGGCCAACGCTGTAGTTTGTGGTCTTTGTGGTTTCCTAGGGAGTGGTGCAGGCATGAGGGTGAGTGTGTGTGTGTGCGAAGGCTCCGTCAAGGGGGATGTCGACGCTCCAGATCTCACCACATAGGTCATACCATGCATTCCTTCACGTGTTCACCACATTGTACGTACGGACACACACACACACACACACACACACACGAGAATTCCTCCTGGTCAGCCATCGTGAACGTGATGTGGGAAGTATCCGAGTGAACAGAGCGTATCCATCTCTTCCTCCACGTTTCTCTGCATCTGTGCAGCCCAGAGCTTTTTGTCATGTCGTGTTTTATTTACCATCTGAAAGCCCGACCCCGTAATCAAAGCAGCGTTATGGTCGTGGACGTGGTGATTTGGGGTCTATGTTTAGGAAGTTTATGAGTGATGTATTTTAGGGAGAGGGTGAGGAATGAGTTACATAAGGAAGCTCGGAACCACGCTGAACTATTGGGCTCGGTCCTCGGTCCAGTTTTGGAACTGAAACAGCTCTGGACTTGGACAGTGGTGGGAAAGTATTCAGGTCAACGTGGTTCCAACTCCACAATGTAAAAATAAGAGCCTGACCAATATTTGGGGTCAAAATAAAATTCAAATACTGATAAATATTCCTAAAAATGTCCTGGTGACCTGTGAAAACACCTATAGGTCTCTTCAGTGTTTAAGCTGTGCCTGAATGTCATGTAACCAGATGCAATGGGAAAGAGTCAATAAACAAAAACTAGTAATTAAGGCATTTCTTTCTATTAATTCATTTTCATGTGGTTTTCATAAGAAATTAACAAGGTATTTGTCTAGTTGTGACTAGTTTATGATTTATGTCTGCAATAGTTGTTTCTTTCGACAAAATACAGTTTCTTGTAGTGTAAAGCAATAATAATATTGATAATAGATACTAGATAACAATAACTTTATATATACATACCTGTCCAGTATTATAAAATGCTTTACAAGGAAGAAATAATACCAGACAGGTCAGAAGAATAAGTATAAAATAAGATAAATCTGTTTGAATAAGATCCAGTGACAGGTACCGCTCAGTAAATACTTTGATTGAATTCATTCTTCTTTATTGTCCATGTCATCAGATGTATGAGGTCTTTTATCAGGAGCAGATAAGAGGGGAGGGTAAAGATGAAGATTTCAATCTGACATAAAACGCTACGCACAAGTGCAAACACAGGTGAACACACAAACACAGACGTGTGCGACTGGCGGCTGCGTTTCTACAAATAGTTCAGTGTCAGAGCAGGAGAAGAGAGGCTTCTAACCAGCAGCTCAGTCCTCTGTTACAGTCCATGTAACAACAGCACCCCCTTGTGGTGGGTTGAGGTTTCCTCCTCGAGCTTAAATAACTGTACTGCTAATAACAGTGACTGTTACTGAGAGCAGAGAATTAACTGTAAAAACAACAGGGTTCAAAATCCAATACTCCCTCGTTTCCACTAGCAGACCTTATGTGGAGCCCAGTTTGACCTCCCCTCTCCTCCTCCTCCTGTTTGCTGCAGGTGTGACTCTCCCTCGGTGCAGCCATGGCAGACAGCTCGAACTGTTTCTACTGTCGGGAAGACCTCGGGGGGAAGAGGTTCGTCCGCAGCGAGGGGAAGCCCGTGTGTGTCCGCTGCCACACCAAGTTCTGCGCCAACTCCTGCGCCCAGTGCCACCGACCCATCTCTGTGGAAACCAAGGTGACGGGACAAGTACTTCTCATCGGGGTCGTGAAGTGTTTCCTCGTACCTCTAGAGTAACCTCCACCTTCCTCCTCTCTCTTCCTCCTCCAGGAGCTCAGCCATAAGGGCAAGTACTGGCACGAGGAGTGTTTCCGCTGTACCAAGTGTTACAAGCCCCTGGCTAAGGAGCCCTTCAGCACCAAGGACGACCGCATCATGTGTGGAAAGTGCTGCTCCAGAGAGGACGCTCAACGCTGCCACTGCTGCTATAAACCCATCCTGGCTGGTGAGACCCAACACCACTAAGAACCTGTGGGGGAACAAAACTACTTAAAACCTATGAGTCATTATAGAGGAAACCCAGTTGGGAATAACAAAAAGAAAATCTAAAAATAAAGCCATTTAAACATTCAAGTGCATAAGCAGGTCAGAAAATCTTTTTTGCTGTAAGTACATATTGTAAAGGATTTGGAGTCACTGGATGTAACATAAATAATAGATATAAATACATTTTTGTGAAAAATTTAATAAAAAAGGGAAACTAAAGCACATATTTCAGATAAGACCCACAATCCCCTTTTGAAACCAAATTTAAATCCGCTGGATCCTGGTATTTTAATTCATATCCCTGATATCCTCTCAGAAGAATCAATGACTATTTTGAAAACATCCTATCTTGTTTTAGGTTAAAGAAATCAGAATCAGAATTCCTAGTCCAAATCCAAACCAAAATTGTATGGGTTCTTCCTTTTGCTAATTCACCATCTTTCCACCAAGTTTTGTGGAAATCCGTAGTATTTGCATAAGCCTGTTGACAAATAAACAAACCAATCAACAAACCAATGGAATGGGGACAAAACAAACCTTCTTAATCCTGCACAGATTGGATTCAGATTGAATTTAACCGCACAGACCACCTGCAGTTTGTACTGATTCCTCGCCCGCTTCTGTTCTCCTTCAGGCACAGAGAGCGTGGAGTACAAAGGCAACTCGTGGCACGACGAATGCTTCACCTGCTTCAACTGTAAACAACCAATCGGGTCGCAGAGTTTCCTCTCCAAAGGGACTGACGTCTACTGCAGCCCCTGCTACGACAAGAAGTTCGCCAAACACTGCGTCTGCTGCAAGAAGGTAATGATCCTCTGACGGGGACAGATCAGCCCTCCTCCATCATTCCTCCTGAAAGGGAACGTGAACAACCTGAGAGGGAGGTGATCATGATTTTTCTAGAGACGAGAACAGTCTGGTAACATGAAGACAAAAGTCAAGAGGGTGGCACCTACAGTTATTTTAAGATGATTATATATCTGTTGCCTTGAACGTTGCCTAAAAGAGGTTTTCTCATATAATTCTTTGTTGTATATATACAGTCAATGGTAATACTCCTGTTTACACCTTGTGTCTCCAGGCCATAACCACTGGAGGAGTGAACTACCAGGACCAGCCGTGGCACAGCCACTGTTTCGTGTGCAGCTCCTGCTCCAAGCCTCTGGCAGGGACGAGCTTCACAACCCACCAGGATCAGGTGTTCTGTGTCGACTGCTACAAGAACTCTGTGGCCAAGAAGTGCAGCGGCTGCCAGAACGCCATCACTGGTAAGCTGACGTCCTATCACAAAGAGAACGACGCGGTACAATGAAACATACAACAGTATAAACATGTGGAATTTTTCTCATTAACACTGCATCCGAACACATTTCATTCATGTTATGTTTATTTAGTGAGTCGAGGTTTTGTTTAGAGATTTTCTTCAAGAACTCATTTGTGCACCGGTTTTCTAAATTAAGGCCCATTAACAGTTTGTGAGACTACATCTCCCAGAGATCTCTGCTGTGGCCACAAGTTCCAGGGGTTTAAGGGTTATGCACCAGGTCTCCTGTTGCCTGTCGCCTTACATTGGACAGACAGATATGGAAGTGGCATCACAAACCAGCTTCTCAACTATATGTGTTTTCCCAACATTTCCAACCCTCCCCCAAAAAGATCCTTTGCTTGAAGTGAAGGAGCTGGATCTTTTGAATAAAGAGGATTTTAAACTCGTGGCTTCTTTTATAATGAGACACTCCAGTGTCCCAGAGACCAAACTAATGTGGACGTCTCCGTCATCTCATAATGTAAAAAAGTGGACATGTTTATGACTAAAAAATCTAGCTCTTATTTTTACATTGTGCAACTTAACTAAGGACAAAATGCTGCACTATACAAATGGACAAGACTCTGAAATAAAGTTTGAGATGCTACTTGAGTTGTACCTTAAAATATGATTAATTAGGTTAATGGAGATTATATCTCTTTAAGAATTTTTACCAGTTCCAGATAAACATGCAAAGACATTGTAGGACATGGTCATGTGATATTCCTCGAATATCTGCAGTTATTAAAGTGGACATTTGAGTAGATCTGGATGGAGGTGAGTCATGGAAGAGATGGTTGGAGTAAGTTCAGGCTTTTTATAAAATAGAAGGTGGGAGAAGCAGATGTGTGTTGATCATAGTTAAAACTCTCTGAGCTTGAAAACAAGAATGGAAAGATGGAGGAAATAAAAGACCAGCAGATGGCGCACATGGGTAAATACAGACTCTCCTCTCCTCTCTCAGGTTTCGGTAAAGGAGTGAACGTTGTGAACTACGAGGGCGGCTCCTGGCACGAGTACTGCTTCAACTGTAAGAGATGCTCCCTCAGTCTGTCCAACAAGCCCTTTGTCATGAAGGGACGAGACATCCTCTGCTCCGAGTGCGGAGACAAGTAGAGACGGACACCCACCGTCTCACAGCAGTGAAACATTGTCTTTAAGTTTGTTTGATGTTGTGTGTCGCAGACGTTTGCTTGTGTTGTTTGAAATTCAGAAATCCATGCTTGTGTTTTAGATAAGTACATTTGAAACACATTTCTTAAATCAGGAGGATTTCAATTGTATTTTTTTCATCTATTTTTTAGCACAAACAAATCCTGCTTATATTAGTGACTTTAACGTCTTGTTAATATCTTGATGGTTGACCAAAAATTGTTTTTTAATAATCAAATTTGTATCTTCTAAATACCAAGGGATTAATGTGGTTATTGTGTTTTTTTCTGAGTAAATAAACTTTTATGCACTTTTCTACTGTCTGTTTTTCCTTAAAGGAAAGATGACGAATAAATATAAAATTGAAATGTATTGAAATTGCATGCTTTAATATGTTTATATGAAATAAACTTTATACAAAACAGAGTTCTAGATTGTTTTTATTATACCTCCGCCTGACAAGAGCCAGTGGCTGCAGGCTTTGTGTTTTCAGGTTGTCCATCTGTCTTGTTCATTGTAAAAATATATCTTCCCCTATAAGAGAAATTGGAGCAACAGGCTTTTTCCGTTGGAAAATATTGATGGCATTTCTTTATGCCCCCTGCTTTACACACAGAGACTGGATCCATCCCAGTAAAGGTCAGTGTTCGGAGCTTTATACGAGACTGGAGCAGTGATTTACACGTGCAGGTGGAGAGCAGTGTTTGCACAGAGCAGTGCATGTTTGTCAAGAGTAATTACCTTTATTTTTATGCTTTGTGTGGGAGTCAATAAAGTTTTGTTTTCAACTCTAATTTGATTGACTGGTAAGATGAGATTTTCTCTCGCTCTCTCTCCATACATGTATTTACACACTGGTCTCTGCAGCAACACACTGGTTTCCAGTGCACAAACAGTGGCACCGTCTTTATTTGCAGAGATGGGTTTGTGAAACTGGGAGGACCAGTCTTCAGTATCAGAAATCGCTGCTGCTGGGCCAGGAGTCATCCTCCCATTTCTAATTTATTTGTAAGTTAATTATCTTTTTAACGCATGTGAGTATTTCTTCATTTCTTATATATATATATTTTGATGAAATAATAGTTAGCAAATGTTTAGGGGGTTAGAACTCAAACTATTTTAATGGAGAGAGATTGTTACTTTAGTTTAAAAAAGTATATCATTTTAAAACTCCAATGAATTTACCAATGAAAACAAAATGGCATTTTTTTGGTGACTTTTTTCCAGATTTCAGGATGATTATTTTCGTTCAAAACCTCTTGAATGTATTTGTGAGTCTGTCTCTGCTGAGAATCTCTGCGTCTACTGTGGAGCGAGGTACGTCTCCAGGCTCGACTCGTTCTCTGATCTTTAATGTGAGCGGTGGGGGGGGGGGGTCACAGGGAATGATAATAATTCATAGTCACGGTTAAACGAGAATTATAGACAGAACATTTAAGGAGGTTAATTTGTGTTGTTGGGCCTCATAACATTTCATCTTTAGACTAGAATTTGTATTATTTCAACAAAATGATCAAAGTGATCCAACACTATTTAAAAAAATATACACAAGATAAACGTTTCTTTAAAGTGTTGGCAAGGAAAAACGAATAAAAGTAAAAACTATTTTTCTTACTCAGTGCAGTGACATTTCCCATTATCCATCTTAATTTTTGTCATTGACTGTCAGTTGTCAGCTGTACATATAATATATATAATACAAATATTTGTGAAAGGTTTAACTTAAACTACATCACTAGCTCGAATTTGTTTATGTGCATGTTTGGCTTCAGTTAGATTATGATACGACTCTGGAAGTGTCGGTCATTTGGTTCAAATACGTTCAATTTCATTTAACTAAGTTTGATAAATATTTTTTATTTGACAAAATAAACAAAATGCACTATTAGAGATGCGATAACAATATTCAGTCCGCAAACTGCTCCAATACTGTATGTGCCTCACGTTAATGATTTACTGTGAGTTGTCTGTGCCTGGTGTCAGTGCCTCAGCTCAGTCTGTGGGGGAAGGTGGTCGACTTCAACAATGCGATCAGCCACTGGAAGCTGAAGCCCCACGTCTCCATCCCCGCCCTGCAGGAGCTCACCGTCTGCCTCAGTCTGAAGCTCGAGGTATAGACGGAGATGACGAAAGACATTTACTCTTCCGTCGGTTTTCTAAAATCAATTCATGAATCATGTTGTGTGTGTCATGAAATATATGTAGGTCCAGGCCACATCACAATGGACCGCCTTCATGTACCGTCATCCCGACGTTCAGTATGCTGAGCTGGGCTTGGGGGGTCTGCCGGACTATTTGGTGGTCTGGCTTTTTGGGAGAGAGTGGATGAGTCCTCAGATCAAACTTAGTCTGTCTCAGTGGTACTCGCTGTGTCTCGCCTGGTCTCACACCAAAGACAAACCTGCCCTTTACATCGATGGCAATCTGCTGGACATGACGGCAGGTGGGTTTTATTTTGTGTTGTAACATCTTATCTCTTGTTTCAACATTTTCTTTCAGGTTCTCTGCTAAGTTGAGTGCATCATACTACCGTTCGCTCTCCCCCTCTCCTTCAGCTCACCCCAGCGACACCTGTCCCTCACCTCCCCCCTCGTGCCACAAACTGGCTCCCAACGGGACCCTCACTCTGGGTATATCGCACCGCCTGACCAATGGGAACATCCTGGTCATTCCGTTCAGCGGCATAGTGGGCAAAGTGTCTCTGTTTCGACTGTGGCAGCGAGAGCGCAGCCAACAGGAGGTGATGTCTGTGAACTGTACAGACGGGGACGTGTTGAAGTGGGAGAGGGACAACTGGGACACTCTGCTGGGAACCGAGCTGTCCAGCTCCAGCCTGCAGTGTGGTGAGAACGATACAGAATGTCCTCTGCGATCTGGAAGTCAAACACTATTTAAATTAGCTTTACCACAGAAACCACAACGTCTCATATCACTTAGTGGCAGATTCACTTAGGTGCAGTAAAAAAGTCTCAAGTATTAACAGCTGCATTTTGCCCTGAGCTGTTGCATTAAACATTTACCATCCATCTTACTTAGATTAAAGAAGATAAGTAAATATAGAAGCCATTCACTGATCAATAATGAAAGCATTTAACTTAACCTCTTAGTTTTAATACACTTACCTTTTAAGAATAACTGATTATGAAGTTTGCTGTGCTCAGCGAAGGAAAAGATCCTGAGCTATACAAGTTTTAAATATTCATTCACGTCTGTAAAAGAGTCATATTTACAACTTAGAGAGGGAAATATATAATCAACTGAAAGACAGTTTAGATCAAAACTAGAAGTACATCAAGTGGCTCAACAATACATTTGTCTTTGTATCGACATTGATTCGTTGCAACTTTAACTTCTGCTTTTCCAGTTTTGTTTTACAGCAGAGCTCCATGTTTGAGTTTCACAGAAACCACTCCTGTCTTCTTTAAACAATAAAAAAATCATTAACTTAAATCAAAGGCAAAACTGGTTTATTTGTCATATGGTGCATTATTGCATTCAATGCTTTGTACGTTTACTTCATAGTGTCTCGTTCTCTTTGGTTGTTTGGCAGAATGGTCTTGTTACGAAGTGAGACTGATGTTTGCCATCATCTGTTATGATGGGCACAATACTGAGGTCTACACGGCCAGAGACATCGCACATCACTGGGTAAAAAACACTCACAAACTACAAAGACATACACTAAGATGAAAATATTAAACAACAATAAATAATTGACCAGAACATTATTATTCCTTTCACTTTGGAAAGGGACGTAAGAGAAATATGGGCCTGGTGCAGTTAATTATAACTGCAATTGCAGGGGTATATATATATATATATATATATATATATATGTTTTTTTTTACAAAGATGTGAAAAACAGCAATAATATAGTTTACAGCTACATTTACAGTTTTTACTAAATGTTAAGGTGTCATTATATGGACTTTTTTGGACATATATTATATGGACAATCCTAGAAATTAAGATTAAAACATGTTTCAATAAGTATAAAACCTAGTATAATTAGAACAAATATTTGATCACTTAAGGGGCTGTTGGTTTGGAAGTATTATTTTGACTTTGTTCACCGGCAGTAAATCTCTGTTTTCTGTTTATTGCCCTGCAGCTCAGAGACGTTCTGCCAGAGAGCATCTATTTACACAGAGTGTCTGTGTTTGAAGTAAACAGGTAGGGGAAGCTTTGACTTTACAAAACACACAGTTCGTATGAATGTCAACTGTATTTCAAAGAGAATGAAAGAAGGAACCGATGAGGCCGTAAACAAACCCTCAGTGTCTCTGATCTCTCCCACAGATCCAGCACAGAGGATGGACTTGTATCACATGACAACAGGCTGGTAAGGAAACACATCAGAGCCTGGCTGGTAAATGAACACGGCCAATATTGACCAGCCAGTACCAGTAATACCAGAGTATTGCAGATGTAACTGTTTCAGTGTGTGTTGACAATTCAGTAACAACAAAACTGATTCATCAACAGATACGTCAAAGTTAAGATATTCAATGTAAATCAATGTCTCGGTCAATAATGGATTATTGGTCAGGCTCCAAGAAAAAAAGGACACGTGTTGCTCATGTCCATGTTTTTAATTCTAGAAGTAAAAAAAGCAGTGCAGGGAAATAACATGTGTTTTGCTCTTCAGGTGCGGAAGATTACCTCCAATATTAAGAGCAAGAGGTAACATGGTTCACTGCATTAGATCAGACACAAGAGTTCATTCACACTTTTTTAGATTTGAATACATTTCCATATTTGGGCAAGCTCTTCTGATCTGTAAAAAATAAATAAATAAAAACCAGACTGTGATTCTACAGTGAGGCAGAGCAAGGCAAGGAATATAAAAAATGTAAGACATAAGACAATTACAACTAAGAATAGAGCAGAATAAAATATAATAGAAATTGTTTTATTGTTGTTATACAGAGTACAACAACATTACATAGCAATCCTAACATATCAACCAACAATTAAAGATTGTAAGAACTTAACCAATATGAAAATATTATATAAAACAATATGTCCAGGTGTGACTTAAGAAAACTGTGAGATATCTCATTGTTGTTCTTACTTGGTTTAAGAAAAAATAACCACTGCTATAGACGGCCTTTAACCCTCTGTCTCCCCCTGTAGGTTTCACTGTCTGGTTCATATAAGTGTGATTCCCAGCTTGGACGTGGCAGCTGTGCAATATGAGATGTACGTGGATCTGAGGGCCCCCTACCAGCACCTCAGTGGTCTGCACGTGCAGGCCGAGGAGGAAACTATACACACCACACCTGTTGGTAGGACGGGGCTCTAACTGTTTGTGTGTGTGTGTTTGCAGAAAAACTCATTTCTAGTTCACAACAGTATTTTTATCCTCTTTCCAGAAAGCTTCTCCACAGACACCACCATTCCCCCTGATGTGGTCCCAGGAGCCACCACCAAGGCTACGACCACAACAACAACCTTACCGACGAACACCACACTTAAGACCACAACCACCGGCACCAAAAGTACCTCGGCTAGTGCGGCCACTGAAGCCATCGCCACAACAAGCCCGGCAAACATCTCCGGTCAATCTCCTCATAGAAAGTCATATTCAAAACTTTGTGTGACGAAGCCGTGAAACACGTTTATTTACCTCGTTTGTTTTGTGTCAAATCTCCTCCGCAGAGCTGTATTTTGACGTAAAGGTGAACGTGTCCATAACAGGAAACTGTGACGCCGAACATATTCTTTCCACCTGGGTAAATCTCACAGTTCATCACATATCAATTATTTCTTACTAGATAAAAATGACTAGATAAAACAGTATACTTTTTTTTTTGCAAGATAAATGTCATTACTCTATAGAATAAATCCATCACTTCCAGACCTACTTCTGCCCCAGCGGGTTCACCTGCAGTTGCTGTGGAGTTTATTAAAAGAATTCAACTAACTAAAATAAAATCTAAATCTAATAAAATAAATACATAAATCTTGAGTTTCCCTGAAAAAAACAAGGACCAGACTTGTCTTTAAAAAAGTCTCTGACTCTTTACAGCTTGTCTCTTGTCTACCTGATGCCATGACAGTGCTCAACCTGCAGCTGCTTCCCAAAGCTCAAAGGTACCACGGCAGCCACGGGATCATTATCCACTTCAAGAAATATCAGAGATCTATATCTAAAAAACTTTGATTATACATGTTTGATGTTTCAGATATTATCCTGACCCACAGTCAAACCTCACTGCCTCTGATAGAGTAAGTAAACACTCTTCATTGTGAAATGTCTTATATTTAACAAATTATTATTATCATTATTATTACCAGCACTGTAAAAACTGTCAGACTGACATTTTAGTTTTTTCAAACCATCAACTTATTAAAATGTTTCAATTTCTATGCCACAGACTCAAACCTATTTAGTTTTTAAAAGATTAAATGGAACAGTTTCTCCCCCGGAAACCAGTGTCACTATTCTCTTTCTTTTTTTCCCAGATGTCCAAACGCAGCGTTTCCAGGTATGGATCATGAAGCTCTCCACCATTGTTAAATCTAATTTCAGATTTTACGTTTTAATGTCAAACGTGAAATATCTGGAAAACCTTTTCTGTTTTATTGTGTGGAATTTAATAATGTGTTTGTGTGTAAATTCATTATATTCTCTCACTGTCTGCAGAGAGAGTTGTGTTTTCCAGGTTCAGGTTATGATGTCGCCCTCAGACACACAGGAAATGGAGAAGCAGATACGAGACCTGCTGTTAATGCCTTATAACAATGGCTCCATCACTGTAGAGACCAAGGACGTAAAGATAAGCCGCATATGTGAGTGAAAAATTACAAGTAATGGTATAACTTCTGTTTAATTTAAATATATTCCAAACTTTATAGAAAAGAAAGTGGATCATTTTCTCCGTCTTATTCTCTTTCTCCATCTGTGGCGCTGACTCAGTGATCTTGAAGTGCACTGCAGAAACTGACCAGACGCTGAAAGGCGTGTTTGAGTGGCCCGCCACATCAGGAGGAGAGAATGCAACTCGGCTGTGCCCCAAAAACCCTGATCACAACGCCACCCGACACTGGTGAGAGCTCTGGCAGCTCACTCAGTCCTTTTGTTCGACAGTTTTTCAAGATAACACAGATTTTTTAACAGAAAATTCTAATATATCTGACTGGGAGGTGTTTGGTGTGTGTGTGTGAGGAAACCAAACAGTAACAGGGTGGATGAAACTAATGGACAGGTGGTGTTAAGTAATACAAAATCTATTGTTGAGCCAATATACTTCATCACACAGTCACATTCTTATCTGGTTGGCAGAGATTTAACACATGAAGAAACACGGGCCGAGGTGAGTATTGATTACGTCCGCTGGCACATATTCCCACACTGTGTTCAGGACTCTGTGTGTTGACTCACTGCGGTGATGATTATTGATGGCTGCTCATCAGCCGGTGGAAGCTGCGCAGTAAAAGCATTAATCTGGTGGCTATTGACAATAATGAGAAGAGATGAGTGATAAATGATTCCTGGATCAAATACCTCACAGCTGTTTTTTTTTTTTTTTTTTTAATTCAACGTCAGACTTATTTATCCTTTTTTAAGAAAGCAGCTGATGTATTTCCTCAGATAAAAAAAGTAGTAATGCAAAAGGCCCCCCCCCCCTTGTGTGACAGTAAGCTGAGCCTCAGTACCCACTGGATGACCCCCGACCTGGTAGACTGTTCTCCAGTGGTGGAAACCATCCCTGATCTGGACCATGTCCAAGTCACCGCTGGTCAGTGTCTTAATCCGTAATTGTCATTGTAAAAATTACAGCAAGTTTCAAAGTGTTGAATGTATGCATGTTTTAAAGATTAAAAAACATCCACAATGACATATTCATAATGCCGAAAAAACTAAGTGTGCAAAATCTATTATGTGACTTTCTTTTCATGATAAGTTCTGATTTGGGAAGTAAAAAATAAATCGGACGCTATAATACTTTCAACAACAAACCAGTATCTGTGCTTAATCTTGCTGATATGTACCAGTATGAAAACTACCAATTAAACAATGCAGAAAAGATGTGAATTTATATTTACCTTTTTCTTATATTTATTTTCTTAATTCCAGTTCAATAAAATAGGTTGTGATAGTGTTCTCTTTGTAATCATAGAACCAAAAATGTTCATGGTTAAACTGTTAAATATTAAGCCTGAGTTATTTTTCTTAAGGGTTTGAGAGCGACAACTTAAGAATCAGTGCCAATTTTTTATATTTTATATCAATATAATGGAAATGTTTTACACTCCAATATTGGAATCATCATCCCCCCCAACAATCCACATCATACGAGCTCTAATTCAGGACAGAGGTGTAATCCATCAGTATATATCTCCAGATTTACAAGTTCACAAGTTGTATCATTTCCCTCCAGACAACTCTCTGGACGTGGTGGAGATGATCAAGGATTTACTCCGCGACCACTCCACCATCAGCTACAACGAGCTGGTCACAGTCCTCAACAAGCTGGAGGACATAGTGAACGTGAGTGTGCTGACAACAGATCTTGGCCAAGCTCTGATCAACATCATCTCTGACATACTGGAGTCTGACAGCAACCTGCTTCCTTTCACCAACACGTAAGAAAGGGAATCAAAAGCACAACCTGTGGAATCTGCCCGACTTTTCCTGCTCGACCTCCTGTTCACTGACCTCTTCCCTGTCGTCCGCTGCAGGATCCTGAACATCACTGAGGCGGTGGGAGACAGGATGGTGGGCTACGAGGGCTTCTACACACTGGTCGCTCCGGCCATCGCTATCTCAGTGGTGGACGTGGTTCCTGACCAGTTCGGCACTTTGACTTTCGGCGTGTTGTCTGATCGCGTAGGGTCAACGCCTGAGGTCGGTAAATAAATAAAAGATGTCAAAAATCTGTCAGGTTACACAAAAGCAGCGTAGTCATATTTATTTAATGCCAGGAAAAGTGAATTATTTTTTCATTCTTCCTGGCAATGAAAATTTGCCAATAGTTATATATTTTATGCTTTTACACTTAAATCAATTTTGTTTGAGAAAACCAACAGTTAATATGATCATTTAGAGAAGACACAATTTTGGGGTTGCTGATTATATTAAATGTTAAATGAACATTCATGTATAACAAAATGTCATTTTAAAGTCTATACTAAGTAAACATGAAGAATTTAGGGTTTTTTTGCATGAAAAAAGGCGTAAAGAAAGAAATGATTATCTCAAAATCAGCTGATCAGTGGATAATTCTGGTCGTCTGTCTTTAATAAGCTGCACAATTCAAGTATATGGAAATATTCTTGATGTCTTATTTGAGACACATTTGTTTCATATTATAACAACTTTAATATCTGAATGAGACTTTAACATAAACCACTTTGACCTTCCACTGACTACAGGCTCCTCAGTAAGGTTCAACAAATTCTGCAGATGTTTCTCAACCTAAAATTGGCAGAAGATCATAACCTCTTTGACTCTATTCTTCTTTTTAACGTTCTAACATTCCTACTCGTGTCACACAGTGTCTTCAGCAACCGAGTCTGAGATGTGAAGCGTTAATAAAGTTTTCTTGTTGTAGATTTTTATCAACAGGTGTCCCTCTAGCAGCACAGTGGCCTTCATCTCCCTGCCGCCGGTCCTGCAGCACAGTTTCCCACAAGGCGACCAGAACCAGAGCCCACCACGAGTCCAGTTTCAGTTCTATGGTTTACCCATGCTCTTCAAGGTAGTCGTCCTCTCCCGAAATACCACATGTGCTGCATTTCAACAAAAGGCACTTCTTTATAAATACGTTCAAGCCTCCTGTGACTTTCAGAGCAGTGAAAGGGATCGGACCCTCAACTCCTTTGTGGTGTCGGCCAGCGTGACCAACACCAGCTCCCCCATCAAAGACCTGGATGAAGACGTCCGAGTCACGCTCCATCATCTTATACCCACAACAGTAGGATCAGCTGACTTTTGAAAATATGAAATGTGGTCGATCACTGAGCAGAGCTACAGCTGATCACGTTTCTGCTGATAAATGAATAACCAAAGCATTTCATTTGTGTCCGGTTACAGCTTCACGACAACGTAAAGTGCGTTTACTGGAACTTCAATAAAAACGGTGGGTGCAAATCATTTTTCTCACATTTGAATAGATGCTGTTGGAGGGTGTGATTCTAAATCTTTATGTCTTTGTTGCCTAGACGGACACGGAGGCTGGGACGATTACGGCTGCAGAAAATACAACAGCAGCTCTGACTACACAACTTGTCTGTGTGATCATCTCACACACTTCGGAGTTCTCCTGGTACAAACTATATAACCATTATAACCTGCATTTAAACCTATTGGTAACAGTGAGTCTGGTTGTAAAGGACAAATTGAAGTAGTAAAAGAAATTCACCAGTAGAGGGCGCTCAAAGCACAATAACTTAAATGAAAACCTATGAAGCAAAGTGCGCCAAATTCACTTAATCTTTAACTGGACTAAAGTAGTTTAGGTTGCGATAGGTTGTCTTCACAAATATTAAAGACACAATAATTCAAATGTAAGCATAATGCCAGTGCAATGAATCAATAATGGTTGATTATTGATTGTCAAGTGTTGATAATTCATCTTTTGATCCTGTTCAGCACTTTGGTCGACTGTGGTTGTTTTAAATGTGATTTACAAATAATATATATTTTTTTTCTAACAGGTAAATAACAATCATAGCGCCTCCGTACAATGAGGATCTCTCATACACTGTGGCCTCACAACACACATTTTTGGATACAAGTCAACAATAAGCCATGCCCTTAGTATAACAAGGAATTCTAGTTTGGGAACTTGAACATTAGTTTATGTGCTCTAGTGCCTCAAACTATAATATATAATAAACTATATTAAAAATTTTATGAGACAACATGGGAGCTGTCTGGCACAGAGGGATACAATCTCTCTCTCTAGACACAAGCGACAGTCGTTTGTGAATTTAATATATTTTTGTGGGATTTATTAACAATGGGGGAAATATAGCATCACTAAACCTTTCCTTGGAGCTATGTTGTCACTTATTTGTACCCTGTTGCTTTAGGGAGCAGTTCATTTTAGATTTACGTGTTTCACTGAGAGATCAGAAAGATCTTAATGTTGGTTTGTGCTTGAGCACAGTGACAGGAGCAGTTGCTTTTATTACACCACTTGCAATGTGTGTAGTTGTTGTTGGATAGTTATTGGTGGCACGTTGGGAAATAAGTGAAAAGCCACTCATGCTAAATGTGTGTAGGATGTCTCTCGGACTCCGCTGGACCCGGCTAACGAGCAGATCCTGACCATTATCACCTATGTCGGCTGTGGAGTCTCATCGCTGTTCTTGGGGATCACTGTTCTCACCTACACAGTTTTCGAGTAAGTGTCCAGCTACTAATCTATTGGTGGGATGCTGCACAGTTCACACTTTATATTCCTCTCCTAGAATTGATTATCATTTAAACTCCTGCTACACGCATTCACAAAGAAACTTGATGCCGCAGGCGTTTGCTGGCCTCTGCCCCCCCCCCCCCCCCCCAAGATAGCTGCAGACCTATGACACTGCATTTTATAGATGTTTTCTATTTGTCATACACCGAACGTGTCGAATTCACTGACTGGAAGTAGGAAAAAAACAGGATTAATGTTGTGTTCATGATTTATTTCTGCAGCCATTAAAAAGTCTGTTATTGCAGGTTTAATTAGGTACAACCTATTGTGGCTAATATATGGGATTCTCTATTTAACACCGTCTGGGTTTTACCTTTCATGGTCCGCCCGTGTTTCTGCCTCAGGAAGCTTCGTCGAGACTACCCCTCTCAGATCCTCATCAACCTCTGTCTGGCGCTGCTGGGCTTGAACCTGGTGTTCCTGGTCAACTCCTGGTTGTCCTCTTGGGGTCTGCGCGCCCTCTGTGTCACTGCAGCCGCCGCGCTGCACTACTTCCTCCTGGCCTCCTTCACCTGGATGGGGTTAGAAGCCGTCAACATGTACTTCGCCCTCGTCAAAGTCTTCAACGTCTACGTGCCCTCGTACATCCTGAAGTTCTGTGCTGTGGGATGGGGTGAGTTGTGGGATCAGCTGTTTGCACTTTGGATGCTAAGTGAAAGCAGAGAATTGTGATGGATATGAATCCTGAGGCTGTGATACATGCTCTACACTCTTCCTCCAGGGCTTCCTATGGTGATCTGCATCCTGGTGCTCGTCCTGAACAGAGAGGCCTACGGCAGTCACCTCTACACCGACACTCAGCCCAGATTAGACACACTGGACCAATCTGACGACTTGTGAGTTATTCATTTACAATCATCCACTTTGAGGCTTACTTTTTATTAATCATTTAATTTTGTCAATTGTCATGTCATTAATAGTTCAAGCAAATACCCAATAATAATCCAAAAGCAATTTACCCTTTTAAACACTATATTTTTCAGCATATTTTGTTTTTTGATGTGATTTTCTCCCCTTAGATAGAAGCCACATGTAAGTGTAACGGTTCAAGTTCCCTTGCCGTTATTTTTCTTTCTGCAGAAGTCATCTTTACATGTCTTATTAATCTGTTTTCCCACTCGATCCTCTTCAGCTGTTGGCTGCAGGACAATGTGACATTTTATGTTTCCGTGGTCGCCTTCGCCGTGCTGATCTTTCTCTTCAACACTGCGGTAAAATAACTTTTAAGTTCATATGTAGGATTATAAAATTGAAACACTGTTAATGCATCACATTTCTCATATATTTGTATCAGTTGGACACTTAATTGTACCACTTTAAAAGAATGTATTATCATGAACTTTAATATTAAAATAGACCAGGCTTTGTAGCTTATGTAGCCTGGAATTTCCCACCTAATTATCTTAGATCACTTGTTTTTAAATCCATGATAATTTCTCTGTAATCTATCTACTCTTAATGACTCCTTTTGTATCTTCATTATTTAGGTTTTTGTGGTGGTTTTGATCCAGATCCGCCACATGCGAGCCAACAGCCCGGCTGGGATCCGCAGTGGGCTGATGCACGACCTGAAGGGAGTCGCCAGTCTCACCTTGTTGCTCGGACTCACGTGGACGGTTGGCTTTTGTACCTGGGGGCCGGCCAGAATGGTGATGCTGTACCTGTTCTCTGGACTCAACACCCTGCAAGGTTCAGTTACTGAAAGCTGAGAGGGAACAGGCCTCGAAACTTATAGTTCTTAAGTGGCGTTTTTTAGATTTTGCGATTGCATTGTATTAGCCTGACACCATAGACTGAATATAAAGATGGACGACGACAGCTCCCCAAAAATGAAGGCAAAGCCTCTTGATCACCGCCTGGTGGCTGGCTGCAGTATAGGTCAACCTGTCTTGTAAATTTCATTTGATTGATCAAAGTAAAAAGGCAAAATACACATCAACTACATTTTCCCCACAGATAAGTTTGTCATTTTAGGTCGTTCTTATCACGCTGATGTTTGTGCAACTGTTACATTTTCTGTTAAGTTTTGGGGTGAAAATGTTTGACAGCTGAGACTGACGATTGGTCAGTTAGGGTCATCAGTGCAACACCATCAGTGCAGGATGGATACTGGGAGGAAGTGGAGCCGAGTTGTCCATCTTTATATTCAGTCTAACCCGGACACCAGCGCCTGCCTCAGGGTGTTTATGCAAGTCTGTCAGGTGGAGTGCCAGAGTCTGACTTCATGTCAAACTGTTTACTCTTTATCCACGTCAAGGTTTGGCACAACAATGACACAGTTAATATGATAATGTCCGACCTCATGAACAGGAGGCCGGACAGGAAACAGGAACATTGGTCAAATTAACTTGCATAAGCAAATCTTAACTTTCTCCTGCTGCTTTCCTTTGTGCATGAGGCCCAGTGTGAGTGTTCCTGTGTGTTTATTTACTGAGTCGAGGTTTGTTAACCACTCATGCATTTTTCCTAAATATCCCATTTCACATTCACTGTTCAAAAGAACAAAAAGGAAGAAATCACACAGAAGCTCAGTGATGCAACTCTTTCACAACAGTCTCTGGTACTTTTATGTTTTATCTGATGCAACCAAACCCTCCACTGTTTACCTTCTTCAAGGGCAAATCCACACTATCCGCTGAAGGGGAAGAACTGAGCCATTAACCAGGACTCAAATCTAGTCCGGCACAATTTATGACTTCACGTTTCTTTATATTCCAGGACTTTTCATCTTCTTCTTCCACTGTCTGATGAAGGAGAACGTCAGGAAACAGTGGAGGATTCACCTCTGCTTCGGACGCTTTCGACTGGAGGAGTGTTCCGGTACGACAGCCACACACAGCGTTATGAAACATTCCCAACCAGTACATGCATCTGATCAACTAACTGGCACTATCCGAAGATTCAGTGATGAACAGCAGCTTTCACTCTATTGTGTTGTTGGGGTCAACTTGTGAGGGAAGCGCTGAGTTTGATTTGTGTTACTTGCATTTTTGCCGTCCAGAGTGGAGCCACTCGGCCTCGGCTGGAGTTATGGCCAAACCCGACTCCGATCCTCCGAGAGCATCGGTGCCCTCGGTCCACTCGGTCAAGTCCAGCTCCACGGAAAGCACGTCCGCTTCCTCCGACTCCAGCCAGAGGGACTCGTCCTGCAAGAGGCCGAATCTAGGTGAGATAAGCAGCACAAAATCCTCTGCAAATCCATAACCATCAGTCTGTCAACACTATCATTTCAGTTAATGGAAACAAAAAAAAGATAATCCACAATTAATTAAAAGTTCAACGATATTGAAAATTTAAGACGGACGGAACAAAAGCAGGGAAGGATTGTGAAATGTGTTTTGAGAAATAACAAGCAAAGGTTTCGGCTTCAATTATCATCCTTAATGAGTTCTTCAAAAACCATTTTCTGTGACATATTCTTCTCATGACATTATACTCGTTATCAACTCCTAAATCCTCATCTATTGTGAGACAATTAAAGCTGCAATTAAAAGGTATAATTCATTTTATTGTGATTCAGCCTCCTTGTGAGAAGATCACAGATGTAGTCAGACATCAGTCCCTCAGCTGCGAGTCACAGTGAATGTCACTGCATACATTAATGGGAACGCACCAACGTTGAATAATTACACAAAAGCCTTTGTAATTAATCCAGTCCAAACAAAACTGACATTATATAACTGCCATTTCGTACAGGTTCCCCTCACTATCTGTGATTGCTAACCTTTCATTTAACCCAGAGGATATGTGAGAGGATAAATGAAATATAGAAGTTCCGATTATTCAGATATTTAATTACCTTTCAGGCCTTTTTGTGAATTCCCCGATCCTTCCTCGAGCCCAGAGAAGCCCGGCTCGGCCAGGAGGCCCCGCTGCTCAGAGGGAGATGAACCCGACACCTGGCTGGAGGAGTCACCTGCTCGACCAGCGAGAACAAAGATAAATCACACAGCTACACCTCGACATGCAAATTACTGCAACTACCAAAAAAAAAACAGCAGCTTAAACTCTGAGATGTGTAATCAGTGTAGATACATTATGCCAAAAAGCACCATTGTATTCCACCTTCATTGGATCATTTTACAATACTATTCTATTTTTTTTGTTTTTTTGCTAAATATTATAAAAGAGCCTATAATTATGAAGACATGAGTGGTTGCATCAATTCCAAGGAGGAGTTGGTTGCCAAGCAACTGGTGAGTGGAGCCATGGTGACAATGAACCCAGAGTCTGGAAGAAAAAAATAAAAACACACAAAATTTTGAATTCAAGATGACGCAACTCTCCCCGTGTTCCTTCCTCTATTGTACTATGTAGTTCACATTAAACTAAATAATTATGCTACAATCATACAGCAATTTTTTGATGAAATGATTGTAATGCCGTTTTTGTGACTCGTGTGTGTGTTTACTCTGGTCTCTGTGATAAACATGTAATGGTCTAAAATTGGTCATTATGTTATTTATGTTTATTCAGAAGTTTGAACGTTGAACACATCTGTGGTTCTTCAGCTGTTGATTTGAGATCCTGACGCACATTAAATCATCCAAACAAATAATTATTCACTAAATTGTAAAACACAAAATATTTACCTTTTCATAATGGCCTCGTTCAGCACTTTAACACAACTTGCTGTGTTGTTGAACTTTTGGCTACACAATGACAGGGTGAAAATGTCGCTCAATCCTGTTTGAGGAAAATGTCTCCCTGAAGCTTCAGCCCAAAAGCTGCATGTTTCCACCCACAACTCATTCAAACTGACTACTTCACTGTGGTGCACTAAGGTCCAGTTTATTTTTCACACCTACACAAACAGAAAATCAACACCAACGCTATACATGAATATAAATATCAAATCACTTGAAGGGATGTTTTGTTTCCAGAACAACATTTTACAAATTCTCAAAAAGAACTTGGACAAACTTTTACATGGCAATTTTCTGGAAGAAGAAAGAAAGAAATAAAGAAAGAAAAAAAAAAAAGAGTTCAAGCATGAAAGCAATCCACCAACTCTTTTGAATTCCACGGACCTACATTGATGTTTACAAACTGTTGCTTGACCAGAAGTTTGACCGTCTGGTAGACTTCGGCTTCCACCTATAAGAGAGCCAACAAGCCATTAACAACTGCAGGAAGCACTGCATGTTCACCATGGTCGAGTCTTATGAGCTCTACAGTGCCAAAGTTTCAAAATGAGCACTGATGTAATAATGTAAAGCCGATACACACCTTGACGCTGTGGTAGGTGGGAAGCTCCAGCAGATAGCTGTGCCCGCCCAGCTCTGCAACTCTGAGGAAGTAATTGTAGAAGGCTCTCTTGCAAAGTCTGCTGGAAAAGCCAGGCCCACTGATATAGGGAGAGCTGGGAAATAACAAAAATATAAATCACCATAGTTGCATTGTTTGCCTTGGAATTGCTGTATTACTGTACATGTTGGTGCATTTAAAATATTCCATGTGAAACAAGAAGACAATACATATGGACCCAGACAGGAAGCACCAGTGAGGAACTTGGTGGATCACCCTTTGAGTATTAACACGCAAGAAACTGTAACTATAAATGTTGGGTTATTTCTGCACTGCTCTCAGTGATGTTAGGTCCTTTTATGTACTTGTTCTAAATAATGATTCCACATCCAGTGCTATTGAGGCTTAGCTGTGCTGAACATAAAAATCAGCTTCGCTTTGTAACAGTAAAACTAACAATCAGTTTCATCAGGATTTCCCTAAGACTTTGCTATTGCTGCAAACGCACTCCCCACAGGGAACCCTGGTAAGGGGCCCTGGGGAGTGGAGTGGTGGTGTGACACAAACAGTTCTATAGGTAAAGACTAAGTCTAAAGGTGTTACTGAGTGTAATAGCATTGAAAGAAGTTGGCATTAGCAGAGGTCCAGGGTGACTGATGTCCAAATATTTCAAGGTCTGTTATTTAATCACTACACTTTCTCCACCATCAGTTTCCAAATCCTACTCAAAACATCATTTATACATTTTTATTACCAACATATTTTCCACATAAATGATAATTTTTAGCGGTATTCAAGAGATGTGGGTGCAAGCCAAATTTTTTTGCAAACTATTAACTGCTTCACAGTTGAAACACAAAGCTGAAAGAAGTGAGGAATAATTGTCCGACTGCTTCTAACCTCACTTAATTAAACAAGTTTCATGCTCTAATGTTTTTCTGTAGGTGTTCTTTCGTCGCTTCACATCTTTTTTCTGTTTTCCCTTCACATGCTACAAAACCTCAAACTGACAGTTCAGGCTGCAGGACAGAGGCTGAAATGTGCAGCTGTGAGCACCAAGCAGGATCTCAAATCTATTTTTGGCTGTAATCTCCACTCAAAGACAACACAGCCTCCAGTGAGATCTGCATCTGTGAAACACTCTAGTTACTGGACATCAGGGGTTGACTGCAGCTCCAAAGCCAAGAGATGGCAAGAGCTGGAGACCTCGCTAATCTGACAAACAAAGTGCAGGGGGCTCTGCAAGCACTTCTGCCATATCCGTGGATCTGGCTAAAGGAGTGTGGATGAGGTAAGGTAGTCAGGTCAAGACTCTCTGCAAGGGAACAACAGGACAGTACCCTGGTCCTACATTTTAGATGCAGACAACTTCCAGAACACGTTATCCACTTCCTAAGGTTGCTATCCTCTAAATGACAGGCCTCTACATCTTACCCATCAACAATGTAGCCCTTGCGACTGTCCAGAACTTCAATATCCTTGTCACCAAGGCACCAGTTGATGCTGAGGTTCTTGTTCCGTGAGGAGGTCACAACAGGCCCCACGTAGTCGCCACCGAGGCAGACGATCTTGTGTTTCTTGTAGGATGGCGGCAGAAACTCCTCCCATGCATCACCATCCACGTCGGTGACATCAGACCCCTCTACGTTAACGACCTTCTGGCCCCCTTAAACCAGCACAAATTTCAGTTTGTTTCCTTAAATATTTAAGGGGTTTACACACGGACACAGGTGATAGACATTAACCCAATCTGAACAACAATTAGTAAACTTACGATAGTTGCGTTAAGTTTAAAGCAACCTTCAGTTAACTTTATTACAATTGGATTTAATTAGTTTTTTAATGATACTATTTAGCCATTTTTTTAAATTGGACGAAGAGATGGAAACCACTCGTGTCTGTCCACATGTTTGACGAAGTTTATAACATCTACCAGATCATTTTGTGTCTTGGAGCAGGAACCTAGTGTTTAGCGTCCAGATGTAGACTTTAATAAACCAACTCTTAAGGCAAGAAAGAAAATAAAAATGATTCCAAAAATGCTGATCAATTGCTTTGAGGCTTTTTACCTAGCACCATGCTGGTGATGTAGAGTGGCTGAATGAAGTGGCTCAGTAATGCACCCTGAACCCCAGTGAAAGACCAGCAACACAGCTTGTCACTACCGGACATGCAGCAGACTTTAGCGCCCCAGAAACTTGGTTCAAGGTAAGCTATAGGGACCAGCTGGCCCTTGGCATGATACAGCAGCTTCATTGCTGTCCAAGAGTTGTTCACAGAGCCCCTGAGCAGAACATGACATTGTATATTATAAGTTTATAAGATCTATTTACTCTATCAGGCCAAGGTAAACATATACCAAGACGATAGGAAAGAACACATCAAAAACAAAATTTAATTTCCAGTTCTAAAGTAAGTTCTGTACTTGAAGCAGAAGTCCTTGGCGGATCCTTCAGGACACTGATTGGTGTAGAGGTGCAGGCTGATCTTGGGTTTGAGCTGAAGCTGATGGCTTTCTGCACTGCTATCAAAAATACACTTCTCCTTGGCATTTGGATCAGCATCAAAGAAGAGCAGAAGCTGTTTGTACAGAAACCTGAGTACAAATCTCAATTTGAGCCACACCAGTATTTCCAAGAAAGTCGGCCTACTTTAACATGTAAGGTATGTCATGTCATGACTTCTTCTTCAATGTCAATGAGAAAAATGCATTACAAATGTATTAGCAGTTAAAGTTAAGATTTCATAAATTAGAACTACAGTCAGGTTACACAAGTATATGGACAGTATATTGTTGTGCAGGCTCTGCACTTGAGCACGTTCAATTTGAAATAAAACAATGGATTCTACTTTTGACTGTACAAAGACTTTAAATAAGGTAAATAATTAATATTGGCAGATTGTACCTTAGGAGAGCCCGTCTGGCGATGATGATGGCGTTGCAGTCATGGACCATCGTCCCATTGTAGCGAAGTTGCTGGTTGCAGCCTGAACGTCCATCCCCCAGTGCAACCACCTTGTAATGCTCACAGGGTCGACCTGCAGTATCCAACACTTCTGTAGAGGAGACTTAACTATTTCACATTCAGTGTTTCATTACCTTTTCCCTTTAGTTCATGTTTGAGATGCGACATGGACACGTGTGAAGGGCATTTAACTCAGGTGAGCTGAGCACAGAAACAAGCCTGGATTGAACATAAGACCTAGAAGCAAGCAAGATTGAAATATCATTTATATGCTATCCTCATCCGTCTCCACTCAAACCGCCCTCTGACTGATAACTCACAGGTCACAATGAATCAGGGTTTCTTGAATAAGAAAAGAGAGAAATGAACTGTCTGCAGCATCATATGAAGGAAAATAGCTCTCGTAACATGAGATATCCCACAATTGACAATGAAATGTCTTTTTTTCATACTTGGACAGATTCATGATGAGCACTAGAATGCAAAATGATCATGTCTAGCCATTTAATATGCTACTGCGATAATGACCTCTCCTTGGTACGGGCTCTGTTTGTGAATTTCTAGACACTAAAAGATTTAGTTTTTTGTTCTCTATTGCAGTGCAGAGATACGGTGATTATTGATTAACAAAAGGTGTACATTGAGCTTACCCCTTATCAAAACAAATGCCGCCATGTGGCTCTTGGAGTCGTGGAATTCAGGAAACATCTTCAGGAGGCTGTCAAACTTCTCACTACTTATTGCTGCCATGTGTTTCTTGTGCCACTCACTTTGCCAGACTGTAAGAAAAGCAGTGGGGAGTTAATTCTACTTCGGTGTGACCAGGACAGAGAAGAGTTACTATTCCAGAAAACAGTGATGACTGTGGCTTTGAGGTAAGAGGGAGCAGTTCTTCAATCGGCTTCAGTAGCAGCAGAGAGTTGAACTTGGAAGTAACCTGCAATAGGAATCCAGTAGCACTATCACTTACTCTTAAATAGAAATATTCTGGACAAAGTGTAGAGCTCTGTTTGTGGCTCCACTGAACTTCTTTAACATACAGTACAACATTGATACAAATTCATGAAGTTTGAAGCAATGGCGATTCGCATATCCAGACTAGAATGAGATATCGAATGCTGACATCTACTGCACCTTCAGGCTTTGTGCTATTGTCTTCAATCTCGAAGTCCTTGATCTGGTTCAGGATGATCTCTTCATCCAGGGTTATGCTTTCACCAGGTGACACGCCAGGGAGAGAGAAGACGGTTGGCTTATCATCTGAGTCTTCATCCTTAAACACAACAAATAAAAGTGTTAATTTAAAGCATGTGAAGACACAGCCCATTGAAACATACTGTCGGGAGCTGAGAAAAGATGGGCTGTGTAATCTGAGACTGAGAAAGTGTTTCTGTTGTTCGCAGCTCAGATGACAAGGTGGGTGGCTGCAGATGGTTTTCAACGGAATGGCATCATAAACGTCTGTACTGTGCCAGTAATCTGCCGTTAATCATCACAGATGTTGAGAGATTTCACTTTGATGTCATTTCATCTCATTTATCTTTAAATCATCACAGGTTTTGAGTGAAGGACACCTTCTGTGTAGAACACGCAATTACATACAAGCTATATGTTTATTAGGTTTTCATCCTCAAACATCAGCTACTGGAGGTGCCAAGCTGACAGAGTGACAGCTGCTGTCAGATTGTCATTTTTTAAATCTAATTTGTAGTTGAAAGTCTCAGGGAAGCAATAACATCCATCCATCCATAATCTATAGTGCTTATACTTTAAGGGGTGGCAGGGGGCTGGCCTCCTGACAAATGGTGAGAGGTGGGGATACACCCTGGACAGGTTGCCAGAGTATCACAGGGCTGACATACAGAGACAAACAACCATTCACACACCTATTGGTAATTTAGACAATCCAATTAACTTAACCTGCATGACTTTGGAATGTAGGAGGAAGATGGAGAACCCGGAGAAGACGCAGGCACGGGGGGCACATGCAAAATCTACAGAGAAAGGCCCTGGACATTTAACAATAACCCCTTCCCTTGTTGGATATAAGACAGCAAATAACATTGTGGAAATTCACTCTTTCCATTTATTTACCTCATCTCCCAACTGTAAGTTAAAGAAACCAGGTTTATCTTTAGGTTTGGGGTCGGAAGCCCTTTCCTTTCTGAGTCTGTCACTTCTTTTAGAAAGTAACACCTCTTCCGCCTGGTCATGGTCTTCAGAGGCGTGTGCATCTTTCTGAGAACTCAAGTATCACAACATCAACACAGTAGCTCAACATTAAATAATAGGTCAAGTTTACCCACACATTTGGAAAAAACCTCTGGTGAAAAGTACCCAGCAGAAAGCAAGCATAGGGTTTTTAGGTGGAAACTCAAGAGCATGGCATTCTTCAGAGGCTCAACAGCCAATTAATCATTGTCTGTACCTGAAAGGTACAGACGCACATGAAGATTGTCACAACCAAATGAGCCACTGGGATGTCCACAGTCCTGGAACTGTGGGTGCACTCATTAATGAGTTCCAGTAACTGACACTGTGTGTGGACACACTCGCTCTGAAGCCTCAGTAACAAGGCTCAGTAACAAGCAGTTTTTATTGAAACAATAAAAGACAACTACTGTTAAAAGAACAGCTACTGCTTGGTTTTATTGGCCTGAGCTTTATAGTGCATCGCTAATGATTTTTCGCTGAAGTGACACCGATAATGTTTAAGTCTGTACCATTGGGAGAGAGAGGATAGTGACTGTTCATTTGAAATGTTTGAAGAAAGGATTAGAAGGTCCCCGCTGTGATGTGCGGAACAATTTCTTTCGATTATGACTGAGACCAGGAGGTTTCAAGGAACACATTTCTTATCCAAATGTACAATTATAGTTAAACTGGTTGCTTCACAGAGATACTGTTAACGACATTTGACAAATTGTTCATGTTACCTCAGCCCAGAAGCACCGCTGTAAACTGGTAGATCAAACTGGGAGCTAGACTCAAAGTCTGGCTGAGACTGAAAACTGGCAGCAACTCTTCTTGGCCTATAATTAAATGCTTCTCGGTCCTCCATGATCTTCAAGCAACCTGTAAAAATAAATGATAACATAATGGTGGTAGTTTATTTTTCATTGTGTCACTAAAATCCACTGTTCAATACTATCCCATTTTTAAGAGTCACTTAAATTTCAGGTGGCCTAACAAACACACAAACGATTAGGATGGAAAAAGTAATGACATTATTATCTGGCAATCCTAACAGGTCAGACATAAAACTGGACAAGTATCATGTTGTAGAATGAAAAATATTCAGGAAGCTTAAATTAAACATTGACAAGCTAATTATTTGGTTCCCCATTATACTTACTGTTTTCATACATAAGCCCTTAAAATGATGATTCCAGTCTTTATTTGTTTTAATGCATTTAAAACAAATTTACGCTGATTATGAGTTATGTCAGATTCATGAGATGATTGTTAATGATACATTATGTTTGTTAATTTTCTGCAATTCAACAGCACCAAAATGTATGTTTATGCTTATGAATATCATTTTGTATACAAAATATAAGTTCTGAAAGCCAACACTGGATCTCACAGACCTACATCAACCTGAGGAGATGAGCACAGACATGTTAAAATGATAATGAGTCACATTTACCAATGAGCTGACACCAATACTGGATTCATCAATAAACTGATCAACATAGAACTTAAAATTAAATCTATTAATGCATTTAAACTGTCTAACATTTACTTAACTTTAATTTGTGTGTGATTTAAATGTATTAACTTCTGCTTTATGGACTAATTATATGAATTTCTAATTATTTGCTTAAAAAATGCCTTATAAGTAAAGTTGTTATAAGATTATTAGTATTAGAGACAGTTTGAGAGGAAAAAATACATTTAAAAATGTCACCTTGCATATTTAGTAGTATTATTATTTCATCTAAGGCCAAATGATTAAACCATTAAAACAAAGAAAAGTGACATTAGCAAAATCAAGCATTTATTGGTGTCGCACTTTGACCTGGTTGCCACTGAACACCACACCTGATGCTAACCCAAAGATTCACTCAGCTAATGGAGGCTAATCAATTAACACTTGCTAACACATGCTAACACCTGATTCCTCTGCGTCAGGACTCACACAAGAGTGAACAGATAATTGAAACACGCCAGAAAACTAACGACCACCGTCCTTCCCGAAGTTTCACCGTTAAAACTCTAAAAAAGCTTTGCTAGTTAGCAGCTACATTATTTCTAAGCTAACGTTAGCATGTTGTTGCTAGCACAGAAAACAGTGTCCAGAGCAGCTACTCGAGGCTAAAAACAAAACGCTGAACCGTTACCCTGCTACTTGAGTTTGAGGCGAAGCAGTTTTAACTTTGAACAAATAAATGGCAGCTTCATAGAGTTTAAAAGTTCACCTTCAGTGTCTGGACCTTCTTCCACCCTGGAGAACAGGAGGTGGTGCTATGGTCACTGTGGTGTCCTACAGCTGCCTGAACCCACAGTCACACAGAGCAAGTGTATATAGATGGTAAAGATGTGTAATATTCATATGCTGGTGCAAATTGTGTATTTATTATTGAGAACATGTGCACTTATGTCAAAAATGCTGATAATTGTATCTTCTTTATATCAGGCGATGTCAATAATCATCACAACAAATGGTGCATCCTTATTTCCTTCAAGTATGGATATTATTTTTGCTCCTGGGTGGTTATTAAATGTTTCTCTATGGACACCGTGTATATAGATATATATTGATCCTTTTGTTAAATTGCTTATATTCTTATACTTAAAATATTTTATATGAGCACATACTTCTTTACATTGACAGTTTTGTAGTAGATCCGGTGGCTAGACTTTCATCTCACTTCAGTGAACCTATTGCCTAAATTTCCCTCTGGATCAATTAAGTATCTATCTATCTTACTGAGCATTGCAGCCATATGTTTTCTGTGATAGTTGAGAATCAGAATCATATTTTATCGACGAGCTGGTTTTCACCATACAAGTGATTTGCCTTGGTGCACAACAATCGTGTATGTTAACTGAAAACTAAGGGGAAACATAAAGGAAATTAAAAAGCAAGTGCTTTGAGTACAAGGACATAGATAAAGGCAGGAAAATAAAGTGCTACAAAGAGCTATAAGTGATAAAAGTGACTGCACATGAATTATTCATCATATAAACCATGTTCAGCTCTGTTTCTGTGGTGCTACTGTTTATATCATCTATCGAGTTGACCCCAAACTAGGGAAATCACCTCTTAACTGACTAGGCTTTGTGCACAGGAGGTTTTGAAACACACTGAATATAAGACGGGGCTTCCCTGAGCTGTTACCACCACTGTATCATAGAAAAGCTGCAGCCTCCCTCGACTGGGACTAAGAGGCCCAATCTAAATCAAAAACTAAAAGTACAAAAACGATATCCTTTTGAACATATAATGCTGTACAAGTATTTAACCTACCCTCAGTGTAAAATGTAGAACACATCATATAGTTTCAGATCCCTGTTTGCAGTGGGACATCTGTGGGGATGTGACCATTTCAGTAGAATTTAAATTGAATCGTGGGAATGTGAGGAAATGAAAGGACACATCTGTCATGTTTTATGTATATTCCTAGTAAATAAGCAAACAGGTACAGAAAGGGTGGATGATTTCTATGAATTTTAAATCTGTAGTGCTGCACACACACACACTATAAACACCGAAAACATATAATGGGAAAAAGCTCCCATGATGATATGAGTATGCAGTTGTTGAAATTAAAACTCACACACACACACGCACACACACACACACACACACGCTGGCACACGCACTCACACACCTCAGCCACCATGTGTCATTATTTGCAGCAGAGAACCGTTCCCCTGATCATTGGGAAACTCAACACTGAACTCTATTTCGCTTTCCTTCACCTCAAACGAAAGCCTTCAGATTCGTCTCTTCTGAACCAAATGAAGCTGTCTTATGAGTGTGTGTGTGTGTGTGTGTGTGTGTGTGTGTGTGTGTGTGTGTGTGTGTGTGTGTGTGTGTGTGTGTGTGTGTGTGTGCGTGTGTGCATATATCTCAGTGTGTCTGCTTCTCACATGAAGCTGTGAAATGTTAAGTCACTCCCATCCCCAGAGAGCCCGCTGAGGCACAATGGAAACTCTCCCACGTGTCATCTTCATTTTAAATACTACCTATTCCCTCCCTGGCTCCCCTCTCTTTGTCTCTCTCCATTTCTTTCCATCCCTTGACATATCTTTCTCTCTCTGTCTCTCCTCTCCTTTCTCCATTTTTCACACCCACACACTGGCTCACAGGCTCAGGGAGATTTCCCTGTTTATCTTCTAATGGGAAATAATGAAGCAGTGGTGGCATGCGCTACCAGCATCACAGCTCAATTCAATATTTTCTCTTTTTCCTTCTCAGGGGCATCAGCGCTTCGCAAATACGTCGTCACAGCTTCAGTGTTGGAATATGGACAAGTGAGAAGACCGTGAAATATTGAGCCGGTTGACAGTTTTTCTAAACATATGCCATTGTGCGTATGTGTGTGAGAAGTGTGATAGTGTTGCTTGTGTGTGTGTCTATGTGTGAAATATAAAACACTACTATGCACTGTCAGGGACACCACTGATGTATCCATGGTAATTAGCAGTGGAAATTAAAACTTGAATTTCAACCAATTAGATTTTATGTGCTTCACAAGGATTTCTCCAACTGGTAATACATAGACAGTGTGTCATGCGTATTGTTTGTGATAGGAAAGTTAATAAAATTATAATTTAGCAACATATTCAATTCATTGAATTAAATCACAGTTTATTGATATAGTGCATTTGATATAAAGTTGTAAACAAGGTGCTTAATGGTATGGTCAAAGTAGGACAAAATGCAACACTAATAATAGTGAAATAAAACAGAATAAAGAAGTCTTATTGATCACTCAAAGTGTTTTACAGTAGAAATCACATTCACAAGTATTCTTTCTTTCTTTGTTTGTTTCTTTTCATTCTTTCTTTCTTTCTTTCTTTCTTTCTTTCTATCTCACAGTTCCGGCACAGCTGTCAGGAATCTGGGGTCTGATCTCTTGACCAGCCACCCACCTTTCCAAACAGCTAGGTTTTAAAAATCTTTTTTAAAAGTGTTCACTAGTTGTGGTTCCTACCGGCTCCTCTTGTGAGCAGTTCCAGAGCCGAGGATCATGTTGACAGTAAATGAGGTTATTTTAATCATGGAGGTTAAAAAATATTTATCGTCCTCATGTTATTTCTTCTACAAGTGTTCTTTTTATGATGGAATATTTGGAATCCTATTACATATTTACAGATGAATGTTTAATTGATGTTTTTCTAAAGGAGCTGCTTTTATTCATTGTCCTTTTTGGCCTTGATTTTTTTTGTTTACAAAGCATCATGTATATAGATGGATATCATTAATACTGAAATGAAAAATACAGGGTGCATTTCCCCCCTAGTCGAATTTAAATTACTGTGATCAATCATTTATAGCACAAGCAACTTGCACCCATGGGTCATATATTTTTACAAAATTTTGAATTTGTTGGATGGTGAACTTCTTAAAAGCATTTACCATAAAAAAAAGTTTTAATTTCTCAGTAATGCCACATGAGCCACTGCGTCTGATTCAGTATCCTCATTTTATTCACTCAGACATCCAAAAAAGAAAACTTAGCCGAACTGGCATATTCCCACTCAACTGTGAGAGGCGTTCTGGTGAATAAAATATGAAATCTTGAAAATCTGAAACTGATTTCCAACTGGGTCACTACCTCCATGCACAACTGAACAGGGATAATTGGACGTTCATATTTTTTTCATCCAAACTGAGTTGGACAGGCCTTTCCCCAGGCTCACCACTAGAGGGTAAATGTCCTTTGCCCAGTCACTCTCTCCGTTTATTTGTGATGCTCACACATGACCTACAAATCAGAAGCAGCATCCGACAGAGAGGGAGGGAGGGAGAGACAGAGAGAGAAAGAGAGAGAGACAGAGAGAAAGAAAGATAAGGAAAGAGAGGGAGAGACAGAAAGAGGTTGAGAGAATAAGAGATGAGGGAGAGGCAGAGAGAGAGAGAGAGAGACAGATAAGGAAAGAGAGAGAGAGTGTAAGAGATGGAGAGAGAGAAGTATAAGAAGCTACAAGTCCTTCTGTCTAATATTAATAATAATATTATGAGACATTGAGCTTTTGTCAATTATTACACCATGATGATGCAAACCTATACAGTCGGTAAAATTCAAAAGGTACTAGACAATATTGTAGGAAACAATTGAAATACATAAAGTGGATTTCAAATGAATAGATCATGATAATTTTAGGTCCACATGCATGGACTTGAAAGAAATACAATTTAAATATATTGGAAATAGTTAAACATAATGGATAGATTAGAAAAATGACTCTGCAGATCCCCCAGTTGAAGTTGAACATTTCACCACCTGCTAAATTGATTTCTGTGCAAATTGGCTCACACGTTCTTATCCCCCCCCCCCCCCCCCCCCCCCCCCAGCATGAATCATAAAAACGTTGGTAATCCCTTAACTTTTCCTCGAGCGTCATCATCAGGGCCCTGCTCTGACATGAGCAGGGCATCCTCTCTCACATGTGGATTAAAGATTTATCCAGATTATAAAGTCGACAACTTGACATGAGTCTGTTTTTTCTTTCTTTTCTTTGAAGCTGGTTAGACATTTTAATATTCAGAACAAGTCCCAAAACCCAAGTGCAGATGCTTGACTTTGATCGTGATCACAGTTTAGGGGGAATCCAACACATGAACTCATTTTCAGATATAAATGTTTCACGTTTCCTTTTCATCACAGGTTTATGATTAGCATGTTAAAGTGTGTTAGGATCAACCAGTGATCAAGCACCCACATAAACATAGACTAAAGTTTAAAAACACATTATAATAAACTGTGGAGGCTTCCACACATTTGCCACATGTTACCACACAGCCTACTACTCATTTTGTGGTTTCATTTTCAAAATAAGAGCCTAGTTAGAAGGCTCATGATATTATCGAGGAATAACAACTGCTCTTAAAGATCATAATTGGCAGATCATGTTATACTCTAGAATGGTGGACATATAGAAACATTACATTACATTTAGGACTCGTCAGTGTTAGCATGCAAACTTTAGTGTTCAGCTTGGATATGCTTGCGTGGCAGACATCTCAGTTCAAACAAATTCCTGTGAAAAGACACAGTTCCCTTATTGCATCCTTCCAAAATGAAATGTCACACCTGCAGATGTATAGGCGGAAGGAGAGTGGTCAAAAGACACACGGCAGAAACACAACCAACCAAGAGGCAAAAGGCCGGACCTCGGCCTATAAGGTAGGAGGATGTGTTACCAGTATTCTGCTTAACCACTCGGCGCCTCCTCCTGGAAAGGAGGGGACGTAAGTTTACAGTTCTTCACATGTGGCCTTTATCAAGTAATGCTGTGCCTCTGACCTTTCAACAGAGAGAGACAGAGGGGCAGCTGTTCAAAGCTATATCAAATCAAATATACTTTATTGTCACCATTGGAACTTTTTTTCTTGGGCCAAAGCTCTACAGCTGCTGCAGAACAGTACATTTTAAAACAAACAAGAAGAAACAAAGACATAAGGTGTAAGGCCCATAATAATGATGCAGAATAAAAGTGAGTTGAGTATTGCACCTGCCCTAAAAACACTCAAAAGGATAAAACACTAAAACGATAACTGGCCTTAAAACCTAAGACCAGATCGTAAAATGTGTCAGACAAAGTGCAAAGGTTAATGAGATACATGGCCCAATCAAGATGTTTCCTAATGAGTAGTGTCAGAGACGTTGGGATGAATGAGAGCTTGAGGCGGTTGGTCTACACTCTGTAACGTCTGTCTGAAGGTAATTGGTCAAATTCAGAGAAGAGTGTGTGTGATGGGTCTTTAAGGATCTGACCACAGAACCTTTGTAGATGCAGGGAGGGATAATCCTCTTTGAGCATCACTTCAAAGAGACACACGGAACAAGATGTTGTTGTTGATATCTTAAATCATAGCAACTTTAATTCAAACAGAATAAAACATGGAATCTGAAAAAAAACCCATCATATTTGGTTAACAGAAAATCTCCAGAGGTGAACTTCTCCTTCTCCCACTGAGCATCCAAGGGCACGGGAAAGTGCAGGAAGTGATGTTATCTGACTGACGGCAGCCATTTTACTTATAGATCAATTATTATTGATTGTTAAATGTTCTTCTCGACAAGGGTCACGAGCAGGCATTTTGAAAAAAATATGCTGCGATTGTGTGAGTGTGCCTTGTCTTTGTGTGTGTGTGTCTGTGTTGTGTGAATAGACAGCTAATGGAGACAGGTGGCTGCGCGCACGCACAACACAGCACCTGCGTTGCCTTTGAATCACAGCAAAATGCAGTGGATGGTAGAGAGAGTGAGATCAAGCTCTTGCAACAGAGCACAAAGAAAGAGACGGTGCTGATTCTGTGTTCTTGATGTGCAGCCATCTTATTGTGCCTTGCCGAATCTCAAAAAAGGGACGTCCACTGATATAAGGGTGAGCCCAGCGGCCCTAATATCACCCAAGTGTGAGAATGAGTTCACTGACACAACCTGAGCTGGCGTCTAAATCTAATCCAGCAAGAAGGACACAGTGTCAGAACAAAAAAAGGAAACCCTCCTCTTCTCTCCCCCCCCCCCCCCCCCCCCTCAGCAGACAGAAACTGAAGGTTTACAAGGAGCCAAGGCTTCTTTCTTTCTCTTCTACAGTCTCATCCTGACTCTCTGCAGTTGCTGCTTCATGCATCTTTAAAATGAGGTGGCTCCACTTTCTCAGGCCGTGTATGACGAGGAGGGAGGAAACCAGACACGGATGGGGGAGAAACACCAGGTAGCGGCACGCTGAGCCCACCATATACCACACGGTGCATATTTATATAAAACTTAATCACCCTTTGTCCGGCTTTATTTTCTGTGACGTCAGGAGTAACTCGCGACACAGAGATTTTGTGCCGCTCCTGGTGAATCTCATCAGGATAATTATTCGCACACAGGCATCCGAGGCACGAGCATCTGCCTCTCCTTCTGTTGACCTCCCCCTGCCTCCCCCTTCATTTCTGTCTCTCCTCTCCTCTCCTCCGTCTCCTCTCCTCTCCAACGCACCTTTCTCCTCTTTTTTCCCAACCATCCTCCTCCTCCTCCTCCTCCAAAGCATCACCTTCTCGTTTTGCTCGAGACATTTCTTTGTTAGCTAGAGACTCCCCTCCATTCATTAGCTACTTCACAGTCTTTGCAAATTGCACTCATTTTCTGCATACGTCCAGAAGAAGAGGAGGATTGGTGCAAGAGACGGATAGAGCAGAGATGAAAGGTGGCCGGGGGAAGAGAACAGAAGTGCAGAGAAGTTCAGATAGAATATGTCTTTAAAAATTCGAAACAGTGGAAAATCGACTGAAAGGATGTTGCAGCCAAAAACACATTCAAACAGCACACGCTCATGTATAGTTCATGTTTCCTGAGTGTGTATGGAAACATATACTCTCAGCCTGTGCAGTGGAGTTTATCATCTGTGCATTAGCAGAACATCCGGCTGCAAGTTGTGTCATATTACACATGATCTCTGTCTGGTGAGACTCGTCAACTCCAAAAATGTCATTATCTGTAGAGTATCAGATGTTTTTCTTCTTCCTGACAAAACATTAGAGAATTTTCAAATGATCTTTCAAGAATAATACTAAACGATAAAATGTACAATGTGAACAAACTTGTAATATTTCAAGAAGAAAAGCCGTAAACATATGAGAATTAAGAAATAATTTACAAGAGTTAATATTGCAAAAGAGAAAAGTCATTTTATTATAAGTATAAAGTCATAATTTTAGTTTAAATGTAATTTTAGGGGAGGAATATCAGAAAATCTGTCTGTTGTCTGTTTTTAAAATGAGGGATGTGGAGAATCTTGTTTAATTTGTATTATATAGGTTTTACAAATAGCAAAATACTTCATCTTTTGATACATCAGCAGCACATTAGAAAAAATTCAAAAATAAACTGAAAATAATCCATAATGCATATTGTCTGTCAACTAAAGTGAGCATGTGCGAATTGGATTTATAAGGTTTACACATCAGAAATGATGATCACCACTGCACAACTCATATGTGCTTTAAATGTCTAAATGGAGTGAATATTGCTGTATGGGTGTGTACCCTCCTGTCATCATAATGCATTCCTATAAGTGAAGGTGAACAGATGTTGACCTTTTGTTATCGCATTTGAGATGATTGATGCGTCTCTGCAGGTAAGAGCAACACATTATTGACCAGAGAATCCTGGAATCAAATCAAAAGAGGAGGTGCCTCCCCTTCCTGAAACCACATGCACTCTCATTGGTCCAAGATAAAAACCTGACCACTCTGTTGTAATCTCGAGGTGAAGCACAGAGATGATCTGTCTACACTCCAAGAGAGAAAACTGACAGATGCCTGGTCAATCATCTGTATCACTTAATC